>NC_090439.1:744173244-744481928 GCF_031143425.1 Pleurodeles waltl | reverse complement strand
AGACTCAGGGGGTTATTCTAACTTTGGAGGAGGCGTTAATCCGTCCCAAAAGTGACGGAAAAGTGACGGATTTACCACCAGCCGTATTACGAGTCCATTATATCCTATGGAACTCGTAATACGGCTGGTGGTATATCCGTCACTTTACCGTCACTTTTGGGACGGATTAACACTCCTCCAAAGTTAGAATAACCCCCTCAGTCTTTGTCCCAGGACATCAGTCGATCAGTGAGGCATCAGGATTCAGCATCAAAGTTCAGAAAACGCAAATTCTCTAAGCATTAAAGTTAAACATGCCTCTTGTCAAGACGCACAAGAAAAATTGACCTTTTGGCCAGCAAGAAAATGGGCAATGAATCTGTCTTCTATCAATGCTACATCGTTATATTAAAACTACTTCCCAAACCCCTATTGGACAGTTAAGAGCATGTTCACACTTTATCCAATAAAACTAAAACTCCAAATCTATGAATTCTATTATTACTCCAGTCACATGTCATTGAGTTGTTTGTCTTGTAATGTCCTCATCATCCGGCTTGTCAGGTAACAATATTGTTGCATCTTCCACTCCAATCAGTATCTCCATTGTTCTTCTCCTGAGAAAGTCAGTCTCACACACATTACACACAAAATGTTAAATTAACAGGAACATCATCTTCTAGCAGTCGGTTCTCATGAGAAAGCTGCCGTTATGAGCACATTTAAACAATACAATAGAAATCTCAGTTTAACTCTTTAGGACAGCCATTTTATTAAACATTAAGAAATACAGCTTTGACATGAGGCCTGGCAAGTAGGCCAAGACATTCGCTAAGTTAAGGCCTACAATTAATAAAGCTTGAGCATAATGTATAACCCTTAATATGACATATTACTGCATTAGTCAAACATATATTCAACATTCCATAATATTAAATCATTGATTAGTACTTTTCGTTAACATTGGTGGTACTCTTCGTAATCACATTTTCAAATGCGTGCATTATTTTTCTACGATATTTTACTTTCTACATAAACTTATTATTCGGAATATATAAACACTCATTAATACTTTTTATTAATACACCGGTGCTAGAAATCCCTCCTCTGATGACTAAATGTGTCATCACACTAACTACCACCCACACATTTTTGCATCAGCTAAAATTCTATCAATTCAATCCCTTCATATTTTTGTTTCCCCTTTGAATTTTCTCTGTACAATTTTTCACTTTTCTTTTCTTCCTCCTCTGATTATTCTTTGACCTTTTCAATTTAATCCTTTTGCATTATTTGCACAATCCCCATATTCAAATTAGACAAACCACAAAAATGAATATCCTTTGCACGATTTTCAATAGTATC
This sequence comes from Pleurodeles waltl, assembly GCF_031143425.1. Taxonomy (NCBI): domain Eukaryota; kingdom Metazoa; phylum Chordata; class Amphibia; order Caudata; family Salamandridae; genus Pleurodeles; species Pleurodeles waltl. The sequence goes on along the minus strand of NC_090439.1, from coordinate 744,480,584 downwards.
CCATTCCAAATGTCGCTGAGCCAATTTCCCAATGAAGCAAAACCTTTGCCAATCTTTTTCCAAACACCTAATTCTTTCCATTATTTCAAATCAGCACTTGCATTAGTCAGATTAGTAAGTAAGTCTCTTAGCTCTCTACTGTTATCAGGAATATACGAACAACAATGCCTAAAATTAATCATTCTACAGACTCCACCATCCTTCGCTAAAAGAATGTCTAAAGCAAGATGATTTTGAAGAGTCATAGCTCTATCAGCAAACTCAGTATCAATCAGGAATATTGCTCCTGAAAAATTTGTCAGCATGTTATCCACAAAAGTAGGCAACATTTGAATCTTTATCGAATTCAGAATGACTCCCACTGAAGGAATCACTGCTCCAAATATATCTCCCACTATACCAGAAGAGGATTCCCTCCTCTGTCTCTTATGATGTAATTCAGTCACTTTCTGAAACTTCTTCAAATCCTCCATTTGATAAATCTTTGGGAAAGCTATCCCCAAATAACATGTCCCATACCACTCTCTTGGAAGATAGTAATAAGCATTGAGACCACAGATGTGAGAAATCCCAGGAATAGCAGGGTCCTGTCCATTCAACATAAACATCCATTTACTCTGAAACAAAAACACATGCTTACATTCACTCGTTCCCACAAATAAAGTGTCAGTGCGCGATTTAGGCCTGTATATATAAAGTTTCACTACGTGTTGTGCATCCAAAGCTAATTTCCCTTGCGTTTGATTGCACTATAAGCATAATCATTCTTGTAAGTCCTTTTCTCTCAGCCTTTTTCTAATTTCTCCTTTAATGCCTTTCTCCTGTCATCTGTGCGATCTAAGAAGCTTTTCTCTAAAGGTGTAAGCAAGCATGTCATATTATTGCGGTGTGTATAAGCTGTGCCAAACGTCAATGTAGGTTCAAAGAAGCCTCTAACTATTACTATGTCATTATCCTTAGCTACTCCACTCCAATACCTAATTATAGGAACAAAGAAAAACACAACATCATAATTTGAATAAAAGTACTGTATGTACTCCTGGTTATAAAATGTTGTTAGTAACAGACTACAACTAATTCCATAAGTTAGAGGCAAGCTGTGGTAGGTGACTCCTTCCTCAACTGATGAAGGAATCTGCGTACACACATAATAATTCTTCGCATCCATTGTCTCAACATACTCACTCAACAAGCGATAGAAAACATTAGAAGAAAGTTCTCCTTGCACATTAGTATCCTCATGCAAATATTTCTCATCTAGCCTAACCTTTCCTATTGCCGTTAGTGCAGTAGTCATCTCAAAAGCAGAAATATGGTTGGCTTCACTCTTATCAAGAACAGACATACCCTCAATCAACACCACAAACAATATACCACATATAATCACCAAACCAATGCTCATATATTTACAGCACCCAGCATTCCTATCCTGTTCACTAATGTTGCTCATGATCTGTAAAGAATCGGAAAGCAGAAGAAATTTAGAAAAACTTGCAGCAAAAATCAAAAATAGACAACTCTTCTTTCAGCAGTCATTTATAGCTCTCAGTCTCACTTCCAGGATCCCTTGTCAAAATCAGTAAGCAGCTTTGTCAAAATCAGGTTTCCAAAGTCAAATCAAGTTATCAATGTCTCTTCCAGTTACTTTTAACAATCTCTTTCTCAAACATTTCTCTCAGATTGTTTTGACAGTTCAGTTCAGCTTCCTTCAAGTGCCAACATATTGACCTGGAATCTCTCTATCTAAACAAAAGGACAAGAACTCTTGCTGCCATTCATTCGTAGTTGCATAATCCCATTCAGGACCTGCATATCTTCGACTTGCTATTCTCTTTCTTTTCAATTTCCGATTAACATTCAGTTCTCCTTCACTTAGATCTTCTCTCCTTGTGGTATCTACTTCCTCTTCTATGGTTGTCTCAGCAACCACTTCTTTTCTTCTTTCTACTTGAGACTCCTGCCACTTATCTCCTTTCAGTGGACCTTTTGTCAGTGTTCTCTTCAGTGTCAAACTTGAACCTTCTCCTTGTTCTGCGGTGTTCTTTCTTGATGGACCTGCAATCGGTTCAGGAGGAGTCAGATCACATTGACTTTGATTCACCTTAACTCCTTTCCCCTCTGGGCCTGGCAATTGCTCTGTTTGTCTCTCAAGATCGTCTGCTTCTGAGGAAGCCCTCCTCTGACTAGGCTCTCCTGCTGCCTCAATTGAGATAGGCTCTCCGTCACCCTCCTGGAGGTCTTCTCCTTCGTCTCTCACTGAACCGTCCACAACGGGCTCAGATCAGGTCTCAGTTCCCCTTTGTTCTCCTTCCAGCTCTGTCGGTGACTTGTCTCACTGTTGTTGGTACTCTCAACAACGTTTCTTCTTGATCCAGTGGACATGCCATTTTTTTGTGTGACTTGTGTGAATCCAGTTCGGAATTCCAGCACACTTCACAGCTGTGGTAGTTGTCAAAACTACCTGATAAGGTCCCTTCCAACGAGGCTCCAAACATGTTTTCCTCACGTGTTTCTGGACCACAACCCAGTCTCCAGCTCTAAGATTGTGTCCTGGGTCATGGATGGGTGACAGTGTGGTGGCTTCCACCTGCTGAGACAAAGAGCGAACATCATCAGCCAGACCTTTGCAGTAATCCAACACCATATCATCTGTAATGTTGACAAGTGGATTTGCAGGCACCGCTGGCAAACTCATTGATCTGCCAATGAGGATTTCGTGCAGTGATAATCCTGTCTTCCTGTCAGGTATGTGTCTCTTTGAGATCAGCACTGTAGGCAATGTGTCAGGTAATTTCAAATTCGTGGACGTACACATCTTTGAAACTCTTGACTTCAAGGTACCATTCATCCGTTCCACTAGTCCTGATGCTTAAATGCAACTTCTGCTCAATGTTCAATGCTGCACACAGTAATTTAATTACTTCATTGTTGAAGTGACTCCCCCTATCTGATTCTAAAGAGATCGGGAATCTGAAAAGCGGTATCACTTCCCTAAGCAGTAGTTTTGCTACTGTTAGACTATCATTTCTTTGAGTAGGGTAAGCTTCAATCCAGTGACTAAAGATGCAGACAATCACCAACACATATCTCAAACCTCCACACACAGTCATTTCAATAAAATCCATCTGCATTCTGCTGAATGGACCTCCCGCTCTTCCAAAGTGGCTCAAATTAACCACTGTCCCTTTCCCCGCGTTTAGTTGTTGGTAAATGACACATCGATGGCAAACTGCTTAAGCAACTTGTCTAAACTTTGGTTTGAACCAATCATGTTTTAACAATCGAATCATTGCATCCCTCCCAATATGTGCTTGACCATGGTAGTACCTCGCCATTTGAAACAACAGGCTATTTGGCAAAACCAATTGACCTTCTTCGGAAACCCACAATTCATCTTGTCCTTGCACACATTTCCTTTTGTTCCGTGAACGCTTTTCTTCCCTGTCAACATTATTCTGCAACGTTTTCAATTCTTCCAAAGTGTTAATTCTTTTCAATGCATAGCTTGTACAAGTTTCATCTTCTTTAGGTAACAGTTCTCATTTGTCTTTGAATGATATACAGTTCAATGCGCAAAACCTTGCGACTTGATCCGCATATCCATTTCTCTATGACACAAAGTCCTGCGACTTCAGATGTACACTGCATTTCACCACGGCAATCTTTTCAGGCGTTTCAATAGCATGTAACAATTCTTTAATTCTCTCACCATTTCTTACTGGTGAACCAGAAGAGGTCATGAAACCTCTCTGTGACCACAACTGGCCAAAATCATGGACTATTCCAAATCTATACTGGCTATCCGTATAGATTGTAACTTTCATCTAAGCAGAAACATGGCACGCTTTAGTAAGGGCTACCAGTTCTGCTACTTGAGCAGAATACACTCCTCGAAGCCAAGAAGCTTCCAAGGTACCAGTAATTGTGCACAAAGCATATCCTGCTCTCAGTGTCCCTGTATTGTCCCTCAGGCAAGAACCACCAACAAAGATAATTTGGTCATTTTCTTCCAATCGGATTTCTCTAATGTAAGGTTTCGGTTTTGTGCACAAGTCAGTTACTTCAAGACAGTCATGCTCAACATCTTCCACTTTTTCAATTTTTACATTTTCACTCGGAAGTAAGGTTGCCGGGTTCAGCACTGTACATCTTTTCAATGACACATTTGGTGGCCCTAGAATATTCGTTTCATAGCTGGTCAACCTTGCACCAGTCAAATATTGGGTTTTCGTTCTTGCAAGTAAAATCTCAATAGAATGAGAGACCATTGCAGTCAGGGAATGTCCCATCACAATGCCTTCACACTGTGTTAGGCTCTGACCAACTGCTGCATTTGCGCGCAAACAACCCAGTAAGGCTGCTGCAACTGGGTCCAAAGTAGCTGAAAAATATGCTACGCGGCGGTTTACACCTCCGTGGACCTGTGTCAAGACAGACAAAGAACATGCATTATGCTCATGACAAAACAATGTGAAAGGTTTAATGTAATCAGGCATACTTAAAGCTGGACCCCGGAAACATGCTCTATCTGAATTCAGTGACCACTTTTATTTCAGCCTATTCTAACACTATGGGGTCAGTTACTTCCTTATGAGTCAGTTTATTCAATGGTATCGAAATGACTGGAAAATTTGGAATCCATTGGCGACAATAACCTACCATCCCTAAAACCATCCTGTCATCGCTCTGTGTGATTGGGGGACTTATCTGCAATACGGTTGTAATCCTTTCTCTGGATATCTTTCTTGAACCCTTCTCAATCTGATGACCCAAATATTTTACTACCTTCTGACAATACTGCAATTTAAGCGGGGACACTTTGTTGCCATTCTTTCCTAAATGGTTTAACAGGGCAATTGTATCATACTTGCACTCGTCTCTTGTTTTGGACACAATCAGCAAGTCATCAATGTACTGCACCAAGGTCGATTGGAAAGGCAATTCCAGCGACTCCAAATTCTTTTTCAAGATCTGATTGAATATTGAAGGTGACTCTGAAAACCCTTGAGGAATTCTGCACTAGTAATACACTCAATCCAGGAATTTGAAACAAAAGAGAAATTATCTATCCTCATGAAGAGGCACAGAAAAGAAAGCTTGTGACAAATCAATGACAGTGAACCATTTTGCATCACATGGAATCTGAAACATTATCACAGCTGGATTTGGCACCATGGGACAACATTTGACCACAATCTCATTTATTTTTCTCAAATTCTGGTCAATTTGAACTTTCCCACAGGGCTTTTTCAAACCCATTATCAGTGAATTACATGGATTGCTAAATACTTCCTTCAGAACCCCTTGCTTTACAAAGTCTGCAATAATCTGGGCTACTTTCATAAGGACATCTTGCGGCATGTGGTACTGTGGAAGTTGAGGGAAAACTGCATTCGGCTTCACAGTAGCATTGACTGGATCAACTCCCTTTATCAGACCTCTTTTCTTGTCAAATCCCACACTTTCTCTTTAACCGTTCCCTGTAAATCAGGATGAAGCTCTTTCACTGTGAACATTGGGAAACATTCAATCAGAGGGTACTGCTCATTTGTAGTTTCACACTCTGTCTCTGGGGCTTGGTCATCGTCATCATCACTATTCGTCTGAATCTCAATCCCTCATTTGAACAAGTAATAGAACACCTTGTCTTACACAGCAAGTCTCTTCCCAGAGGGGGATGCGGGACTTGAATCGCAGACTACGAATTTATAGAATCCCTGATAGTTGCCGATCTCAACTTGGACTGGATCTGTAATCGGGTTTGTCAAACACTGGTTTGCTATTCCAACAACCTGAACTGTTCTACCTGAAAGGGGCAAATTTGGAACTTCTACACTTCTTACTGTAGAGCGTGTAGCTCCCGTGCCAACCAAGAATGAAACTCTGTGTCCCATGACCTTACTCTTCACATAGGGTCCTCTTTGATCTACTTCTAAGGAAGTTGCAAGCACACATGGCTCCTCATCCGAACTGTCACTCGTCCATTCATCATTTATTCCATTCTCACTGTGTAACAGGAATTAGTGCACTGTATTACTACTTTGGTTATGCCTCTGACCTGTGACCTGTTGAGAAAGCATCATCTGTTGCTGTTCCATTGGGGCTTGAGGTATTTGAATTTGTTGTCTAGGTACCATGGGAACCTGCTGTTGCATTGGCTGCAACTGTGACATTTGTGCATGTGGCATTTGCTGCATGGGCTGAAACTTTTGCACTTGATTCACATTAGTCTGAAAATTTGGATTAGGACCTCTCACTCTCGGTCCTCTCACATTCTGGAATGAATTGATGTCATTACTCTGCTGAACGACACCTTCCTGCACCATCATCGGACACTCCTGTTTCTAAAGTCCAACATCTCCGCAAATGCGACATGGCAATAACTTCTTCATCCCCTGCACATCATTCTGAACCACTACAGTATTTAAGTCTGGACCACGATTCATGTTTCCTCCACGACCTCTACCTCTCATTTGGGGCTGAAACATCATGTTTCCCTGCTGCTGGGGGCTGAAACATCATGTTTCCCCCTGCTGTGGTAACTGTTGTGGAAAATGTCCTTGCCCTCCTGTTTGAGCTGCTTTAATCTGCATCACCATCGCCTTCTCTTTCAGCTTTTTCTGCTTCAACTCAATCTCGTCACTGTAGTATTTCGCATACTGCAACACCTCATCAATCGGTGTTGCTTGCCAGCAAATCTTAGGTCTCAATCCTTCCACGAATCTGAACACAAAATGGAGCATGTCTTTCACCTCAATTGTCTCTGTACCACTCTAATGCTTGAATGCCTGCAACAATCTCTCATAGTACGCATGTATGGACTCCTTTGCTTCCTGAGCTGTTCTGTCAATCCTCTGCCAATCAATATTCTTCGGCCAAATTTTCGTTTTCAAAAACTCAATCACCTTATAGTAAGATTTCATTACCTCAGGAGATGGTGTATCTATATTTTTGTCTCCTTCTGGTTCGCTTGTAGGCCAATCTACAATCCTCTTACACTTGATTCACAGATCAGCTGGAACCACTATCTCTAGTGATGTGTACAAGTCCTCCCATAGGCACTTTGCAAGTTTCACAAACCTGTCTGTCTGCTGATACCATTCTACTGGCTATTCTCTCAATTTTGGATAATCATTTGTAAATGACAGAATGTCACTTCTGCTCCACGGGACATGAAAGAAATTCCCCCCTGGAATCTCTCTCATCAGTAACATTTTCACTGGATCTTTATCCTGCTGCACATTTGCAGTCAGCTCCAAAGAATGCCTTCCCATTTGTCTAATGCTCCCCAGGTCTGAGCACTTTGAAGCAATTCCTTAAGGTGTGCCTTCATTCCGGCAGATCTCATGTGTTCAAAATATTTAGCTTCAAAATCTAATCTGTAACTCCTTTTCAAATGCTTTGTTTTCTCTATTTCTATGCCATATTTCTCTACCAAGTCTGCTAGTTTCTGACCTTTCTGCTCATCTCTCTCGATTCTAACCTATTCACCCCCATAGTTCCCTCAATGAGTTCATCCGCTTCCATGCTTAGCCTAATATAATTCAAATACTCCTCTCCCTTAGGAGCACTCTGTGGGGTATTCAGCTTGTCTAAACATTCAGTCCATTGCTGAGCTGTTAAACCTTGTAATGAAATATTATGTGCTTGGACCGGTGGAACCTGCTGTGCAACTACATTCAGGGTCTGGGGTGTCAATAATTTCCAACTCTAGCTAATGTTTGGCCCTGCCATAGTATCTGGAAGGGTTACAAATGGACTAAGGTTTAACAATGATCTCGACCCGTCAAAAGTCTGTCCCACTAGAGAGACTGCTTGAGCATTTTCATTATGTCCTCCCCTTATTATATTCTGAGACATTGCTCCCTGTTCACCTACAGTAGGTTTCTTTTGTGCAAATAATGGTACCACTGGACCAACAGTAATTGGTAGCAATATAGTATCTGGGGCTGTTCTGGTACTTATGGTTCTGGTAACTCCCATATTTTGATTAATCATCGGAGTCATATCTGACTGTGTCCCTGTTACTGCAGTAAATCTTGGCATTTCCTGCAGCTGCACTTGGGTCAGTAAAATTGGAGTTGGTTCAGTCTGAACCAATAACGGTCTCAGGTAAACCTGTTCCATAGGCACCATTAAGTTCGAAGTTGTTTCCATAATGGGCACATCACGATAAATTCTCTGAACCTGTGGTGGTTTCACCTGATTTTGCACTACAGGAGTAGTAGGCACATTAAGACCACTCTGCATCGCATTCTGTGTCAGGCTAGCATTAACCTGCGTCAGACTCATTGTCTCATTAACCTGTGTCTGGGCCGTCGGATCAGCACTGGTACTTGGACCACTCTCATGTACTGTATATGGTGGTGGGCGATCTCTCAATAACTGTGTAATAAACTCATAATCATTTGATTCCTCCTCCACTGTTGAAGACTTTCTAGCCTCCTTACTTTCGGACGGACTTTTGTTTGTTTTCCTAGTAGCTTTCCTTCCTTCCTTCTCATTGTCCTGCGTAATTGCCGGAAACAACTGAATTCTGTGCACAGTCTCCATCCTCCAAACTCTCCAAACACTGTCCCATCTAGCCTCTGCTAGAGTCTTTCTCATCCTCCTCTCAAAATTCTGTTGCTGTTGCTGTCTGACTACTAACTCCCAAATCGCTAATGCCTCAAACTGTGCTGGTCTAGGAAGGGACTTCAATTCATATAGCACCATCCTTAAATGCTCCAAACCCCTCAAATTGAACGTTCCATTTGTAGGAAACGCTAAGTTCCTGTCCTTTCCGGTCAATTTGCGCTATTGCTTTAGCCAAAGACCTGGCGCAAGACCCTTCTCTTCCATTACAATATAAGCCGGTGTACCTTCTAGCAGTGTAGCCTCACCTACACTCGTAATATACGTATCTCCCCTTAGGGCACTTTGTAAAGCTTTGAAAAATGTCATCTTTTCTACCTTTTTGTTATTCAAAATCAAATCAGGAAGTGACTTTTAATCCCAAGATTCTTTTTACCTACTTTCTCAACCAATTGCCTCTCATGGACAGCTGCCAATCCGTGTGCAACCTTCCTCACTAACCAACCTATCCCAGCCTGGCTCCAATGACGTCACACTCACACATACTGTGGCTGACAAAGTCTTGCGGCTTGTCCTTCCAAACTCTGATTCACACGTAATAATGCAAAAATTGTGAGCACTAATCAAAACCAAAAAAACAAAAACAAATCTGCTGGTTTACTACAGGAAAAGGTAACACAATCGCTTCAGAAACCATACGGATTTTTCACTGATGGCTCTTCCCGCACTTACAGCTACTCCTTCTTTCTCGGGCTCCCAGATTCGCCAGAAAAATTCGACCCACAAATTTCACTCTCAACTGATCAATGGGTTTGTCCTAGTGCAGATAGTACTCACCAAATCTCAGTCGAAATTTTCTTTCACTCACTTTGACTCACACTCTGACCACACCTGATCAACCTACTAAACCAAACAGATTACAACATAAAACCAAGTGTCTCATAAACTTTTCAATATACTCTGGAGTCTTAGACCACGCAGGGTCCGTACATCAACAACCACGTGGAACATTTTTGAGCACAAAGTGCCACACACATGTGAAGTTTGACGACTTCCGTACTCTCACACTGTGGAGTACGTAGACCACATCTACAACTTAATTTGGAGTATGCAAACTCCCTAAAACCCGCACAGACCTCACAATTCATCTGCAATTTGCATAAGCTGTGCAAGTGCAACCTACTTCATTCACTCTGTCACCAGAACACCCTCAAACAACAATTTGCAGGAGCCAGGATTCTGATAAAGCCATTTATGGACTTAAGGGAACATTTTCTCTCCAGTTAGCATCATTGAAAAACAAAATCCAAATCTCAATAATAATGTACTCTCAAAGGACCAACTCATCAAGCTGCTACCATCTCTGGGACCTCTAATCCTGCTACTATCTCTGTTATAAGCTCTTAAGGAGATAAACCATGAGTCTCTTACCATCTCTTTTAACACCTGTCACTCTGTACTGTCACTCTGTACCGGTTGTCTACAATAAGCTTTTAAGGAGACTAACCATTACCTCTGCTACAATGTGTCTGTTAGCGCATATGACCTTAATAAGTAAACTTACAAGAGGACATGAATAGGTTGATTAACCTTTTGACTTGCAATTAAGATGTTCTTACCATAGCTCCAGTACATAATCAATAACCAATACACAATAATCAATAATCATCAACAACCCATAACATCAATAAACAATGGAGTCAGTAATTGTCACGCACCATGACCTTTCAGTCATGAATAATCACACCTTTTAGTAAAAATTAGAATATTAATTTCCCTATATTAACAATGCTAAAATCATGTAAATTAATCTCAATATCAAATGAAACACAAACAAAAACAATACTGGCTGTCCAAAACCGTAGAAGAAACGTAATCTAATCAAAGCTTGAACTACCACATATTCTAAGGTTATGGTGCAAATCAATAACAAAGTCAACTGCATCGAAGTAATTTCATATATTAAGTTTAGCAGAGAAATTCATCAAGCATTAATCCCTATTAACATGATTTCATTAGTGAGGATCCTTAACTAACATCATATTAGCATCAGCATGTTGGGCTTCATGCAAAACAATTTGGTAACACAAATTTGGAAAACATCTAACTATGGCTCCATCAAAACAATGCAGTTTGGTACCTAGAAAGAAAAAGCTAATATGCATAATAATCAACAGTCTATTTCGTTATACCTATTCTCAGTGTGGATCAGCAAGCAGAATCAGTCTTCGTCCCCAGGACATCAGTCGATCAGTAAGGCATCAGGATTCAGCATCAAAGTTCAGAAAACACAAAGGGCCTCATTACAACCCTGCCGGTCAAAGACCGCCAGGGCTGTTTCGGCTGTTGTACCGCCAACAGGCTGGTGGTACAATCTGCCGTATTACGGCCGCGGCGGTATCGCCACGGTCGCACCACCGGGACCGGCGGTTTCCCGTCATGGTTGTCCCGGCAGTTTCCCACCATGGTTGTCCCGGCGTTTTTAATTTAAGCGCTGCCCAGGGGATTACAAGTCCCCTTCCCGCCAGCCTGTCCATGGCTGTAGAGACTGCCATGGAAAGGCTGGCGGGAAGGGGAGTTGCGGGGCCCCTGGGGGCCCCTGCACTGCCCATGCACTTGGCATGGGCAATGCAGGGGCCCCCAGGCACAGCCCCACCCTGCTTTTCACTGTCTGCAGAGCAGACAGTGAAAAGCGTGACGGGTGCAGCTGCACCCGTCGCACGGCCGCAGCTGCACCCGTCGCACGGCCGCAACACCGCCGGCTCCATTAGGAGCCGGCGCCAATGTTAAGGCCGACATCTCCGCTGGGCCGGCAGGCGGAAACTATGTTTACGCCCGCCGGCCCAGCATGGATGTCATTATGTGGCCGGCGCCCGCCAAGGTTGTAATGAGGGCCAAAGTCTCTAATCATTAAAGTTAAACACTCCTCTTGTCAAGACGCACAAGAAATATTGACCTTTTGGCTAGCAAGAAAATGGGCAATGAATCTGTCTTCTCTCAATACGACGTTGTTATATTAAAACTACTATCAGTATTGATTTTATTGGTCACTTAATTAAAACCATTACAAAAAAATAGAAACACTGTGTGAGTTCAAAAATTAATTACTAAAACAAACCCCAAAAAAAGTCTACTTATTGTCTCCAGTTGCAACACGGGGATACCTAAACACGATTAGAACCCTATGCCCCGCTATCTGTTCCAGCTGCCTGAGCTAGCAGCCTCCGGAGAACTGTCACATATTTTGCACTTCTTGCCAAAGCCTAGGGTGTGGAATGTGAAAAGCAAAGGTTAGATACCTCCATACAAGACTGTGCTCCCTGAGCCAGTGCTACTGGAACTATTAGCTGTCTTCTTTCAGCTGCTAGTTTGGGACAGCAGCACAGAAGGTGTAGCCAGCTTTCTTGATGGTTAGAGCAGAGCCTACAGGTGTTTTTTTGCCTGTGTGTGGACCAAGAAGGATTAAAGTCCATAAATGGGAGGACTAATGTTCGCATATACAGGAATTGATGCCCAGTACTTGCATTTATTGCTTCTAGGAGGTATGGTTGAGGGGCTCCGACCAAATAGGAATTTTTGTTTAACGCAGGCACTGTTATTGGGGTTTTATTTAACGATATGTCCGACTCTCATGAGAGTTCCTTTGCTCTTTTATTAATCGATGTTTTCCAAACACTGTAGGTCACTGTATCTGACAGCTGAATGGAATCACCTGTTTCAAAAGTTTTCTGTGCTTTACTTAGTTGCATGTGCCACGGGTTTCCAGGAGTCTTGAAAATCATTCTCAGGTGATGTTTTAACATGAGCGAGTTGGCCTTCCTGAGACTGATATAATATTTCAAGATTGCAGCTTGACAGTCTATCTGCTGTGACTTTGGGTCCATTTTCAATCTGAGCCTGGTGCGACGTGTATACTTTGGTTGCTGTAAAATCTTTTAAATATGCTCTGCAGTGGGCCTGTTCTATGGTGGATTCTAAGGACCCAGGAAATGCCAGGTAGCCATATTGCAGAGCCGGGAGTAATGTTGTCTTTGTTACTCTCAGTATTGGTGCAGCCGAGGTGCTTCTGAGTTGATTATTCAATTTGGCGAGCCCGTATGTGATGACAGCAGCTTTGTGTCTAATTGCGTTTTTCTGTGCCCCTGCCGTGTTGTTTTCTGTAAACCATTCCCCCAAGTAGTTATATTTCCTGGCTGTGCTGATGGTCTGGCTTCCCAATTGCCAGGTTGTGAGTTTTTTGTTCTTATACCTGCCAAATATAAGGACTTTAGTCTTTTCTTGGTTAACCTGCAGCTGATTAGCCTTGTTGAAAGTATTCAGGGCTTTTAGAGCTCGCTGAAGTCCGATTTTCGTACAGTCCATTATCAGGATATAATCCGCATACTCGATGATTTGGAGTCTTATAGGGCCAATTTTGGGTAGAGCCTAACTACTAGCTTTCAGATATTTCTCCAAATCTGCAGTATACAAGTTAACCCGTTCTGTGCCGGGGACGTAACCATTACGTCCTCGGCACTGGCGCTCCCTCTGTGGGCTAAAGGCAGGGATGGAAGGGGAAGCCCTTCCCCTTACACACCTGCCCCCCTCACCTCCCTAATGATGTCAGGGCGCGATCGCACGCTGACATCATTACAGGGTGCCGGTCGCACTGGAAGCCATTTGCTTCCAGTGCGATCTAGGAGAAACAGGTGAGTTTCTCCTCCAGCGGGTGGGGGGTTTCAAACAAAGAGGCACTGGGGGAAAGGAAAGGGTTTTCCTTTCCCCCGGTGTCTCTTTGAGCATTCTGCAGGAATACCCACTAGACGCCAGGGATTTTTTTTTGGGGGGGGGGATTTTTTGTTGTTGTTTTGGATTTTGTTTTTGTCGGAGAGCGGCCCCTTGGGCAAGGGTCACTCCCATTTGGGGGGCATGTTTGCTGAAGCCATTTCTGCCCCCCCTTGGGGGCAAATCGGCCCAAGGGGGGCAGAAACCACTAGAGCACCAGGGATATTTATTCATATGTTTATTTATGTGGGGGGCATTGAACTGTTGGCCATTTCTGCCCCACCCTTGGGGCAGATGGACCAATTTTATAGGCCCATCTGCCCCCAATGGGGGGGGGGCAGAAGCTTCTTAGACACCAGGGACAGTGTGTGTGTGTGTGTGTTAGTGGATGGGGGGGGTGGCCCCTTGGGCAAGGGTCATCCCCCTTTGGAGGCAGGTGTACCAAGGCCATTTCTGCCCCCCTTGGGGGCAGATCGGCCTGTTATTTTTAGGGTGATCTGCTCCAAGTGGGGCAGAAACCACTAGAACACCAGGGATTTTTAAAATATGTTTATTTATGCGGGGGCATTCCCTTGGGCAAGGGGCGCCCCCCCCAAGGGGGGCATTGAACTGTTGGACATTTCTGCCCCCCTTGGGGGCCGATGGGCCTATTTATTTTAGGCCTATCTGCCCCCAAGTGGGGCAGAAGCCACTTAGACACCATGGATAGTATGTGTTAGTGGATGGGGGGGGCTGCCCCTTTGGGGGCACGTGTACCAAGGCCATTTCTGCCCCCCTTAGGGGCAGATCTGCCTATTATTTTTAGGCAGATCTGCCCCAAGGGGGGCAGAAACCACTGGAACGCCAGGATTTTTTAAATTTGTTTATTTATGTGGGCGGGCATAGAACTGTTTGCCATTTCTGCCCCCCTTGGGGGCAGATCGGCCTATTTTCTTTTGGGCCTATTGCCCCCAACGGGGGCAGAAGCCACTTAGGCACCAGGGATAGTGTGTGTGTATGTTTTTTTGTTTGGGGGGTGGCCCCTTGGGCAAGGGCCGCTCCCCATGGGGACACACTACAATAGGAATTTTCTGCCACTCTTGGGGCAGATAGGCCAATTTTTTTGTAGGCCCATCTGCCCCTATGGGGGCAGAATCCACTTAGGCACCAATTTCTCAATGCTTGATGGTGGGGTGTTTGTCAACTGGCGAAGTATTTGCATTTGTGGTAATTTTGTTTTCTCTTTTTTGTTCTAGTTCAAAGCTTTTGCGTTCTTTGCTGTGGCTCCTTGCGGTTTTGGCGGTGGTTGACATGCGGTGTGCATAGTTGCATGTTTTAGGTAAGTAAAAATAATTTACTCCAAAGGAGTATTGTTGCCATGCATGAATGACATGTTTGTAGGTGGTGTACTAAATGCAGGATTGTGTGTGAAATTGTCCTTAGATTTGTGCACAATGATATTTGTGTTGTCTTATTTCTAATTTTCTTTTCTTTCTTTCTTTTTAGTGGAATATCATTGGTGATTGCTGTGTCTGTGCAGAGTAGTTGCTGGTGAGTCAAGCTTTTTCAGGCAAGTGAGCAGTATAGTTTTTGAGTTTATAACTCTTACTGATAAAGCTACACTTTATTACTTATCTTACACAGTGCTGGTTGTTGGTGGTGCATTTGTCCAGTTACTTTTCGTAGGAAAGATCATGGCTAGCCGCAGGATGACCGCTCTGCAGGTGGTTGGTATGCTTTTTGAGTCATTGTCTGATCATGATTATGAGACGGACTCTGCATCTGAGGAAGAGGAGGAAGTGAGAGATTCTGGCAGTGAAATTTCTGTTGGAGAGGAATCTTCTGATGAGGAAGCCACTCTCAGTGCAGATGAAGGGCCTGTTTTAGAGGAGGACACTGATGTGCCATTAGTGTAGCAACCTGGGGCTGAAAGGTTTCCCGTTAGAAGACCTGAATTCTGGGTTGCCCCAAACATGGAGCAGCCAGAGTAGCCTGCCTTTACTGATCTCCCAAGGTGTAGAGTCAATACAGACAACTTTTTGCCTGTCAATTTCTTTGAGTTATTTGTGGATGATGTGTTTTTGGAAGAGATTGTTGAGCAGACTAATTTGTATGTGGAGCAGTATTTGAGGGACAACGCTGCTAGCCTTAGGCCTCACTCTAAAGCTACCCAGTGGATTCCCACAAATTTGGAGGAGATGAAAAGGTTTTTGGGTTTGACTCTTTTGATGGGATTGATAAGGAAGCCGTCACTGGCTTCTTATTGGTCTACGAGTCCCTTGATGGCGACAGCTATATTTCCTACAACTATGGGTCGTAATCGGTATTTGCTTCTTAGGATTCTGCATTTTGTTGACAATGCATTAGCCTTGCCACGAGATCACCCTGATTATGACCGTCTTTTTAAGATTAGGCCTGTCCTTGATCATTTTGTAGATCGGTTTTCAGAGGTCTATGTTCCATGCAAAGAAATAGCTGTGGACAAGTATTTGGTCCTCTTCAAGGGTCGTTTGGTTTTTAGGCATTACATTCCTAGCAAGAGGGCACAATATGGAATTAAATTGTATATGTTGTCTGAAAGTAGTACAGGATATGTGTATAGTTTCCGTGTCTACACTGGGTGGGATTCCAGTATTGACCCCACTTGTTGTCCTCCCACTTTTGGAGTTACTGAGAAAATTGTGTGGAAACCTGGTAGACGACTGTTCAACAAAGGTCACCATTTGTATGTAGATAACTTCTACACTGGAGTGCAGTTGTTCAAGGAATTGTTTAGAGTGGACATTGTTGCTTGTGGCACAATTCGTTGTAACCGGAAAGGCTATCCAAGGGAGCTTGTCTGTAAAAAACTTGAGAGGGGACAGTGCAGTGCCTTGCCAGACAAGAGGGGTGTCTACATGCTAAGTACCATCCATGATGAGAGTACTTCCCCCATGACTGTTTGGGGCCAGGTTGCTGAAGTGCGCAACCCTGTGTGCATTTCAGATTATGATAAGCACATGGGAGGTGTAGATAGAGTTGATCAGAGGTTGGAACCTTATACTGCTATTCGTAAGTCTTACGTTTGGTATCAGAAGTTAGCAATTCACCTCTTCCACTTAGCAACTTTTAATGGTTTTATTGTGTTTAAGGATAGGTCTCCAGAGTCAAAGATGACATTTGTGACATTTCAGGAGTCAGTGATAGAGAGCCTTATTGTGGTGGAACAGGCAAGAGTTCCTAGAGAAGCAGTGGTGGAGGATGTGGCTAGATTGAAAGATCGCCACTTTGCTGAGCACATTCCTCCCACACCCAAAAAACACTTTCCAGCTAAGAAATGTAGAGTGTGTGCTCGAAGAGTTATCCAGAGGGAGACTCGAATGTACTGCCTAGATTGTCCTTAAAAGCCTGGGCTGTGTGTGGGTGGTTGTTTCAAGAATTACCACACCCAGAAGAATTACTGGGAACTACCATGAGTGTAAACTGGCTGTTTCATATTTTAATGTGTTCAGTTTCATGGTTGGCATTTCTGTCATGTACTTAGAGCTTTTGTGTTTGTAGTTTTGTAATTGTTTCAAATTAGTTAGTGGTTTCTTTGTTTTTAAAACAAAAACAAAGTGATGCCATTGTGTGTGGAGTGGCGCTTGGCTGACAGTGTACATATTGACTTGCTGTTGGCTACTGCAACACACTGCCAGCCAAACGCCAGTCCACACACTCCCATCAGCTGGTGTGATTGCTGTATCAGGCATGTGGGCGTATGTAAGTGATGGGCCCTTGAGTGACACTGTCTGTCGATGCGAATGTTGTAATGTGCTGGGCCGTGGCTGGCGGCGTGAATGGTCTTGTTCATGTCTTGTATGAAAGGTGTGTGAATGGACTGTAAAGTGGTTGGTGCCTTGCTGTGGCTTTACAGCTCACGAGCTGTGAGTCATTGGTTCAGGTTTTTGGCCTTTCAGTTATTAACAGTGCATTTCATTTTTGTGAAATCTCTTGTTAATAAAATTTGATCCACTGAACCATCACTCACCCTCGTGCCAAATCCAACCAGTATGTGTGGTAAAAATGACCAAACCTGCGCCGCTGTAATCAGGCATCGCAGCACACCTGTGACACGCTAGGTGTCGAGGGTGGGACCCCGATGATGAAGCATGCCACCAACTTGGTTGGTGGGTGAGGGGTCTTTTTAACATAACCTAAGTGCGTTTCTTTTCACAATTTTAGTGTTTGGAACATCACATAAGTATGTGGACACACCAAAATGATCTATTGCAAAACTACCTGTGTTTGGGGGGAGGCACCTATGTTTTTGGTCCCGGGTGCGGCCTTCATCATGTTTTAAAAATAGACACCCCAAGGAGTCCAAGGAGGTGTGGGTTGCCTGGATCCCCCAACATTTTCTTACCCAGACTCCTCGGCAAACCTCAAAATTTGCCTAAAAAATCATATTTTCCTCACCTTTCTTTGTAGGATCACTGCTGCTGCACAAATTTCCTACCACCCAGCGTTCCCCTCAGAATCCCAAGTAAAATGATATCTCACTTGCATGGGTCCCCAAAGCAGAGTCAGCCTAAAAGATGTATAAAATAAAAATATGTGCTTATCAACTCGTTGTGCTATCCCTTCAATCTCTACAGGTTGTTGGCATTGTTCTGTTGCAGGCACCTGGGCCACCCACACAATTGAGGTATCATTTTTATTGGGAGACTTGGGGGAACGCTGGGTGGAAGGAAATTTGTGGCTCCTTACAGATTCCAGAACTTTCTGTCACTGAAATGAGAGGAAAAAGTGTTTTTTTGGCCACATTTTGAGGTTTACAAAGGATTCTGGGTAACAGAACCTGGTCTGAGCCCCATAAGTCACCCATCGTGGATTCCCCTAGGTGTCTAGTTTTAAAAAATGCACAGGTTTGGTAGGTTTCCCCAGGTGCCGGCTGAGCTAGAGGCCAAAATCCACAGCTAGGCACTTTGTAAAAAACAGCTCTGTTTTCTTTCTGAAAATGTGGGGTTTCCATGTTGTGTTTTGGGGAATTTCCTGTCGCGGGTGCTAGGCCTACCCACACAAGAGAGGTACCATTTTTATCGGGAGACTTGGGGAAACGATGGGTGGAAGGAAATTTGTGGCTCCTCACAGATTCCAGAACTTTCTGTCACTGAAATGAGAGGAAAAAGTGTTTTTTTGGCCAGATTTTGAGGTTTGCAAAGGATTCTGGATAACAGAACCTGGTCAGAGCCCCACAAGTCACCCCATCATGTATTCCTTCAGGTGTCTAGTTTTCAAAAATGTGCAGGTTTGCTAGGTTTCCCCAGGTGCCAGCTGATCTTGAGGCCAAAATCCACAGGTAGGCACTTTGTAAAAAACAGCTCTGTTTTCTTTCTGAAAATGTGGTGTGCCACGTTGTGTTTTGGGGCATTTCCTGTTGCGGGCGCTAGGCCTACCCACACAAGTGAGGTTCCATTTTTATCGGGAGACTTGGGGGAACGATGGGTGGAAGGACATTTGTGGCTCCTCTCAGGTTCCAGAACTTTCTGTCACCGAAATGAGAGGAAAAAGTGTTTTTTTGGCCAAATATTTAGGTTTGCAAAGGATTTTGGGTAACAGAACTTGGTCAGAGTCCCACAAGTCACCCCATCTTGGATTCCCCTAGGTATCTAGTTTTAATAAATGTGCAGGTTTGGTAGGTTTCCCCAGGTGCCAGCTGAGCTAGAGGACAAAATCCACAGCTAGGCACTTTGTAAAAAACAGCTCTGTTTTCTTTCTGAAAATGTGGTGTGCCACGTTGTGTTTTGGGGCATATCCTGTTGCGGGCGCTAGGCCTACCCACACAAGTGAGGTACCATTTTTATTGGGAGACATGGGGGAACGCTGGGTGGAAGGAAATTTGTGGCTCCTCTCAGATTCCAGAACTTTCTGTCACCGAAATGAGAGGAAAAAGTGTTTTATTTGGCCAGATTTTTAGGTTTGCAAAGTATTCTGGGTAACAGAACCTGGTCAGAGCCCCACAAGTCACCCCATCTTGGATTCCCCTAGGTATCTAGTTTTCAAAACTGCACAGGTTTGCTAGGTTTCCCTAGGTGCCGGCTGAGCTAGAGGCCAAATTCCACAGCTAGGCACTTTGCAAAAAACAGCTCTGTTTTCTTTGTGAAAATGTGATGTGTCCATTTAGTGTTTCCTGTGCGGGCGCTAGGCCTACCCAGGCAAGTGGGGTACCATTTTCATCAGGAGACTTGGGGGAACACATAATAGCAAAACAAGTGTTATTGCCCCTTGTCTTTCTCTACATTTTGTCCTTCCAAATGTAGGACAGTGTGTGAAAAAGACGTCTTTTTGAGAAATGCCCTGTAATTCACATGCTAGTACGGGCAACCCGGAATTCAGAGATGTGCAAATAACCACTGTTTCTCAACAACTCATCTTGTGGCCATTTGGGAAATACAAAGGTTTTCTTGATACCTATTTTTCACTTTTGATATTTCAGCAAATTAATTGCTGTGTACCCGGTATAGAATGAAAACCCATTGCAAGGTGCAGCTCATTTATTGGCTCTGGGTACCTAGGGTTCTTGATGAACCTACAAACCCTATATATTCCCGCAACCAGAAGAGTCCCGCTGACGTAACGGTATATTGCTTTAAAAAATCTGACATCGCAGGAAAAAGTTACAGAGTAAAACGAGAAGAAAAATTGCTGTTATTTTCACCTCAATTTCAATATTCTTTTATTTCAGCTGTTATTTTTTGTAGGAAACACTTGTAGGATCTACACAAATGACCCCTTGCTGAATTCAGAATGTTATTTACTTTTCAGAAATGTTTATCGTTCTGGAATCCAGCATTGGTTTCTTACCAATTTCTGTCACTAACTGGAAGGAGGCTGAAAGCACAAAAAATAGTAAAAATGGAGTATGTCCTAGTAAAATGTCACAATTGTGTTGAAAAATTGGGTTTTCTAATCCAAGTCTGCCTGTTCCTGAAACCTGGGAATATGGTGATTCTACCACCGCATACCCTTTGTTGATGCCATTTTCAGGGGAAAAAATCACAAGCCTTCTTCTGCAGCCCTTTTTTCCCATTTAAAAAAAAAAAAAAAAAAACGCTGTATTTTGGCTAATTTCTTGGTCTCCTTCAGGGGAACCCACAAAGTCTGGGTACCTCTAGAATTCCTAGGATGTTGGAAAAACAGGGTGCAAATTTTGCATGGGTAGCTTATGTGAACAAAAGGTTATGAGGGCCTAAGAGCGAACTGCCCCAAATAGCCAAAAAATGGCTCGGCACAGGAGGGGAAAAGGCCTGGCAGCCAAGGGGATAAACAGTAGTGGGCCCAAGACACATTCCTGCTTTAGGCCTCTGTTAGTTTCTATTTTCCATGATAATGACCCTGGCACTGTGAGGACCCAGACCCAAGTACTGGAATACAATGAAATGATGGCTTTCAAGAGATGTGTGGGAATGCCCCATGATGGCAGCTTCTTCCACAGAGTTTCACGGTCAACCCTGTCGAAGGCCGCACTATAGACAACAAAGCAGCAAAATAGCGGCTGATGGCTGATGTTGACTGCCTGGTGCTGTAAGTATGCAAGTGCCACAATGTTGTACATTGTTGAGGCCCCCGATCTAAAGCCAGATTGAAAGAATGGCTGAATTTGGCACACTTATACCCAGGCTTCCGATTGGTCCAACAGCAGTCGTGTGTACATTTTTGCCTCCACATCCAGGAGAGCAAATAATCGATAGTTTGCAGCTAGTGAGCGGTCCCCCATTTTATAAGTTGGGCACAGTATAGAACCTCTCCAGGACTCCGGGACTGTGGTCAGATGGTGCGCATTGTTAAAGATGTGTGACAGCATCTCTGCCCAGTCCGATGGGGCACATTTGAACAGAGAAGCTGGTAGACCGTTTGGTCCTGGCGCTCCATTCTTCCTAGTCCTTTTTATGACGTTCCCTATCATTGTAGTGGAAAAGGTAGACAAAACTGTGGGAGAGGGAGTATCGCTTTGAGGAGCCAAGAGGCACTGAATGCTGTCCTAGCTATTGCTGGCGATGTCCGATACTAGGTCGGTGGTTGTATACAAGGCTGTAACATGCACGACCCATGCTGACTCTGGTACACCACTGTCTCTTGCCTTATGGCCATTTCTTAGCTTATTTACATAGTCCCAGAAGTGGGCATGGTTTGGGTCTTTTCGGTCTTTTAGGAGCTGGAATAAGGTGTCCTATTCCTTCCTATTGTTTTCCCTCTTGAGCTCCCAAATTCGTTTCTTGAGGGATCTTCTGCTATGTGATACCTGTGCCGCTGTGTTCTGTGTGGGCTTTGCTTGTGCCTATGTAAGGCTCTGCAGAGAGCCTGCCTTGTTTTGAGCAAGTTTTTGTCCATTTGTGTTGATATGGTTCTTCGGGCCGAGTGGGTTACTTGTGCCCCCGAGAGTTACCCAACAATCGAGTCTGTAGCTCACCCACTGACTTCTTCCACCATTCAAGATTCACGGTTGATTACTGGGGAGGCTCTTAGCCATAGGATTATTTTGGAAGAAACTGCTGGTCTCCATTTGATTCTTCTCACCAGGTGTACTTGCTCTGTGCCCGTTGAGGCCCCTACCACTGCGTGCTGCCCGGCTGCTTGGACTTGTAATTCAATTGTGCATTTCATGGGATTGTGGTCGCCCTCTTGGTGATTTTGAAGTGGCTAAGTCTCTTCTTAAGCTTTCCCGATAGGTACATATAATCAAGGGCTGAGCCTCCCTTAAATGACGAGGGATGAAGGCACCCATTTCGATAATCCCTTTGCTCCTGTCGGGCTGACGATAGGCTAAAAGTTGTGAAGAAATTTTGGAGCAGTTGACAGCCTCTGTCCGAGTGGAGGTCCTCTGTTATTGCATCGAGCCCGTGTACATTGAAATCACCCATCATAACAATTTCGTGGCCAGGGTGACTGAAGATGACATTTTGTTGGACAATGTTCACACCACTAATTGTTAATACTTGGGCCATTTTACTATTAATAGTAAGCTCGGTGGTTACCAGGCGGACAGCATGTTTAATAAAGATGGATAATCTACCAGAAGGTCGACCAAGCATACTGGGACGCGTGGCTGACTGGAAGATTTCATAATAGCCTGGCAGTAGAGAAGGAGCACATTCCCAGGTTTCTTGCATACAGATAATGTCATTAGAGTTTAGGTAGGACATGTCCTCACCAGATCTGCTAATACTCGTGAGGCCTGCCACATTCCATGACAGGAATGACAGTGATTTTGGTGATCGAGAAGGGTAATCCTCTATGCTCCCGTTAGTGCTATGACCAGTACCTTGGTTCAACCAGGTCCATCTGCTTGCTTTGCGGAAATGTTTCTGTGACCGTGTGAACCTCTCTTCTGTTTTGCGCCCAGACTACAGTTATGGTCTGCAGGGTCTCAGTTGTCTGGTGTGGCCTGTCCAACAGTCAGTGCTTCCGAACTGTCCCTGAAAATGGGATCTCTACCGGTGGAGACTTGATGAATTGCGTTTACCACTGAGTGAAGGGCCTGCTCTCTGTCACCCATAAAGCCGATGGTGCCTGCTGTCTCAACAAACTGAGATGTTTGAGCCCTCCTTGGGGCCATTTGCAGGTCTTGATAGTTGTTCTGGATGCTGTCTGAAGTGGTGTGCTCCCATGTCCCTTCCTTACCGGAGCAAGCTGTTGTAGTCCTTACTCAGTTTGTATGTGGCCAGGGCCTTGCATATTGATTTCTTTGGTCCTTTGAGGGGTTCTGAGCCCCTGGGCTAGTAGTGAGACGAATAGGCAACTTTTGCTACTAGCTGAAGTCACGCACGTCCCGATGGCTTCTCCTGCATCATGGTCCCTAGGGGTCAGCATTGTTGGTGCTACTATTTGGTCTTGTGGTTGAACCGGTGACAATGATCGTGGTGGGGCAGGTATTGTAGTTTGTGCCCAAGATGTAGCTTTCCCTTCCCTATGTTGTGGAGCCGTCGTCAGTTCCACCGCATGATCTTGTTGTTGGGCTGTTGATAAAGTGTGTGCCTGAAACATTGGGAAATACTTCGCAGTGCCAGTAGCTTCCGATCCTTCTGGCACTTTGTTTATTTTATGCCTGTTGGCTGACCATATTTGGCACCTATTTTTCCTGGCTTGCTTTTTTTGTTTCTTCCATGCGCACCTCGTAAGGGCTGTGGGTAGATCTTGGGTGGGCTTGACAGAGGAAATGCGTGATGTCGTTGTTTCACCGACTAATGTAATTCTGCCTTCAGCATTAGTTTCCAGTTTTTCGCACGTGCGGGACTTTGTGTCCCTGCCTGGGCTGGGAAGGATAGCTGAAGTTGGGCCGTCAGCCCCTAGAACTATACACGATGGACTGCTTCAATTTGCTCTTGTTGTGACGGTATTTTGACCTTGAGCAAAGGCTGGTTGAGCGAGTTGGCACCTTTGGGGAGGCAAGGTTGTAGCTTTGTCAGTTCTTGGTGTCTCCTTGGCTACTTCTACTAACTCACGCAGAATGTTTGGTAGGGCGCATAACTTTTTGAGGATTGGAAAGCAAGAACATTGAGCTCCCTTCATTGTAGTAATGAGGAGATTCTCCATGTTACCTTTGTTCTTATTTCAAGTACATGTGTGGCCAGGTACTGAAACAAGTCCAGTTGCAGCTCCATATTGTTTGACTGACTAAGAGGCGCCCTAGCCATAATATCCTGGGAGGCTTTGATGGCCAACAGCTCTTGTGCATTTGTGGAACACTCTGGAGTTGTTCTGGCTTATGGACCGCCTCCAATCTCATCCTTGTCAGAGTGTTTCTTTGCTGTTATTGCTGTTACTGTTGAGGTGGGACAGAGTGTTCTGTTTATCTGCTCCTCTAAGTTATTGAGGAACTGCTTAGACAGTGCCCCTAGCTCCTGGTCTGTGAGACTAAACCTGCCCTGGGTAGATGGCAATCACAGGGTGAGGATGATAGCTGTGGTAATGAAGTCTTTTTTCAACAGTGTTGATGTTACGACCCCAGGAGGGGAGCAATTCACCAGAGAATTGTGGTACTGAGTGGCACTATCTGCTGTAGTAGAGAGGACTCTGTTCAAAGATGGCAATAGTGCAATGCCTGCTTGAAAAGGGGAAAAGTTGAAAACTGAGGAATCTTGGTGACTAGCTATTAATACGGGGCGTGAGTGGAATCTGTGGGCAGTGTTCCTCCCTGTAAATGTCTCTGCTGAGTTCGTGCCACTTGTGGGGATTTGCTCCTCTTTGATAGACTGGCTGTCTGATTCCTCCTCTGTTTTCTTGCGGCCGTACGTACCCTCTTCCCCACTCTGGACTCCCTGTTGCTGTTCTGCAGAGGAATCGGACTATAGAGTCTTTTCCTTCAAGCCGGACCTGTCGGACCTGTGTTGGTACCTGGTCTGGGGGAGACTCCTCTTCTTCAAGTGCCCTATCAGTCATTGAAAAAACTGAGCGCCTCCCGTCCATTTTGGTTGTGGGGTCGAACAGTCCCCCATCCCCTGCCGACGTGTATTGTATGTCCTTTTGGGCATCGCCCTGAGGGGCTGCGAGGGTCGCTGTGGATCTTGATGCACTTGGTGATGCACTTGGTGAACTTGAGGACCCTCCCCTTTTCTTGCGTGCGGCGGGCGTCCCTGTCGTTGACACACAGACCGATTTTCCAACTCGTCCACTGTGGGTGCTGCACCTGTGCTTCTGGTGCCTAGTTCCTGGTGCCTAAAGCACTGGGTGTTTTTGCCCAATCTGTCTTTGTATTCTGGGTGCCGCCTCTCCTCCATGCCCGTGAACTGTAGCTAGCACTCGGCTAGCACTAGGTGGACTGGATGGGCAATGGGGGCAGTGGAGGGTCACGAGCACGCCGCCTAGAGTGCTGGGAATGTTTGGTGCAACGGTCCAGCTGGTGATACAGCTAGGGAGGGGCACGGTGAGGCAGGTAGTGGGGGAACTGCAAAATGGGGCTCGGGAGGGTGCACGTCAGGCAGAGAGGACAGGCCGCTTCCGCAGAGGTCCGCAGGAGGAGCCGCGAGCCATGAGGTGCAAGACACAAGGGTTTCCTGACGTGCTCCTTTGGTGCTGTGCTGGTGGAATGTGCTGCGTTTCTGGAGCAGCATCTCAACATGTGGCATGTCACACAATCCAAGGCGAGTTCAGCACTGTCCTGATCCCTCCCGCCAAAGAAGGAGAGCATAAAAACAACTACTAAAACTACTTCCCAAACCCCTATTGGTCAGTTAATCGCATGTTCCCACTTTGTCCAATAAAACTAATACTCCAAATCTATGAATTCTACTATTACTCCATTCACACGTCGTTGATTGGTTTGTCTTGTAATGCCCTCATCATCCGGCTTGTCAGGTAACGATATTGTTGCAGTTTCCACTCCAGTCAGTATCGCCATTGATCTTCTCCTGAGAAAGTCAGTCTCACACACATTACACACATGTTACATTAACAGGAACATCATCGTCTAGCAGTCGGTTCTCATGAGAAAGCTTCCATTATGAGCACATTTAAACAATACAATAGAAATCTCAGTTTAACTCTATTGGACAGCCATTTTATTAAATGTTAAGAAATATGGCCTTAACATGAGGCCTGGCAAGTAGGCAAAGACATTTGCTAAGTTTAGGCCTACAATTAATAAAGCTAGAGCATAATGTATACCCTTAATATGACATATTACTACATTAGTCAAACATATATTCAACATTCCATAATATTAAATCATTGATTAGTACATTTCATTAACATTGGTGGCCACTCTTCGTAATCACATTTTCAAATGCGTACATTGTTTTTCTACGTTATTTTACTTTCTGAATCAACACTCATTAATAATTTTTATTAATACACCTGCGCTAGCAGAGGAATATGCAAAGTCATGTGTAATCAGCAGATCACTGGTACTAATTCTTCTGGAATAACACAGCAGTTTAAGATGCCGACGATATTCTTTTTGTAACCTGACCACACAGTTTTTGAACAGGACATGGGTTCAAAAACTGTGAGTGAAATGCATTGATTTAGGAAATGTTTGTATCTTACTGCTCACAGCGTCTAATGCAGTAAGGACGTTCAGACGGTGCTGTCCCTACTGCAGAAATTCGTGCAAAGGTATTGGTCACCGATTACAATCACTGTGCTTTAGTTCAGTGGATTAATGCACCTACCTCAAAGTCCTGTGTGTAACCTGTATAACAGGTTCCAAATGCACTAATGTTGCAGCCAGGATCACCTCTTACTCTGGCCACACTTATATCTGCCCAAACCCACACCATGTCAATGTCCTGGGCCTTGTGTTGATCATGCCCAGGGGACCTTTTGGCTGAAATCTGCATTCACAAAACAGTTTGAGGGGGTGTACTTCCTCCTGATGGCCAAAAGTGTTTGAGGAAGAAAAGCATTTGCAGAGATAATGATTCACATCCTGGACAGCAGGCCTTGTTTATATCCCAGTAATAAACAACCATCTACAGATTACAAATAATGTCCTGCTTGCTGTTCATAGAACAAGAAGTGTCCTTGCTTGAATTCGGTTTCCTTCCAAGTCAACTTTAAAAGCTAGACAAATATTTATATAAGGACGTAAAAGTAGAAGTATGAAAAACAAGGAAATGCATTTCCTTTCCTTAGGTAAAGTCCTCGATCACAAATTTAAGTGATCTATATCCAGTTTTTCAGAAGTGACTGCATGCGAGCATATTTCTAAAATACCGTTGCACATTATTTATTGTTGATTTTCGCAATTAATCACTGTGAATTATATAAAAACCCATTTGGAAACAGAACCCTACATGCTTTGAATGTAGTTCAGTATACCATTTGTACATAATAATATCAAGTGTGTATGTACGAGTTTCCCTCTTGACTTAAGTATTTTCTAAAAGCTGTAAAAACGGAAGTTGCTAGGCCCAATTGAAGGTACTCGATTTAAAGACCACTGAAGGATGAAATGTTGAGAAGGCCTTGCTCATGCCTGAACTTGATCCACCCTGAAGACTATGTAAAATGACAAATTATTCAATGATAAAGATTCTCTTTGTGGTAAATTTGGATGGTCCACTTTTCAAGGGAATATGTTGCTTGTTCAGTTGCTGTTTAATTAAAGCCATTCTTTGTCAGAATGTGCACTTAAAAAAACTATGCCAAACATACTAAAGGTGAGGGGAGTAATGCTTGCAATGAGACTAACCAGTGCGAATCTCTCGGGACAGCCTTCCAGCCCATCCCTCTCTTGCACACCATGCCAACTCAGATTAGAATCATCCCATATGCAAATCAGTCTTAGTCCGTGTTAGACCTGTCACCCTTAGGATGGTCTTCCCCAAACTTTTTGCCTATCCCCTCCATTATTCTGACCTTGTTTTTGCTGGCTTTAGGACTCTGTACACTTTGCCACTGGTAACCAGTGCTAACACGCTTGTGCTCTCTGCCCTACAACATGGTAACATAGGCTTAACTCCAATTGGCATATTTAATTTTCTTGTAAATTCCTAGCAAAAAGCACTACAGGTGCCCAGGACCTGTAAATTAAATGGTACTTGTGGGCTTGCAGCACCGATTGTGCCACCTTCTTAAGCAGCCCTCTAACCATGTGTCAGGCCTGCCATTGCAGAGCCTGTGTGTGCAGTATCACACTGTCATGTCGACCTGTCAAAATAACCCTTTTGCCAGGCCCAAACTTTCCCTTTTTTATGTAAACCATACCGTAGGCCCTGAACAAGCCATGTGCACTTAAATAACTTAAATAGGAGGTAAGTTGGGCCTCCTCCCATTGCATCTAATCCCATGTTTCCACCATTCGGAGGGCGGTAGAGAAACATCTCACTCTCAATCACTCTCAATCAAGTCTCTGATTTTGATGCATCAGGGCAGACATATAAATCTCTTTATCTAGAACTTGCTTCAAGTTGCTTCCTAAAATCATGGCTACCTCTAGTTCCTGTAAGTTCATCAACCCCACTCTTTCTGTTGTGCATGCCCAAAGCTGGTAGGGGAGCAGGAGAGGGTTTCAGCCGCAACCACCTCAGTGAGCAAGATGCATCTTGGGAGCCATGTCAGAAGCACACAGCTGTGAAGAGGCTTAGTGACCAGCGGTGCTCCTAATCATAAGGAAAACACAGGTGTACAGACAAGAAAACAACAACAGGCAAATTAATTAGTTTCTATTCAGGGCCTGGTGCACCCCAAAAGGACTCATAAAAGTTCAAAACATGACACTAACATGTGATTTGCATAAATAAGACTATTTGTGGTGGCACAACCATTCATATAAAAGGGTCCCTTAGTCCCTAGATAGAGTATTTTCTGTAATGTGTAATGTCTTCACAGTGATACACTACACACACAATTGGAATAAAAAACAGAACAATTTACAAATTGATAGCATATTTGTGCAAATAGCTATAAAAAACATTCCTCCTCATAAAAGGAAAGTTTCACCCGACAAATGCCACAATAAACATATTTGCTGATGTACTAAAGAAACAAAAGAAAAGCATGCTCACAAGCAATTGATGAAGTTTGGGAGAACGTTTGAATTATGTTTGTCTGAAAACAGGTGAGAAGGCCTATACATATTCGTTAGTACAGGCTAACATGGCAACACTGAGGAGCCAGACTCACTGGAACAGGAAGATGTAGTGGCGATTGCCACCACACACCAGAGTGTCCCCAGCGAGCAGGCAAGGGTGTCAGCTGTCCTCCTGATCAAAAAGTAATGGATGTTGTGGATATTATGGTGGCTTGGACAGCAGCTCTACTTAAATGCTCCTGTTGTGGCTGTTATCTAGGCCCACCCCCTGAAAATTAACTTACACTCACAACTAGACATCCCAATGGAAATGTGCACTTTTACCTACACAGTGAAACATGTAGGTGAAGGTATTAATTGTAGGGACATACTTTTTCAGTGTATTATGATGTCACACTTTTATACATTAGGCACTCAATTATTTGGGCTACAAGGAGCCCTTAAGGGGTGTCTTATTCAATGTCTAAAGTCATTTTTTCTGCATGTTAAAGCATTTTCCTCTTACGTTACTGCATGTTTTTGGATTGCAGCCAGCTAGGCCACAAAGGTGAACCTTTAGGCATGTTTTTCTTGTGAAACATATTGGTGATGTAAATTTACAACACAGGACACATGTAATATTTAACCTTTATGCCCCTGAGGCACTTCCTGTGCCATTTTAGAGTGGTTTTCTGAAAATTTAAATAAGCATATTTGGGCATGGCTAATTTTACCTCATGTTCTAGGGAGAGAGCACATGCACTGCAAGGCTGAATGGCACCCTCACAGTGCCCAATGTTAAAATACTACAATAGTGGAGGGGTCAACTGAACAAGGCACACTTTCTCTTAATGAAATACATCTACTTTTGGGAATAAATAAATGTACCAGGAAATGTCTAAACCAGATTCCCAATTTTCCTGCTTTTGAGCTTGCCTAAAACAGTTGAAAATTAAGAGCAAGCATTATTTATACCATTAGCTCTACAAAAGGGAGGGAATCACAATCGGACGTCAAAATTCAATTTGACTAGGAAGCTATTCAGGTTTTCATGATGCATGACCTTAATGTGGAGGATGCCTTGATGGGCTTTACAAAAATTAGAAGATCTGCAAACCACATGGAATTTGGTTTGGTGCTGTGTCTTGAAGGCGAACTAAGACCCATCTTTAAAACATTTAACAGAGAGAGATACACCGGAGGACCCAGAAAATAATTTGTTTAAATAATTTGGATAACATTGATGAATGTTTCACTGCAGTCACATTTTAGAAGTATTTTAAAAAAGTTATCTATTGACTAACCAATTTAGAATTGCAATATTACAAAACCTCTATTTTATGGACAATGCTGCAATTGATTTTGTGTTTATTATATGACCATACTATGCTAAATATGAATGATCTTCAATGGCTCTAGCGCAGGTGTTTTAATAAAAAGATTTTTTAAGAGTTAATGTATTTTGAGAAATGGATTTGTGTAGAAAATGTAATAACAGAGAAAAATAACGCACACGTTTGAAAATGTGATCACGATGAGTGGCCGTCAATGTTCACAAAGTATACCTATTAATGGTTTATTAATATGAAATGTTGAGTATATGTTAGATTAATGTAGTAATATGTCATATTAGGAGTTATGCATCATGTATGAGCTTTATTAATTGTAGGCCTTAACTTAGCAGAGGTCTTAGCCTAGTTGCCCAACCTCATGTCAAGCTGTATTTCTTAACGTTTAATGAAATGGCCGTCTTAGAGAATTAAACTGTGATTTTCCAATGTATTGTTTAAATGTGTTCGTAGCTAAAAGTCTTTCTCATGAGAACCGATTGCTAGAAGATGCTGTTCTTGCTAAATGTAACAATAAAAGTGTAGTATGTGTAAAGCTGACTTTCTCAGGGGAAGAACAATAGAGACACTGACTGGAGTATAAGCTGCAACAATATTGTTACCTGACGAGCCGGATGATGAGGACATTGCAAGAGAAGCCAACCAGCGACATGTGAATGGAGTAGTGGCAGAATTCATAGATTTGGAATTTTAGTTTTATTAGACAAAGTATGAACATGCAACCCCTTGACCAATAGGGACTTGGGAATTCGTTTTTGGAAATTTAACTTAACAGGACTGCACTGAGAAGAAACCAGCATTGCACACTTTGCCATTTGCCAAGCCATTCTCTCTATTCTTCTGGAGGATGTGCCTTTATTCTTTCAAGTTGCTTAAAGACTTTGCGTTTTCTGAACTTTGACGTGGAATCCTGATGCATTGCTGACTGAACTGATGTTCTGCTGACGAAGACTACCTTAGCTTACCGATCCCATTGAGGAGAGGTATTCTTGTACCCATGTGTATATTAAGCCTATTTGTTTTTTTTCTTTCTAGATACCAACCACACTGTTTGATAGAGCCACAGTAAGATGGTTTCCAAATTTGTGTTTGCTAAATTGTTTTGCATGAAGCCCAACATGCTGATGCTAATCTGGTGTTAGTTAAGGATTCTCACTAATGAAAGTCTGCAATAGGGAATAACGTTTGATGCTTTTCTTTGCTGAATCTAAATGTATGTGATATCGTTTGTGCAAATATTCTTGTTATTAATTTGCACTGTCATCTTTGAATGTGTGATAGTTCAAGCTTTGATTAGATTGCGTTTCTTTCACAGGTTCGGACAGCCAGTGTTGTTTTTGTATGTTTATCATTTGATTTTGAGATTAATTTACGTGACATTAGCATTGTTAATATAGGGAAATAAATGTTCTAACTTTTACTAAAGATGTGGTTATTCATGACTGAAAGGTCATGATGTGTAAAAATTACTGACTCCATTGATTATTAATGCTATTGATTATCACTGATTATGGCATTGATGATTAATTATTGACTATTGATCTGCATGTCCTGGAGTTATTGTGGGAACGTCTTAATTGCAAGTCAAAAAGTTCATTGACATATTCACGTCCCCTTGTATGTTTACTTATTAAGGTCAGATGCGCTAGCAATGGCTTATAGCATAAACCAGACAAAAGAATGAATAAACCGGATATAGTCAATAATAAATATACCGGTGTGACAACTTTGGAGAACAGGATATCATCAAAACTTTCAAACCCGTCCCAGAACATGACCCTACCTGAATATCCAACTACTATAAGTCAACCATCAGCAAAGTGGCAGAACTTGCTTCACTCCAAAGAAAATAACAGCAAACATGTTTTCCAAATCCCAGTAGTTTTCCAGAGAACCACACGAAGAAATACAAGTCCTTGGAGTTACTAATAGTATTTGGCACCAACGCTCTGAACATCTCTAAATCTCTGTAGCACTAAGCCTAATACCTACAAAAGACATATTTTTGAAGCCAAGGCTGACCCTAACAAATCCAAAACCAACCTGGTATGAAAAATTACTAAAGAAAGTTTTTGAGCCTGTAAATAATGTTCCTACTCATCTGTCTCCACTCTCTCTTTCAGACTACATGGCTAACTACAGAATCGTCCAGCCTCCTTCATGCATAAAATAAGGAAGCCTGACCACTCACTCTCTGTTATCCTCTCAAATGCCTACTTTAAAGAAATTACCTGCAAAATTCTTGAAATCTCTCACACCGAGC
Organism: Pleurodeles waltl; assembly: GCF_031143425.1. Lineage (NCBI taxonomy): Eukaryota > Metazoa > Chordata > Amphibia > Caudata > Salamandridae > Pleurodeles > Pleurodeles waltl. The sequence continues at coordinate 744,448,183 of NC_090439.1, read as the reverse complement.
TGAACTATTACTGATCTTATACCGTCTCCCACTTCTTAGTCTCTGTCTTGGGTAATTTAGTAAAAAACATCAGTCCACCCCTTGTACGACACCCCTGGCCAATGCTTCCATGAGGCAAATGCCCTGAAAATTGTACAAGTTACCCAACTACTACAAAACCTGACCGCAGACCCATAGGATCCTAATAACTTCTGATCAATTTCAACTATCCTGAGTTAAAGTCATGAAGAGATGGGTAGCAGAGCAACTTAACAACTTAATCATTTATAATTACCTGGTTGATGATCTTCAATCAAGCTTCTGGTTGGGTTGCAATGCCACACATAGTGGATGATGCACTCCCTAACCTTGACAATGGAAACTCCTGCTTTCTTATCCTCCTTAGCCTATCTGAGAAACTGATAACCTTGAGTGTCTCACATTCTCTGCGAAGTACTAACGCTCTCCTCCTAGAAACACAAGCTTTCAAGAAAGCTAGAACTGTGAATCTCTCCTTCTCTAGAAGTGGGTGTAGAATCTGGAACTCCTTACAATGCAACGTTAGGATGAACCCCTCTTTCACACTTTCAAGAATGAACTCAAAATCCTTCTACACCAGCATCATGTTCAAACTGAACTGTCCAAATGCTGACTCATTTTATCACCTCTTTGTGGTATTTGTGTCCAGCGGTTGCACTACTAGTACCTCTTCTTTTACTGGCTGTTCTTTTGCACTGCTATGTACTGTCATATTGTTTTTCCAGTTTCTAACAGGGATAAGCAATCAACAAAAGAAAGGGGGCAAGGAGAAAGAAGCAAAGACAGCACAACTTCCAAACAAACCTAATAAATACACCACAGTGCTTTTTTGCAAAATGGAAGAACAAGAGTCATAAGTGCTCTCATATTCAAGACGAAAGGCCTTCCCCCACCTATCAGGTCACATGCTTCATCACTGGGCCCATCTTGGCACTAGCCTGAAAGATACTGGTGCCATCTACCACCCAGAAGCGGGGAAGCCCATGAGGTTTTTTTTATTGCATTACAGGATGGGGGCTGATGTTGAGCCAAAGAAGGGATAAAAGGATCTAACTGCAAAGGGGAGAGAGACAACAGAGCATAAACTAAAATTACCTCGAGTTGTACAAAAATAGTTTTATTGGGTCGCCAAGGGGAGGTCTAAAGAATGGTAGGGATAATTTGAGCCACTTGCTGAGGTCTACCCCTATGACACCCTCAAATGAGGTGTTAGGCCATTCGTCAAGACATTGGCCCTCATTCTGACCTTGGCGGGCGGCGGAGGCCGCCCGCCAAAGTCCCGCCGTCAGGTTACCGTTCCGCGGTCGAAAGACCGCGGCGGTAATTCTGACTTTCCCGCTGGGCTGGCGGGCGGTCGCCTTCAGACCGCCAGCCAGCCCAGCGGGAAAGAGGCTTCCACGATGAAGCCGGCTCGGAATCGAGCCGGCGGAGTGGAAGCTGTGCGACGGGTGCAGTTGCACCCGTCGCGTATTTCACTGTCTGCGCAGCAGACAGTGAAATACATGTAGGGGCCCTCTTACGGGGGCCCCTGCAATGCCCATGCCAGTGGCATGGGCACTGCAGGGGCCCCCAGGGGCCCCGCGACCCCCCCTACCGCCATCCGGATCCCGGCAGTCCGACCGCCGGGATCTGGATGGCGGTAGGGGGGGTCGGAATCCCCGCGGCGGTGCAGCAAGCTGCGCCGCCGCGGAGGATTCAATGGGGCGGCGGTACACTGGTGGGAGCCCGCCAGTGGTGCCGGTCCGACCGCGGCTTTACCGCCGCGGTCGGAATCCCCATTGGAGCACCGCCGGCCTGTCGGCGGTGCTCCCGCGGTCCTCCGCCCTGGCGGTCAAAGACCGCCAGGGTCAGAATGACCACCATTGTGCCTGATTTAGTTCTTGTTAGATGAATTTCTCCGTCACAAAGGTGATGGATATCCAGTCCGTCAAAATATAAATCCCATTATGACCCATGGGATTTACAGTTCTGTGGATGGGATAAACGTCACCATAGTGACAGAGTAACTTGTCCGTCAAGAACTAAATCAGGCCCATAGTTTCCCTCTCTGCTCAATGTGTGAGCATCAAATATAGTGGCAAAATTATTACATCATGTTCCAGAGAGATTCAATCCTCATGGAATGATGCCCTTAGCATCTTTGGACTGGTCTTCTTTGTGAGGTTGAGGACAGTGGAAAATAACATGGTTATTCTTAAGTACAGAAAACAATTATAAGACATACATATGTAAATATATACATCATTGTGTTGAGGGATTGAAGAGAACAAATTTATAAGGTCCTTAACAAATTTCGGCCAGCTTACTGCTCTATTAGCCCTGAAGTTAGATCTTTCACCGAAGATCGTTGTAGAGCTCACTAAACTGAAGTCATTATTATGTTTGCCTCATATTTGGCATGTGGATGATTTAGGCCCAATTAAGGATAAGCTTAATCATATTATTACACGACTTCGAGCCCGTCAGATCCATTGGCTTTACTATATTAATATGTCCCTATTAGAACTTGGTCTGAGAGACAGCTAAAATAATCCATCTTCTATTCCCACAACTGTAGTCGCTAGAGCCGAGGCCAGCTACAGGGAATTATTCATGGATAAGAGGGAATCTTCTGTATCCCTAAGCACTTTATTAAAAACATTTTGTACCATAAAACTGCATTTGAGTTTGTTGTAGTTTTAGCCCTTATTAAGCCACTACATTTAGGATCGTTGTATTTGAAGTTTAAATATGGTGTTTTGCCATTAGCTAAATTTACATTTGGTCATCATTCGCCACTAAGTCCAAACTGTATTCTTTATGCTGTATGTTGGAGGAACATCTGTTGATCTGTTGTATTTTGCACCACCTATTCTAGAGCAAAATGAGTTGTCCCATCAGTTTATGGGCATAACGGACTGGATAAATGTGTTAAGAATATGCAACACGTGATTGCTATTTCTACATTTGTGCATGCCACATTTCTGTATATGGCCTGGCTGACAAGGTTCAAACATTGCGCAAGGCTAGACTTTCAATATATAATAAATATCTGTTGTTTTGAAGCTAGTCTTTTTTATCAAGTTTTTCTGGAATTTTAAAAATAATTGTGTTTCTAATCAACTGCTAAGGTTCTGTTAATGCATAGCAAGTATCTGTTGTTTTAAATGCATGATTTTTATCAAGTGCTTTTACAATTTTAAAAACTGTTTTGTTTTCTTTATAAACAGTATTCAATACTATACGAATATGGGGGGTTACAAGGCCAACCAGGATAAAACCGAGATTTTGCTTTTCAATGTGTTGCTCCCTCCACAAGCTCAAAGGTTTGGTAACAATTGTCCCACAAGATACCTTGAGATTATGGTGACACATAATTATATGGATCTATTTAAACTTAATTATGAAAAAATGCTGCTTAAAGTGAAGAGCCTATTTGAAAAATGGCCCCTCCTTCCACTTACATTAATAGGCTAAATCCTATTAATCAAAGTGTTACCTTTGTTTTCATTCCTCTTTGCTAATCTCCCTGTAAAGGTCAATAATAGTTTTTAAACAATTAGACTCCCTTATAATTAAATGTTTATGGAAAGGAAAACATCCTAGAGTAAGGTATTCAATCCTACAGACAGATAAAGAGTCGGGATGCCTGGCTCTACCAGATTTATTCCTGTACTACAAGGATGCATGGCTGGATACGATGGTGAAAATGGGTTTAGGGGATGAAGGCGCAGGTGGCAGTTGATATGTTTTTTTATAAGGAAAATGGTGCAGGCGAGTGGAGGTAGTTTGCCAATATTTCTGAAAATGGCAAAACTTCCAAAAAAACAAAGTATAAAGTGCTAGCTCATATACACTGGTTTATACAAAAAAAAATTCAAGTGAAGGCAAATTCCACCTTGCCATCGATTGGTCAGGCTACAGGATTGCCAGGGGCTCAACCTGGCAATCCCAGACACTATTTGTAGGATTTGGAATGGCAAAGGGTTTTGGACATTGGCATATTTTTTATCTGGGCATGCAATGGCTAACTGGGCAGAGAGAATCCTTCCAGTCGGGGTTAAAATGCCCAAACTTTGGTACAACTACACCCAACTGACAAGTATCATGAATAGCAGGATGCAAGAAATGCATTTTTTTCTCCGAAATTATTATCAAATTATGGCAGAAAAGTTAATTAGTAGGAATAGGTAATTGGTACAGGTTTTTTCAAGAAATATACTGATTCATCATGCACAGAAAAGCATTTCACTAAGATAGAACAGGAGACAGGCTGCAGATTGACAACTAGGGATTGGGAAGGTATTTCGACTCTAGCTTATAAAGCACTTCGGGCACCTTATTTCAAAAGAATGTGATTTCTATTGCGTTGGTTGGCATACTATACCCCTAAAGCTATCCATAAAATGTATTCATCTGTTCCCAATGTTTGTTTCGGGTGTTTCCAAGAGTGAAAAGGGGATTGGGCACACTTTTTGTTGGTTGCCCGAAACGAATGAAATTTTGGGATAATGTACTCTGCCTATTGAGCCAAGGAATCCAGTTAACTTTTCAAGTGGAAATAAAGTCGGCTCTGTTTGGCATTTCAAATCAAACATGTATCCTGGGCAAATATATTCAGAGCTTTATTGCAGCATCATTAGCTGTTGTAAGGTCCTTGATTCTTCAATGCTGTTGTACAACTACAGTGCTTACTTCACAGGAGTGGCTGACAAAGCTGAAACGGGTAGGATTATTTGAAGAAGCGTATGGAAGGGGAACAGGTAGCCTGCAAAAATATCAGTATACTTGGACTCCATTGGACATAGTGATTCCGTAAAAATATCTAGTTTTGCGTTTTGCACTGGTTCAAGAAGTTCTGATATGGTAAGGCACTGGCACTTCATACACTCTTGCGCCTTGAAGAGTTTTTTGTTGCAATGATAAAAATACTGCGCTACACGGCACCTAAGAATCACCATTATTGTAAGGCATAAGCACTTTATCCACTTTTGCACTTTGAAAGTGTAGCGCCAAATGTTTCTAATTAAGTAATCATTTCTTTTTGTACCTAATCATGTATTTACCATAGATTTTTTCATTCGCATTGCGATCGGGCAGCAGGAAGGCCCACTAGACGCCAGGGATTTTGTTGTTGTTGTTATGATGTGTGTTTTGAGTGTCGGGGAGCGGCCCCTTGGGCAAGGGTCCCTCCCTTTTTGGGGGAAAATTATTATTAGCCATTTCTGCCCCCCTTGGGGGCAGATTGGCCTACTATTTTAGGCTGATCTGCCCCCAAGGGGGGCAGAAACCACTGGAACGCCAGGGATGTTTTTATTTTTGTTTATTTATGTGGGGGGGTGCCCCCTTGGGCAAGGGGCGCCCCCCCAAGGGGGCATAGAACTGTTGGCCTTTTCTGCCCCGCTTGGGGGCAGATCGGCCTATTTTTTTTAGGTCCATCTGCCCCCAAGGGGGGCAGAAGCCACTTAGGCACCAGGGATTGTGTGTTTAGTGGATGGGGGGGCAGCCCCTTGGGCAAGGGTCACTCCCCTTTGGGGGGCATGTCTTTTAGGGCCATTTCTGCTCCCCTTGGGGGCAGAGACCACTAGAACGCCAGGGATTTTTTTTATATGTTTATTTTTGTGGGGGGGCGTCACCTTGGGCAAGGGGCGCCCCCCAAGGGGGGCATTGACCTGCCCCCAAGGGGGCCATTTCTGCCCCCCTTGGGGGCAGGTGGGCCTATTTTTTTTAGGGGCAGAAGCCACTTAGACACCAGGGATAGTGTGTGTGTGTGTTAGTGGATGGGGGGGGCCTTGGGTAAGGGTCGCACCCCCCCTTTGGGGGCACATGTACCAAGGCCATTTCTGCACCCCTTGGAGACAGATCAGCCTATTATTTTTAGGCTGATCTGCCCCCAAGGGGGGCAGAAACCACTAGAACGCCAGGGATTTTTTTTTATTTGTTTATTTTGGGGGGGGGGTCCCCTTGGGCAAGGGGCGCCCCCCAAGGGGGGCATTGACCTGTTGGCCATTTCTGCCCCCCCTTGGGGGCAGATGGGCCTATTTTTTTAGGCCCAACAGAAGCCACTTAGACACCAGGGATAGTGTGTGTGTGTGTGTGTTAGTGGATGGGGGGGGCCCTTGGGCAAGGGTTGCCCCCCCCCCTTTGGGGGCACATGTACCAAGGCCATTTCTGCACCCCTTGGGGACAGATCGGCCTATTATTTTTAGGCCCACCTGCCCCCAAGGGGGGCAGAAACCACTTAGGCACCAGGGATAGTGTGTGTGTGTTTTTTTGTTTTTTTTTGTTTGGGGGCTGTCCCCTTGGGCAAGGGTCGCTCCCCATGGGGACACACTACTAAAGGCATTTTCTGCCCTCCTTGGGGCAGATAGGCCTATTTTTTTAGTAGGCCCATCTGCCCCTATGGCAGAATCCACTTAGGCACCAATTTCTAAATGTTTGATGGTGGGGTGTTTGTCAACTGATGAAGTATTTGCATTTGTGATAAAAAATGTTTTCCTCCTTTTTGTTCTAGTTCAAAGCTTTTGCTTTATTTGCTGTGGCTCCTTGTGGTTTTGGCGGTGGTTGTCCTGCGGTTTGCATAGTTGCATGTTTTAGGTAAGTAAAAACAATTTACTCCAAAGGAGTATTGTTGCCATGCATGAATGACATGTTTGTAGGGGGTGTACTAAATGCAGGATTGTGTGTGAAATTGTCCTTAGATTTGTGCACAATGATATTTGTTTTGTCTTATTTCTAATTTGCTTTTCTTTCTTTCTTTTTAGTGGGATATCATTGGTGATTACTGTGTCTGTGCAGAGTAGTTGCTGGTGATTCAAGCTTTTTCAGGCAAGTGAGCGGTATAGTTTTTGAGTTTATAACTCTTACTAAGAAAGCTACACTTTGTTACTTATCTTACACAGTGCTGGTTGTTGGTGGTGAATTTGTCCAGTTAATTTTAGTAGGAAAGATCATGGCTAGCCGCAGGATGACCGCTCTGCAGGTGGTTGGTATGCTTTTTGAGTCATTGTCTGATCATGATTATGAGACAGACTCTGCATCTGAGGCAGAGGAGGAAGTGAGAGATTCTGGCAGTGATGTTTCTGTTGGAGAGCAATCTTCTGATAAGGAAGCCACACTCAGCGCAGATGAAGGGCCTGTTTTAGAGGATGACACTAATGTGCCATTAGTGCAGCAACCTGGGGCTGAAAGGTTTCCCGTTATAAGACCTGATCTCTGGGTTGCCCCAGACATGGAGCAGCCAGAGTTGCCTGCCTTTACTAGTCTCCTGGGGTGTAGCACCAATACAGAGAACTTTTTGCCTGTCAATTTCTTTGAGTTATTCATGGATGATGTGTTTTTGGAAGAGCTTGTTGAGCAGACTAATTTGTATGCGGAGCAGCATTTGAGGGACAATGCTGCTAGACTTAGGCCACACTCTAGAGCTGCCCAGTGGATTCCCACAAATTTGGAGGAGATAAAAAAGTTTTTGGGTTTGACTTTTTTGATGGGGTTGATAAGGAAGCCGTCACTGGCTTCTTATTGGTCTACTAGTCCCTTGATGGCAACAGCTATATTTCCTGCGACCATGAGTCATAATCGGTATTTGCTTCTTCTTAGGATGCTGCATTTTGTTGACAATGGATTAGCCTTGCCACGAGATCACCCAGATTCTGACCGTCTTTTTAAGATTAGGCCTGTCCTTGATCATTTTGTAGATCGGTTTTTGGAGGTCTATGTTCCAGGCAAACAGATAAGTGTGGACGAGTCTTTGGTCCTCTTCAAGGGTCGTTTGGTTTTTAGGCAGTACATTCCTAGCAAAAGGGCACAATATGGAATTAAATTGTATATGCTGTCTGAAAGTAGTACAGGATATGTGTATAGTTTCCGTGTCTACACTGGTAGGGATTCCAATATTGACCCCCCTGGTTGTCCTCCCACTTTTGGAGCCACTGAGAAAATTGTGTGGGATCTTGGTAGACGACTGTTCAACAAAGGTCACCATTTGTATGTAGATAACTTCTACACTGGAGTGCAGTTGTTCAAGGAATTGTTTAAAGTGTACACTGTTGCTTGTCGCACAATTCGTTGTAACCGGAAAGGCTATTCAAGGGAGCTTGTTTGTAAAAAACTTGAGAGGGGACAGTGCTGTGCCTTGCGTAATGATGAGCTGCTAGCTTTGAAATTTTCAGACAAGAGGGATGTCTACATGCTAAGTACCATCCATGATGAGAGTACTTCCCCCGTGACTGTTTGGGGCAGGTTGCTGAAGTGCGCAAACCTGTGTGCATTTTAGATTATAATACGCACATGGGAGGAGTAGATAGAGTTGATCAGAGGTTGGAACCTTATACTGCTATTCGTAAGTCTTACGTTTGGTATAAGAAGTTAGCAATTCACCTCTTCCCCTTAGCAACCTTTAATGCTTTTATTGTGTTTAGGGATAGGTCTCCAGAGTCAAAGATGACATTTGTGAAATTTCAGGAGTCAGTGATAGAGAGCCTTATTGTGGTGGAACAGGCCAGAGTTCCTAGAGAAGCAGTGGTGGAGGATGTGGCTAGATTGAAAGATCGCCACTTTGCTGAGCACATTCCTCCCACACCCAAAAAAGACTTTCCAGCTAAGAAATGTAGAGTGTGTTTTCGAAGAGGTATCCGGAGGGAGACTCGAATGTACTGCCCAGATTGTCCTTCAAAGCCTGGGCTGTGTGTGGGTGGTTGTTTTAAGAATGACCACACCCAGAAGAATTACTGGGAACAACCATGAGTGTAAACTCATGTCTGTTTTGTATTTTCATGTTCAGTTTCATGGTTAGCATTTCTGTCATGTACTTAGTTAGAGCTTTTGTGTTTGTAGTTTTGTAATTATTTCTACTTAGTTAGGGGTTCCTCTGTTTAAAAAAATAAAAAAAATGATGCCATTGTGTGTGGAGTGGGGCTTGGCTGAGGGTGTACATAGTGTACATATTGACTTGCTGTTGGCTACTGCAACACACTGCCAGCCAAACACCAGTCCACACACTCCCATCAGCTGGTGTGATTGTTGTATCAGGCATGTGGGCGTATGTAAGTGATGGGCCCTTGAGTGGCGCTGTCTGTCGATGTGAGTGTTGTAATGTGCTGGGCCCGTGGCTGGCGGTGTGAATGGTCTTGTGCGTGTCATGTATGAAAGGTGTGTGAATGGACTGTAAAGCGGTTGGTGCCTTGTCGCGGCTTTACAGCTCACGAGCTGTGAGTCATTGGTTCAGTTTTTTGCCTTTCAGTTATTAACAATGCATTTCATTTTTGTGAAATCTCTTGTTAATAAAATTTGATCCACTGAACCATCACTCACCCTCGTGCTAAATCCAACCAGTATGTGTGGTAAAAATGACAAAACCTGCTCCGCTGTAATCTGGCGTCGCAGCACACCTGTGACACGCTAGGTGCCTCGGGTGGGACCCCGATGATGAAGCATGCCACCAACTTGGTTGATGGGTGAGGGGTCTTTTTCACATAACCTAAGTGCGTTTCTTTTCACAATTTTAGTGTTTGGCACATCACAGACGTATGTGGACACATCAAAATGATATATTACAAAACTACCTGTGTTTGGGGGTTAGGGGGCACCTATGTTTTTGGTCCTGGGTGCCGCTTTCATCTAGGGAAACCTACCAAACCCAGACATTTTTTAAAACTAGACACCCCAAGGAGTCCAGGGAGGTGTGGCTTGCGTGGATCCCCCAACATTTTCTTACCCAGACTCCTCTGTAAACCTCACAATTTGCTTAAAAAAGCATATTTTCCTGACTTTTCTTAGTGGGATCACCGCTCCAGCACAAAATTCCTACTCCCCAGTGTTCCCCTCAGTCTCCCAAGTAAAATGACACCTCACTTATGTGGGTCCCCAAAGCAGAGTCAGCCTAAAGATGTATAAAAGAAGAATATGTCCTTATAAACTCGCTCTGCTATCCCCTCTATCTCTACAAATTTTGGGACTTATTCTGTTGCAGGCACCTGGCCCACCCACATAAGTGAGGTATCATTTTTACCGGGAGACTGGGGGGAACGCTGGGTGGAAGGAAAATTGTGGCTCCTCTCAGATTTCAGAACTTTCTGTCACCGAAATGTGAGGAAAATGTGTTTTTTTTAGCCAAATTTTGAGGTTTGCAAAGGATTCTGGGTAACAGAACCTGATCAGAGCCCCACAAGTCCCTCCATCTTGGATTCCCCTATGTCTCTAGTTTTCAAAAATGCACAGTTTTGGTAGGTTTCCTTAGGTGTCGGCTGAGCTAGAGGCCAAAATCTACAGGTAGACACTTTGCAAAAAACAGCTCTGTTTTCTGTCAAAAAATGGGATGTGTCCACGTTGTGCTTTGGGGCATTTCCTGTTGCGGGCGCTAGGCCTACCCACACAAGTGAGGTATCATTTTTATCGGGAGACTTGGGGGAACGCTGGGTGGAAGGAAATTTGTGCCTCCTCTCAGATTCCAGAACTTTCTGTCACCGAAATGTGAGGAAAATGTGTTTTTTTAGCCAAATTTTGAGGTTTGCAAAGGATTCTGGGTAACAGAACCTGGTCAGAGCCCCACAAGTCACCCCATCTTGGATTTCCCTAGGTCTCTAGTTTTCAAAAATACACAGGTTTGGTAGGTTTCCCTAGGTGCCGGCTGAGCTAGAGGCCAAAATCTACAGGTAGGCACTTTGCAAAAAACAGCTCTGTTTTCTGTCAAAAAATTGGATGTGCCCACGTTGTGTTTTGGGACATTTCCTGTTGCGGGCGCTAGGCCTACCCACACAAGTGAGGTATCATTTTTATCGGCAGACTTGGGGGAACGCTGGGTGGAAGGAAATTTGTGCCTCCTCTCAGATTCCAGAACTTTCTGTCACCAAAATGTGAGGAAAATTTGTTTTTGAAGCCAAATTTTGAGGTTTGCAAAGGATTCTGGGTAACAGAACCTGGTCAGAGCCCCACAAGACACCCCATCTTGGATTCCCCTAGGTCTCTAGTTTTAAAAAATGCACAGGTTTGGTAGGTTTCCCTAGGTGCCGGCTGAGCTAGAGGCCAAAATCTACAGGTAGGCACTGTGCAAAAAACAGCTCTGTTTTCTGTCAAAAAATTGGATGTGTCCACGTTGTGTTTCGGGACATTTCCTGTTGCGGGCGCTAGGCCTACCCACACAAGTGAGGTATCATTTTTATCGGCAGACTTCGGGGAACGCTGGGTGGAAGGAAATTTGTGGCTCCTCTCAGATTCCAGAACTTTCTGTCACCATAATGTGAGGAAAATGTGTTTTTTTAGCCAAATTTTGAGGTTTGCAAAGGATTCTGGGTAACAGAACCTGGTCAGAGCCCCACAAGTCACCCCATCTTGGATTCCCCTAGGTCTCTAGTTTTAATAAATGCACAGGTTTGGTAGGTTTCCCTAGGTGCCGGCTGAGCTAGAGGCCAAAATCTACAGGTAGGCACTTTGCAAAAAAACAGCTCTGTTTTCTGTGAAAAAATGTGATGTGTCCACGTTGTGTTTTGGGGCATATCCTGTCGCGGGCGCTAGGCCTACCCACACAAGTGAGGTACCATTTTTATCGGAAGACTTGGGGGAACACTGGGTGGAAGGAAATTTGTGGCTCCTCTCAGATTCCAGAACTTTCTGTCACCGAAATGACAGGAAAAAGTGTTTTTTTAGCCACATTTTGAGGTTTGCAAAGGATTCTGGGTAACAGAACCTGGTCAGAGCCCCACAAGTCACCCCATATTGGATTCCCCTAGGTCTCTAGTTTTCAAAAATGCACAGGTTTGGTAGGTTTCCCTAGGTGCCGGCTGAGCTAGAGGCCAAAATCCACAGCTAGGCACTTAGTAAAAAACAGCTTTGTTTTCTTTCTGAAAATGTGATGTGTCCACGTCGTGTTTTGGGGCATATCCTGTCGCGGGCGCTAGGCCTACCCACACAAGTGAGGTACCATTTTTATTGGGAGACTTGGGGGAACGCTGGGTGGAAGGAAATTTGTGGCTCCTCTCAGATTCCAGAACTTTCTGTCACCGAAATGACAGGAAAAAGTGTTTTTTTAGCCAAATTGTGAGGTTTGCAAAGGATTCTGGGTAACAGAACCTGGTCAGAGCCCCACAAGTCACCCCATCTTGGATTCCCCTAGGTGTCTAGTTTTCAAAAATGCACAGGTTTGCTAGGTTTCCCCAGGTGCCCTCCTGAGCTAGAGGCCAAAATCCGCAGCTAGGCACTTAGTAAAAAACAGCTCTGTTTTCTTTCTGAAAATGTGATGTGTCCACGTCGTGTTTTGGGGCATATCCTGTTGCGGGCGCTAGGCCTACCCACACAAGTGAGGTACCATTTTTATCGGGAGACTTGGGGGAACGCTGGGTGGAAGGAAATTTGTGGCTCCTCTCAGATTCCAGAACTTTCTGTCACCGAAATGACAGGAAAAAGTGTTTTCTTAGCCAAATTTTGAGGTTTCCAAAGGATTCTGGGTAACAGAACCTGGTCAGAGCCCCACAAGTCACCCCATCTTGGATTCCCCTAGGTGTCTAGTTTTAAAAAATGCGCAGGTTTGCTAGGTTTCCCCAGGTGCCCTCCTGAGCTAGAGGCCAAAATCCACAGCTAGGCACTTAGTAAAAAACAGCTCTGTTTTCTTTCTGAAAATGTGATGTGTCCACGTCGTGTTTTGGGGCATATCCTGTCGCGGGCGCTAGGCCTACCCACACAAGTGAGGTACCATTTTTATCGGGAGACTTGGGGGAACGCTGGGTGGAAGGAAATTTGTGGCTCCTCTCAGATTCCAGAACTTTCTGTCACCGAAATGACAGGAAAAAGTGTTTTTTTAGCCAAATTTTGAGGTTTGCAAAGGATTCTGGGTAACAGAACCTGGTCAGAGCCCCACAAGTCACCCCATCTTGGATTCCCCTAGGTGTCTAGTTTTCAAAAATGTGCAGGTTTGCTAGGATTCCCCAGGTGCCGGCTGAGCTAAAGGCCAAAATCCACAGCTAGGCACTTAGTAAAAAATAGCTCTGTTTTCTTTCTGAAAATGTGATGTGTCCACGTCGTGTTTTGGGGCATATCCTGTCGCGGGCGCTAGGCCTACCCACACAAGTGAGGTACCATTTTTATCGGGAGACTTGGGGGAACGCTGGGTGGAAGGAAATTTGTGGCTCCTCTCAGATTCCAGAACTTTCTGTCACCGAAATGACAGGAAAAAGTGTTTTTTTAGCCAAATTGTGAGGTTTGCAAAGGATTCTGGGTAACAGAACCTGGTCAGAGCCCCACAAGTCACCCCATCTTGGATTCCCCTAGGTGTCTAGTTTTAAAAAATGCACAGGTTTGCTAGGTTTCCCCAGGTGCCGGCTGAGCTAGAGGCCAAAATCCACAGCTAGGCACTTTGTAAAAAAACAGCTCTTTTTTCTTTCTGAAAATGTGATGTGTCCACGTTGTGTTTTGGGGCATATCCTGTCGCGGGCGCTAGGCCTACCCACACAAGTGAGGTATCATTTTTATCGGGAGACTTGGGGGAACATAGAATAGCAAAACAAGTGTTATTGCCCTTTGTCTTTCTCTACATTTTTTCCTTCCAAATGTAAGACAGTGTGTAAAAAAGACGTCTATTTGAGAAATGCCCTGTAATTCACATGCTAGTATGGGCACCCCGGAATTCAGAGATGTGCAAATAACCACTGCTCCTCAACACCTTATCTTGTGCCCATTTTGGAAATACAAAGGTTTTCTTGATAGCTATTTTTTACTCTTTATATTTCAGTAAATTAATTGCTGTATACCCGGTATAGAATGAAAACCCACTGCAGGGTGCAGGTCATTTATTGGCTCTGGGTACCTAGAGTTCCTGATGAACCTACAAGCCCTATATATCCCCGCAACCAGAAGAGTCCAGCAGACGTAACGGTATATTGCTTTCAAAAATCTGACATCGCAGGAAAAAGTTACAGAGTAAAACGTAGAGAAAAATTGCAGATTTTTTCACCTCAATTTCAATATTATTTTTTTCAGTTGTTATTTTCTGTAGGAAACCCTTGTAGGATCTACACAAATTACCCCTTGCTGAATTCAGAATTTTGTCTACTTTTTAGAAATGTTGCGGTTTCTGGGATCCAGCATTGGTTTCATTCCCATTTCTGTCACTGACTGGAAGGAGGCTGAAAGCACAAAAAATCGTAAAAATGGGGTATGTCCCAGTAAAATGCCAAAATTGTGTTGAAAAAGTGGGTTTTCTGATTCAAGTCTCCCTGTTCCTGAAAGCTGGGAAGCTGGTGATTTTAGCACCGCAAACCCTTTGTTGATGCCATTTTCAGGGGAAAAACCACAAGCCTTCTTCTGCAGCCCCTTTTTCCCATTTTTTTGAAAAAAACGAAATTTTCACTGTATTTTGGCTAATTTCTTGGCCTCCTTCTGGGGAACCCACAAAGTCTGGGTACCTCTAAAATCCCTAGGATGTTGGAAAAAAAGGACGCATATTTGGCGTGGGTAGCTTATGTGAACAAAAAGTTATGAGGGCCTAAGCGCGAACTGCCCCAAATATCCAAAAAAAGGCTCAGCACAGAAGGGGGAAAAGGCCTGGCAGCGAAGGAGTTAATGTGATGCACCAAGGTGTGGACAGCGCGTACTACTACAAATCACCCTTGGTGTGCCCCTTCAGGTAACAGCATAGGTTCAGGACCTAGCATTAGAAAGTCACAGAGGTACACCTCGGCCTACACACTATGTTAGCATGATACAGGATCAGAATAAAAGTCAGGATACCAATTTCACATGAAGTCGTGCGCTCAGGACAAGGGAGCGCGCGTCTTCACCATGCAGGGACGTTCCAGTCAAAAGAACAGTAAAGAAGAGATCCTTTTAAATACAATTTGTATTGGTTACATGACATTGTGCAGCCAGCTAGTGGCAATGTAGGATTATTTTACTATAGCTTTGAGTTTACAAATATGGGTTCCTAATCACAACAAGAAGGAAACAAGAAGGAAGTTAGTCATACATTATTATCATATATACTGATATTCCTAAATCTAAATGGCATGTTGTCTGTGGTGTACAGATATATACAACGCACGTTTGATTACTGCACTTGTGCAGGTTGTGATTACGTTTTATTGATATAAAGTGTTTGTGAGGGAAAAAAGTCCATGTCCTCGGATAGGTATGA
The DNA here is from genome assembly GCF_031143425.1 of Pleurodeles waltl. Lineage (NCBI taxonomy): Eukaryota > Metazoa > Chordata > Amphibia > Caudata > Salamandridae > Pleurodeles > Pleurodeles waltl. The sequence goes on along the minus strand of NC_090439.1, from coordinate 744,433,065 downwards.
AGTGTGGCCTGCTGTTCAGTCAGACTGGAGGCAGGAACAGCGGAATGCTACTCAGGGGCCCCGGGCTGTGTGATCTGCAGTCACATATGTTAAAAAATATATTTGATCTCTTATTGAGGAAAAAAAAATAAGGCTCAGCTTTTAGGCCTATTGGACCGAATGTGATTTCAAGTCACAGACATGAAATGTTGTTACAATATGGAAGTCCCTGTGAATGTAAAAACTGAATGATTTATGATTTAATTGAAATTGCGTTAAAGGCAGTCTTATGCAAGGCGAGTTTATTACCATCTTTGTAAGTTTGGTAGCTCTCTTTCAAAAAATGATGTCTTGGGGATTTTTAAGAGTCCTTGTACAGCATGCATGATAGGTTCAGGAGCAGTAGGCTGCTGTGTAGGTGATATTTCATAAGACTACTATTGCAATGGGTGAAATTCATGCCAGTGCTGGCATCCATATGGAACGCACATGGTTGGATTGTCATCAGATGTATTCATCACTCGTGCAAGCTTTCCTGCTTACTTGGCTAACAGAGTTCATGATTATCAATAGGTGGGAGAATATTTCGGCCTGGGCATCAGTGAAAATTCACATTATTAATTGGCATTGTTTCATGTTCTTTTCTAATTGTGCTGCATCTATTTATAAAAGTACTGCAACAAGTAATTGAGAGCTCATCCAAACTGAAGGCACTATCGAGTTATACCATGTTTTCTAGCTCTGAACGTGGAGTGGCGCTGTGTTGTCTGTATTTCAGGCCATCACACCCCATTTATAGTAGCATGTGCTGCATGTTAATACTAGTGAGCGACCTTTTTAATCAACTCGTATTGTGCTCATCAACATCCATGTTTTTGCCCCATATTATAATAGGGTTTCTATACACTGCTGGTCGCAGGGGGCACAAGTAGGTAACTGCCTGCATGTTTTATTTACAGCAACGTCGTGGCCTAACGTTTTAAAAGGGTGAAACCGATAACTGAAACGAATGTTCAGTTTCCTGGGAGACCTCGGGCTACACTCCCAAATAGTGTCTACAGGCAAAAGAGCAGGATGCGGAAGGGCTTTATAAATAACAAATACAAAAAACGTTCCGACTTCCCATCCAGCCTCAATGTTTCACAGTAATGGCTTCAATCCGAAGGGGATGTCAAAAGCACGCTTAACCCCAAGAACTGCAGCAGTACTGCGGCCACCTCAGTGATGGACGGCGCCGGGGAATAATTGCACTGTCCTTTGACTATAAAACAAGCCCTGTGGAAATTGTACTTATGTTGAACTTGGATAATGTGTATACAAGACACTGGACAAACACGGCTGAATCTGAAATTTGTCACATGTATGATTGCGAATCGAGAACTTTCATACACATCAACAAAGAATGTGGAACACCTGGCCCCCGGCTATGGAGACTCTCTATAAATGTCATTCCCTGATTACCTCTTGGTCCTGGAAAACATTAGCCCCTTCCCTTTTCTAACCCTCTTTACCATCTGTTTGTTCTTCATTTCAATACCAATGGTTGAATACAGCATACTAACTAATGTTAAAATACTAACCTTCATGGCCAGCTGCTGTGCCTGGATTAATCAGAGCCCCAGTCAAGACGACATTTTGCCTTTTGAGCACTCCCTCAACCCTAGCAACAAGACAATGCATGAGGACGTTCGTTGCAATGTGGTGCCCAATTGTGCCTTCCCGTTTTGTGCCGCAGTGGCCTCAGTGTAACGCCAGCTTAGTGTTGCAGCGTTACAGAATTATTACCTTACTTAATTATATCAAGCTACATTGCACACAATTGTATGACATGATGCTGTAAAGTGGTAGAAAGGCAGTTTGTTGCTGCTACATAAAACACTAATACAAATGAAGACATAAATAAAATAACAGTCGGATATTCTGCCCCACTAATGTATTCAAACTAAAGAGTAATTCTGATAGCTACATAACTATAATAGGTTGTTTGCAATTAGCTCTAGCAATGAGCAATGGCTTTCTTTTGATGAGCCTCAATACCTAATAGCTTCTTGTCACTAGCAATGAAATAATAGCAAAAGGATGGTAAATATTCTGTGGCAAATGATAACTGTGGTTCAACCTGCACACTTCTGTGTCCACAGAGCCTTTCCTTAATCACAGCCACAAAATCTGAGCTAGAGCAGCCGACTTCTGTTAGACCTGACACCCTTGGTTGGTAGTCCCCCAAACCTTTTGCCTTCACCTCTCCTGTTTTGCTGAATTCGTTTTTGTTGGTTTTAGGGATCTGCACACTTTACCACTCGTACCTAGTGCAAAAGAGCTAGTGCTCTCTCCCTAAAACAAGATAAAATTGACTTCCACCTGATTGGCATATATCATTTACTCATAAGTATTTGGTAAAGTGGTAAATCATATACCCAGGGCTGATAAATTAAAAGCTACTAGTGGGCCTGCTGCACTTATTGTGCCACCTACATAAGTAGCCCCTTAACACATGTCTCAGTCCTACCATCGCAGCTTATATGCAGTTTTAAATTGCTATTTCGACCTGACAAAATAAACCCCTTGCCAGGCCTAAAGCCAGTGCGGCTGGTAATTTTAGCATGAAGGGTGGCAGGGAGCCACACGCATTCGCACTCACTTACACCCATGCATTCACACACATGCACACACACCCATTCACAACACTCACTCAAATACACATACATTGATACATACACGCGCACATGCACCAAACATCAAAAAACTAAATTTAACTAAACTGCAGCTCTCTGGGAGGTAAGCCTTGGGGGTCCAGGAGGGTTGGGACTGCTGTGTTCTCTCATTGGCTCACATAAGGTCAGCCAATATGGGAAGGCAGCAGTCCCTCACTTGTCATAGAGTGGGATGGCGTCAGTGAGACTGCAGACCCATCCCCAGTCTGTGACAAGGTACCACTGATTGGCACTCGGCCCTTGAGCACTTTAGGACTTAAACTGAAGCACCCAGGTCCGAGGCGATCAGTGACGCTCACTTTTGCCAGACTGAAGAGGTCAGGCCCACAGAGTTCAGCTCAGACAGCGAGGAGCCTGCACATTTAGCTCATGTCTAGCTCCTGGCTGCCTAACCTGAATAAGAAAAATGTTTGTCAGGGTGACCTTTGTTCAGTCTGATAGACACTCTTCTTGTCTGGAAAAAAGTGGGCATGTGCCCCTTTACTCGTACGGACGGCCACAGCTGCCTAAAGTTAACTTTTTAGTTGATATAAGTCATTCCTAGGATAAGCCCTAACCAGTTTGTAGGGCAGGGTGCATTGTATTAAAAAGCTGGACATGTACTTTTAAGTTTTACATGTCCTGGTAGTGGAAAACTCTACTAAGGGGTGGAACTCGCTGTGTTTCACTCCACAGAATTCCACAAAGTTATATAAAAACTCCATGAGATTCTGCAGAGCTCTATGAGTGGAGGGAAATCGGAACGTCAAGCTGCCCGTGCTGATTTTTAGCACTGGGAGCTTGTTCCAAGCTGAGAAATCAGCGCAAACACACCATGTGGTGTGCCAGAGGGTGCTGCTGCTCGAGTTAGTTTTGCTGCCGCTCAAGTAGATTATCTACTTGAGCAACAGCTTTCTCAACGTGAATGGTAACGACCCCCTGCGTTGGGAAAATCACAATGGGTGCCATCCTAGCAGCCGAAAATCACACTAGGGGACGCCACTTCCCGCTCACCAACTTAATGTTGGCGAGCTGTGCATGAGAAAAAACTCCACCACACGGCAGGGTGCAGAATTCAACCAGAACTCCGCATTACATGTGTAACGCGGAATTGCCACTAATCAGCAAACTCTGCTGGGGGAGCAGAGTTTATCGCCCACCTTTAAAAAACCTCCAACTTAATTTTGCACTACTCTGTGCTCTACCTCTCCCATAGGATAACCTTACATCTATTAAATGATACAAATTGTTTGGGAGCAGGTTGAAATGTCACGTTTAGTGTGTAAGGAATTGTAATTTAAAATCCTTTTTAATGGTAAAGTTAGATTTTAAGTCACAAATCTGAAAATGCCACATTTAAAAAACTTGGGGTTTTCTTGTCCTAACCATCTAGTGCATACAGCCTGTTTCCTAGGTCTCATGACTAGGTATAGTTGGACTTTGTGTATTCCTCCCAGAAAGCCATACAATAGAGGGAAAGGGCGTTGCAAGAATGGGGCGTGGAGCTGGGCACAGCCCCACTTTCACTTAAAAGGCATTGCTTTAGTATACACCACAAAGAACTTCATACTAGCCTATTGTGGCTCCAGACATCCTGGGACCTGGGCAGGAAGGAAGGGCATTCCAGGCACTTCTGTCTCAGGAAAATTCTAGAAGTTTTTTCCACTTTAAAACTGGCACCAGGTATGAGCTTAGGGCCTTCAGGCTCTCTCTTAAGTACACTCCTGGACCTTTGGACTCTACGGAAGAAGGACTGCCCTGCTGCTTGAGACCTGCCCTGCTGTCTGAGAAGGAAGACTGGACCTGATCCCTTCAGCCCAGGCTGCATGAGTGACTCCAAGGGCTAGTTAGCTGGACTCTGTTTCAGAGCTACAGGGACATAACAAGTTCCACAGGCCTATCTACAACTTCCCAGGTGATATATTGCAATAGACCTGCTTTGACCTGCCTACGCCCCCCTGCTGGCCAGTGCCAGAGTGAGTTCCTGATCCCCAAGAGGTACCTCCCAGGTCCTGGACCCTTGGTGTGGCATCAGTTGAGCTCCTCCTGAAAGAAAAGGAGAAATTCTGACCTTTTGGGCTTTTTGTGACCACAACGAGGCCTGTTCATGACATGATTGTGTTACCTGCACTGATCACTGATGCAAAGCTCTGGTGAACCTGACTCTTCACGTTACAGCAACCGCCAATGACAACAAGCAATGCACTTTGCACTACAGAATCGACAGCCAGCAGTGACGGCCAACGTGAAGCTCCAGCAACAACGGCTTGCGACACCAGACAGGACCTTCGCCCTTCAGCGATGACTATCCACTATGCCTGGCGTGTTCTTCTCACTACAGAGAGGACCATTTGTGATGTTTTCCTTGCTCCATGTGGCTTTCCTCGACCACGAGCTGGACTCCTCACACCGGACTTGGAGAAGGCAACCTTTTCAGCAGAACTAACCTGATCCCTGTATCCAGTCCATGCTCCATACCAGTTGGCCTGAGCTTCTTTCACCCAATCTCACACGACCAGATAACTGTGAGTGGCACTTTGTGCTTTTAGGTGCTATACTTACCTTGAATCTTTGAAATTGCAGCTCTCCGGTTTTACTGATTTGATTTTGGTTGTTTTGGGTCAAATAATTTATTACATTTTACTCCTTTTTTCTAAAATGATGTGGGATTTTTTTGTATTGTGTTTTCACTTTATCACTGTTTGTGTGCTGTATAAATACTTTACACATTTCCTCTAAGTTAAACCTGACTGCTTTTGTGCCAAGCTACAATAGGGCTAAGCACATGTTAATTTTGTAACTGACAGATTGTGGCTACTGCTTGAGTAGGGTTTCAATCCCCTCTGCCAACAACCTAATTTCTAACAGACCCCATGGTACCTCCTGGTGTTCTAGCAATGTCCCTGGGGCTAGGATTCCTTCATTAGCCCATTGGCTCCATGTGGTGCTTCCTCATTGGTTGACACTGCAACCAGGAGCAAAAATGTTGTCACTTTCTAAGTTAAATCCATATTGTATTTCCAGGTGACTAAGCACTGCCACTGTGAGCTAGGATTCTGTCACTTGTGGATTTGTTCTTTTCTAGTGGTTTCCCACTACTACCAGTGTCTTTATTCTGTGATAAACAGTATGGAAACTTTTGAACCCAATTTTCCTGCCAGATGTCTCTTACCTTTTCAATATTACACATGTACTGTGGTACCTGTCCAGAAAGCACTTCAGCACTTCATAAGGGGTAGAAAGCACTATATAAGTGCCAATACAATGTCAATTGGTGTGAACCCTTATCCTGGTTAAAACAAATCATATCAGACTGACAAACACACACATTCCTATTAAAGCCATGTATATAATACGTGTGTACAATTGTTTCCTGTAGTGCATTGTTGCTGACTACTTCCCATTTATTTTTTTGACGTGTCTCGGACCACAAACTGAACTGTAATTATTAGCTGAGTGGGCCAGTTTCTTCTCTTTAGAATAATGAACAGAAATATTAATAACTGGAAGTCATTGATGATTTCAAGAAAAAATAATTGAAGGATGTAAAGATATAATCACTAGCTTCCCAATGCATAATCCAGCTACAATTTTGGTGATAACACTAGATAATACTTCTGGTTGTCTCTTGGGAACTTCTTGCACCTAAGGAATCCTCCTACTAGTTGAAGAATATGGGCCTAATTCTTAAAGGTACCTTTCACGTTTGAGTAATTTACACTTTTGAGTATATTTACAGCTTTTTGGCTATTAACAAAATCAGAGTGTAAATTTACTCCAAAATGGTAACTCACGGAGTGCCATCAAATTGAAGGGCGTCATGAAAATTCACAACCTGCAGGGGCTATTCACAAAGGTAACATATGCATCTAAGTAATTTACATGTGTAATTTACTGTCACACTTTTGAGTAAGTTTACTACTTTTGGCTCTTCACAAAACCCAAGTGTAAAGTTACTCAAAGTGTTTTGTGAAAAGCTAAAAAAGTAGTAAATGTTCTCATAGTGTAAATTACCCAAATGTGCAAGTTACCTTTGTGTATCACACAGAGAGGGCATGGCTCACAAACTGTGCTTTCTAGTACAGTTTATAATACTACTAATTTCCATTCACAAGCTATATGTGGAATTTTATGCCACTGCATCAGCTATACTTATGTGTGCAAAGTTCTCCGTCCTGACTACAGAATCTCTGCACACAGAATTATATGTTTTATTAGTAAATGTGGGTGGTACTGGTGGAAGTGTGTGAGGAAAGGAGTAGACTTACTGCTAAAGGAGATGGGATTAGGGAGGGGTAACAGGGGTTTAGGGAGGGTGAGGAAGTGATTTAAGGAGGGACGTCACTCATCCACACAAGAGTAAATCAATTGCATTGCCCTAGAGGTGGAGACATGGAAATTATACTTTTGTAGTGAGTTTACACCCAGAGTATTGAATACCGAAAGCAGTAAACTTACTCCAAAGTGTAAACTTAGTCAAAAATGTGAAACAGGCCCTGTGTCTTTATTTGCATAATTTATGTGCTATTTTATTTTCGATACCGCTTGTCTTGGAGTAGCCAAGAAGCTACTATAACATACAATACATCTGATTTTCTAATGTATCTGATGTACGATTTAGAGCAACAATTAGCTATCTCCAGCAAAGTATTCCACAAGAAAATACCAAGTCAGATTCTGAGTGGCATTATATGCAAGCATGAGAAATTGGGGCATTGTTGTGTAAATGTGTAATTCACTTTTGAAGTGAGAGAGGGTATTTTTATTCAGTGCTTCAACACTGAAATTAAAATATTTTCATATCATGTTTTATTCAACTGTAGTTCCTGCAAAATAGTAAGTCAGGGTGAGGGGATTTCTTCTGCCAAGACAATGGTCAAAAAGCAGCTTGGAGGGTTCTCATCAGTAGTTGATGAGGTCCGCCTTAGAAGATTGGCATTTACACCATTCTGAATTGTAAAAATAACACATCATATCATATTGAAGCTTTGCTCACCATAGCATGTCCTATTCAGAGATTCGAAATATCAGGTACTCACTGAAACAGAATACCAGCTCTTATGACATTTCTCCCCTTGTATACTGGAACTTCTCCTTGAGAAAGGAGAGTTTAGGGACTCTTTGGCGGGATCAATGGTGTTGGTGGTGCAGGTGCTGTTAATGATGAGTGGATTATGTGAATAAATCACTTTAACAGCCAAGTGCCATTGTTGCCCTAAAACGTAGCTGCTGCTGATTTATTCAGCAGCAGCTCATGTACATAGTTTCAACAGGATGGTATTATGCTCGGAGATCAGAAGCCTCACTTTGGTTGACAAGCTGAGGTCAAATAAGGCCTACACTGTCAATCACGCTGTACCTGTGCAATTCAAGATACAGCAATTTGCGACCCACCGGGAAACGCAAAAATCAGAGGGATGGTGGCCTGCTGGTGTCAGCAGACTACCATGTCTGTGATTGCTTTTAAATAAAGCAATCTTTTTTTTTAAAGACATCCTGTTTGATGCTAACTGCGATTGTTCTGCGACCGCGTTCACGGTCACAAAACAATCATATATACCATTTAGATTTGGTATTATGAAGGGACGCCCTGGACACGCCCCTTCCTAAGACCGAATCGCAAAACCCAAATTGCGATTCAGTAGCAAGTTACCGAATCGCAGTTTGGGCTTTGTACATCCCAAAAAGCATTCTTCTAGTCGCAAACGGGCCCATTCTGTGAATCGGCTTGTTTGCGACTACAGGGAGTGCAGAATTATTAGGCAAGTTGTATTTTTGAGGATTAATTTTATTATTGAACAACAACCATGTTCTCAATGAACCCAAAAAACTAATTAATATCAAAGCTGAATATTTTTGGAAGTAGTTTTTAGTTTGTTTTTAGTTTTAGCTATGATAGGGGGATATCTGTGTGTGCAGGTGACTATTACTGTGCATAATTATTAGGCAACTTAACAAAAAAAAATATATACCCATTTCAATTATTTATTATTACCAGTGAAACCAATATAACATCTCAACATTCACAAATATACATTTCTGACATTCAAAAACAAAACAAAAACAAATCAGTGACCAATATAGCCACCTTTCTTTGCAATGACACTCAAAAGCCTGCCATCCATGGATTCTGTCAGTGTTTTGATCTGTTCACCATCAACATTGCATGCAGCAGCAACCACAGCCTCCCAGACACTGTTCAGAGAGGTGTACTGTTTTCCCTCCTTGTAAATCTCACATTTGATGATGGACCACAGGTTCTCAATGGGGTTCAGATCAGGTGAACAAGGAGGCCATGTCATTAGATTTCCTTCTTTTATACCCTTTCTTGCCAGCCACACTGTGGAGTATTTGGACGCGTGTGATGGAGCATTGTCCTGCATGAAAACCATGTTTTTCTTGAAGGATGCAGACTTCTTCCTGTACCACTGCTTGAAGAAGGTGTCTTCCTGGAACTGGCAGTAGGACTGGGAGTTGAGCTTGACTCCATCCTCAACCCGAAAAGGCCCCACAAGCTCATCTTTGATGATACCAGCCCAAACCAGTACTCCACCTCCACCTTGCTGGCGTCTGAGTCGGACTGGAGCTCTCTGCCCTTTACCAATCCAGCCACGGGCCCATCCATCTGGCCCATCAAGACTCACTCTCATTTCATCAGTCCATAAAACCTTAGAAAAATCAGTCTTGAGATATTTCTTGGCCCAGTCTTGACGTTTCAGCTTGTGTGTCTTGTTCAGTGGTGGTCGTCTTTCAGCCTTTCTTACCTTGGCCATGTCTCTGAGTATTGCACACCTTGTGCTTTTGGGCACTCCAGTGATGTTGCAGCTCTGCAATATGGCCAAACTGGTGGCAAGTGGCATCGTGGCAGCTGCACGCTTGACTTTTCTCAGTTCATGGGCAGTTATTTTGCGCCTTGGTTTTTCCACACGCTTCTTGCGACCCTGTTGACTATTTTGAATGAAACGCTTGATTGTTCGATGATCACGCTTCAGAAGCTTTGCAATTTTAAGAGTGCTGCATCCCTCTGCAAGATATCTCACTATTTTTGACTTTTCTGAGCCTGTCAAGTCCTTCTTTTGACCCATTTTGGCAAAGGAAAGGAAGTTGCCTAATAATTATGCACACCTGATATAGGGTGTTGATGTCATTAGACCACACCCTTTCTCATTACAGAGATGCACATCACCTAATATGCTTAATTGGTAGTAGGCTTTCGAGCCTATACAGCTTGGAGTAAGACAACATGCATGAAGAGGATGATGTGGTCAAAATACTCATTTGCCTAATAATTCTGCACTCCCTGTATAAAGCCTGACGGGCGAGTGTGCGTCGGAAAAGGGTAGCGATGTGTCAATTCCTTACTCGCAAGTGAGGCCGCGCATCTTGTCCTTCTCCGGTCGGGTCGACGATGCGTCATTTTTCCTCCCTCACAAGAGAGCAATGTCAATTTCCGGACGGAGCACCTCGGATCCACGCAGAGTTGGGTTGACTTTGATGCCCAGGGATGATGCGTGGAAAATCCGGTCGCACGGTATCAGAAAAACACACTGTGTGGGGTTTGTGTAGTTATCAGCCTCTGTAAGTGGGTGTTACGTGTCGTTTCTCCAGCCGCGATGTGTCGATCTCCCAGCCGCGATGCAGGTGGAGCATAGATTTCGGCCGAGAAGCCGGTGGTGCGTCATTTATCAGCCGCATTGTGGGCGGTGCATCGCAAAACTCTCTGTGTGGCGTTCTGTGCATGGATTTTCAGTTTGTGTCTGCAAATTTCACCTTTCAAGGGCCCAGAGACTGGATAGGGCACCACTTGGTAGGGCAAGAGTCTCAGCAGAGAGTCCAGGTGCTGGCAGGGGAAGTCTTTGATGGCTCTGAGACTTCAACAACAGGAGGAAAGCTCTGTTCAAGCCCTTGGAGATTCTTCTCAAGCAGGAATGCACAACAAAGTCCAGTCTTTGTCCCCTTTCACAGGCAGAAGCAGCAACGGCAGGATAGCTCAACAAAGCACAGTCAAGGGCAGGGGCAGCACTTCTCCTCAGCTCTTCAGCTCTTCTTCTTGGCAGAGGTTCCTCTTGAATCCAGAAGTGATCTACTTTTCAGGGGTTTTGGGTCCACTACTTATACCCCTTTCTGCCTTTAAAGTAGGCAAGCTTTAAAGGAAAGTCTCTCTTGTTTGTAACATCCTGCCTTGTCCAGGCCAGGCCCCAGACACACAGCAGGGGGTTGGAGACTGCACTATGTGCAGCCCATTCAGGTGTGAGTGACCACTCCCTCCCCCCAGCACAGATGGCTCATCAAAATATGCAGGCTACACCCCAGCTCCCTTTGTGTCACTGTCTAGAGGAGAGGTACAAACAGCCCAACTGTCAAAGTAACCCAGACAGAGAATCCACAAACAGGCAGAGTCACAGAATGGTTTAAGCAAGAAAATGCCTACTTTCTAAAAGTGGTATTTTCAAACTCACAGTCTAAAAACCAACTTCACTAACAGATGTATTTTTAAATTGTGAGATCAGAGACCCCAAACTCTACATTTCTATCTGCTCTCAAAGGGAATCTGCACTTTGATAATATTTGAAGGCAGCCCCTATGTTTACCTATGAGATAGATAGGCCTTGCAATAGTGAAAAACGAATTTAGCAGTATTTCACTGTTAGGACATGTAAAACACATCAGTACATGTCCCACCTTTAACATACACTGCACCCTGTCCATGGGGCTACTTAGGGCCTACCTCAGGGGTACCCTTGCCAAGTCGAATTGGCAGTTTAAAACTGCACACACAGACACTGCAGTGGCAGGTCTGAGCCATGTTTACACGGCTACTCATGTGGGTGGCACAATCAGTGCTGCAGGCCCACTAGCAGCATTTGATTCACAGGCCCTAGGCACATCTAGTGCACTTTACTAGGGACTTACTAGTAAATCAAATATGCCAATCAGGCATAAACCAATCAACAATACAATTTATACAGAGAGCATATGCACTAGCACTGGTTAGCAGTGGTAGTGCCCAGAGTCCTAAAGCCAACAAAAACTGGTCAGAAAAAATAGGAGGAAGGAGGCAAAAGGGTTGGGGATGACCCTGCAAAAAGGGCCAGGTCTAACACAGCCACATAACACACTACACAATACACTACATACACACCATGATCCTTTGAAATTCTGACACAACATAGCATTTACATGCATAAAACACACAATGCTATCCATCCCAAACACCACATGCACACACTATTGATGCTACACCAACATACAACATAACCACTACTACCAACACAATGACACACTAATCTACACAAAAGCACAGCTACACACAATCAAACACCCACACTCACCTGAATGTTGCACACAGCAAAACATCGCACAGTCAAACATACACAACAAACACCAGACACATATGCAACTGTTACAAATACAGACACAACCACATCACCCACTCCAGCTCTCTCTATCTAAAGCAGCCAATCCACTCCCACTCCTCCTAAGCAGAAGCTTGGAGGTGCCAGATATGTGCCCAATAGATACCTGTTTATGACGAGGAAAAGCAGGAGACAAGTTATGGGCAACAGAGCCAGGGGAAATGGCACCATCCAAACATTGTTCACTTTCACATATGTGTCACATTGCCAAAATATTGAACATGAGAGTAGGAGTGCATGTCTGATAACTTGAGCCCAACAAGTCCAACTTTCACACAGTGTGTCCCACATTGTGTAATGCAGTGCAAATCATTGTATCATTGGAATGGTATTGTTGTTCCAGAGAGATATATGTACTGACTCACATTTACAATTGGAAGCACAACTTGCCACTTACAGGTCCCTTTGAAAAGTGCACACATGGACATAGTTTAAAATTGTGATGTTTATTTTATTTTGGTGCAGCATTCATTTGGTAATGAATGTCATGTATGTCAATGCACTGGTTCCAAGTGAATGTTAATGGGCCAAACAACGTTCACTAGTAATGTGATATTCTTACCTTGGAGTCCGGCGATGTCAGGGTCGTGTTTCCTTCGTGGTCCAGTGGCAGCAGCAACAGCAGTACCTGTCTGGTTGGGTCCAGTCTAAGACAGAAGTGGAAAAGATTAAAAAAGTAGGTTTTTACCTAATTTCTGTTCCAATCCACCATCTCAGGTGTGGAAGTAACTCTGCCACAGTTGCCTTGGTGGGAAGGCTCGTTGTAATTGGCTTGGTGGGAACACTGGCTGTAGTTCAGCCGCCAGCCACTATATCCAGTTATGACGTTGATGTGGTTGAAGATTTCTGGCATAGTCAGTGGGACTCGACCAGTCTTTCGATGGGAAGCCAACGGCGAGACTGATTCCACCAAGATCTACATCAGGTCCAAAACTCCCACTTTAAATTCTAGGCCATCCAAAAACAAACAAACAAAAAGAAAAAAGGAGAAAAAGCCATGGAGCCTTTCCCCCCTCAGAAAACAAACTTTTTGCAAAGTACAGCAATTACCGTGCTTGACTTTTCCCAAAAAACTAAAGATTCAAAGGGTGTAGATGCAGCAGATATTGCAGACAAAGACAGAGTGATGTTTCCCTCAAAACTCCACACCCAAATAACCAAGTGCTGAACAAAGCAGCTGGATGAGCTTTCAGGACAGGATGAGGAAGTTACTATTGTATGTCTTGTTGCCTCCCAGTCTCTGTGACACTTTCCTCCTGTTAACAAAAAAGTGTTTTGTGCTAAACAAAATTGCCTAAATGGTCCACTGAGGTAAACTTTTAAATCAGACATGCATGTTTGAGTTGATTTTCGTGCATCTGTGTTAAAAGAAATGCCCTTTGGACCTGATGTTACCCCAGCAGTCCCGTCAGGTAAAAAAATCAAACGAAAGTGCTTGTTGACGACAAGGGCCAAAAAACAGCTGCTTGCGTTCAAGAACTCCTGCTTGAGTTCCTGCCGATCATGTGGTTTCTATGGTTTTGTGTTAGGATTTTTCCTTGTTATGAAACGTGGAGTAACGGAATAATCTTGGTAATTATGCATGAATTTCATTACCTGAAAGTATGAAAACTACACAAATTATGCTGATGTAATTACAATTTTGCCAAAGGCTACTTTTGACCAGAGTTAGGTATCATACCCGAAAGTCCCAAAATGTATCATGAATTGCACAGGTACTAATAATAATTAAGATTAATGAGGCAGGTCTATTTTATACTCACGGGGAATCGCAAAAGAAACTCAATGAAGTTTCTTACATTTGGAATTGCGATTCCCTAATTGCAATTCACATGGAATCGCAACTAGGGAATCGCAATTCCATATATACATACATGTTGCCCTAAGACTCTTATTCTTTTGAAAATTCATATCTTGAATTGTGTATGTTGGATTTTTGTCGTTTTGGTCTTGTTTGATTTAGATAAATATTACCTATTTTTCTAAACTGGTGTGGTGTTCATTTTGTAGCAGTTTTGTTTGATTGCTGTGTGTGTTGGTACAAATACTACAGGGAGTGCAGAATTATTAGGCAAGTTATATTTTTGAGGATTAATTTTATTATTGAACAACAACCATGTTCTCAATGAACCCAAAAAACTCATTAATATCAAAGCTGAATATTTTTGGAAGTAGTTTTTAGTTTGTTTTTAGTTTTAGCTATGTTAGGGGGATATCTGTGTGTGCAGGTGACTATTACTGTGCATAATTATTAGGCAACTTAACAAAAAACAAATATATACCCATTTCAATTATTTATTATTACCAGTGAAACCAATATAACATCTCAACATTCACAAATATACATTTCTGACATTCAAAAACAAAACAAAAACAAATCAGTGACCAATATAGCCACCTTTCTTTGCAAGGACACTCAAAAGCCTGCCATCCATGGATTCTGTCAGTGTTTTGATCTGTTCACCATCAACATTGCGTGCAGCAGCAACCACAGCCTCCCAGACACTGTTCAGAGAGGTGTACTGTTTTCCCTCCTTGTAAATCTCACATTTGATGATGGACCACAGGTTCTCAATGGGGTTCAGATCAGGTGAACAAGGAGGCCATGTCATTAGATTTCCTTCTTTTATACCCTTTCTTGCCAGCCACGCTGTGGAGTACTTGGACGCGTGTGATGGAGCATTGTCCTGCATGAAAATCATGTTTTTCTTGAAGGATGCAGACTTCTTCCTGTACCACTGCTTGAAGAAGGTGTCTTCCAGGAACTGGCAGTAGGACTGGGAGTTGAGCTTGACTCCATCCTCAACCCGAAAAGGCCCCACAAGCTCATCTTTGATGATACCAGCCCAAACCAGTACTCCACCTCCACCTTGCTGGCGTCTGAGTCGGACTGGAGCTCTCTGCCCTTTACCAATCCAGCCACGGGCCCATCCATCTGGCCCATCAAGACTCACTCTCATTTCATCAGTCCATAAAACCTTAGAAAAATCAGTCTTGAGATATTTATTGGCCCAGTCTTGACGTTTCAGCTTGTGTGTCTTGTTCAGTGGTGGTCGTCTTTCAGCCTTTCTTACCTTGGCCATGTCTCTGAGTATTGCACACCTTGTGCTTTTGGGCACTCCAGTGATGTTGCAGCTCTGAAATATGGCCAAACTGGTGGCAAGTGGCATCGTGGCAGCTGCACGCTTGACTTTTCTCAGTTCATGGGCAGTTATTTTGCGCCTTGGTTTTTCCACACGCTTCTTGCGACCCTGTTGACTATTTTGAATGAAACGCTTGATTGTTCGATGATCACGCTTCAGAAGCTTTGCAATTTTAAGAGTGCTGCATCCCTCTGCAAGATATCTCACTATTTTTGACTTTTCTGAGCCTGTCAAGTCCTTCTTTTGACCCATTTTGGCAAAGGAAAGGAAGTTGCCTAATAATTATGCACACCTGATATAGGGTGTTGATGTCATTAGACCACACCCCTTCTCATTACAGAGATGCACATCACCTAATATGCTTAATTGGTAGTAGGCTTTCGAGCCTATACAGCTTGGAGTAAGACAACATGCATAAAGAGGATGATGTGGTCAAAATACTCATTTGCCTAATAATTCTGCACTCCCTGTATACACATTGCCTCTGTAGTTAAGCCTGCCTGCTCATGCCAAGTTACCAAGCGGGTTAGCGGGGGTGAACTGAGGGTGATTCTCCTTTACCCTGACTATAGTGAGGGTCCTTGCTTGGACGGGGGTAACCTGACTGCCAACCAAAGACCCCATTTCTAACATTGGTAATCAGCGGTGAGGACTGGACTTGTATTTGTACTTGACATACAGTGATTAAGTGTACACTACTGTTTTCAGTGCAGACCATAACGCAACCACATGCTATTTTTTCCTTTTTGTTCTCAGGTGTCCTCCTGGATATATTGTTGATACTTGGACTCTGGTTAGAGTCTGCACCTGTGAAGCCTATGCAGAATGGAAGTCAACTTCTGGCACTGATTCATCTATAAAAGAGGGAGCTAAATGTTTTCTGCAAGGAAAGGGGACTGGCTGCAAAGAGGATGGCCAGAAGGGAGGATCTTGAGTCAGCCTTTTTTTGTAATGAGATAAAACGCTGCCAGGCAGCACTACCAGATAATCCTGGGGAGGAGGACTTCTCTGATGAGGAGGGCAGTGGCCCTGAATGGGGATCCAGCGAGAGAGGAATGGAGTCTAGCTTGTGAGCAGAGGCTGGTGGAGCTAGATGAAGACTTTGAGAGGGCTGAGAGAGCCTTGGCCCTGGAAAAAGAAATGTTTGCAGCTCATGAGCTGAGCTATGAAGAACTGAGGCTGGAAGCCATGAGGGCTGAATCCAGTTCAGATGGTGGCAGCAAAAGTGTTGCTTCCAGTACTGATGAAGAAGTGGACATGCCCAGAGATTTGGTGCCCAACTTGAAGGAGGGGGTTTACATACACCAGGAGGTTCAGCGGTATGAGGTAGATCCAGTGGTGCGCAGGGTCCCTGAGGTTTATTGGGGAACTGGCATGGGGAGTCATATCCCTAGTGGTGGGAGGGAAACTCTACTGGCTCTAGGTGAAAGTGACAGGGAGAGGGGTTCCCCCCAGGTACAGGTCTTGGTTGTGGAGACACCCCAGAAGAGTGTGGGTTGAATGTCCAGGACAGCCAGGTACTGTCTCACCAGTTTGAGGAGGGTGATGTGGGGTACTTTTTCCAGGCTGACTCACTGGATGGTTGGGTGAAGGGCAGTTTGGTTAACACATGTGAGGGGCTGTGTGATATGATTGCTGGAGAGCATATGTCCAGTCCCTGTTTTCCAGAGTTATGTCAACGCCACGTGGAGTGTGAGTTGTCAGACCCCAGGGAACTTGCACTGGAGGCAGACTTCTGGGTGAGTACCAGAGGGTCTGAAGAAGCATTTGGGGGTGCTCCTGAAGGGAGAGGGCTTAGGTATTTCCCAACCAGGTGAGGTGGGAAAGGATTGCAGTGTCCCAGGTAGGTCCCAGTGTAATGGGATTGGTGAGGGATCCCATGTCCAGTCTCAGAGGGGAGGGAATGGGGGTGGTGAGTCCCAGAGTGCCCCAGATCCAGTCCCTGGAGGGTTTCATGAGTGAACACCAGGAGGGGAGCCTATCCTGTACCATAGGGTCATCTGCTGATGGAGACCCCATAGTGTCAGGAGAACTTGGGGGGGGGGCGGCTGTAGCCAGCATCCCAATAGGTCTGGTGTCTGGCAGCACCACTCCTAGTGAGGGGGTGCAGAAGTCAAGGCAGAGGTTTGAGAGGGGTTGCGGGCCCCAGTGGAGAACCTGGAGGGTCAGGGGTTAGTTCTGAGGTCAGAGCCCCCCAGGAATGAGCTTGGTGATACAATTTCTGGGTGAGGGCGGAACCAGGCTCTGCCAGGTGGGCAGAGGTCAGGGGACCGGCACCAGCCAGACTCTCATGTGGCCCCTAGGGAAGGTTTTCCCTTGTGGGGGGTAGGTGTACTCTCCAGGTGTCCTGGCTTGCTAGGTAGTGATCCAGTCGGAGCTAGGCTGGAGGATCAGGTGCAGGGGGTAAACCGTGACCTGATGGGGGGGGCGGGTTGCCCAACCTCCCTCCCCGGTGTGACTTCCTGGTGGGGGGGTGCACAACCCTGGGAGTAGGGGCAGGGGAGAGAGAGACTCGCTCCTAACTACAGTTCAATCCAGGGGTACATACCCTGGGTTGAAGGGCCAGGTTCAGGGTGTCTTCCCTGACCTGGAGGTAGGTGCTACTGCTAACAGTGCGCCTACCATGTTGGATTCTGGGGGGGGCACTCCTAATAGGGGGTGCAGGACCCCAGAAGGAAGGGCACGGGGAGGGAAGCCTCATCCCTGGCCCTGGTCCAACCTGAAGGTACAGACCCCACATTGGAAGACCAGTTGCAGAATAACATCCCTACACTGGTGGGAGAATTGTGTAGGACAGCTTCCTTAGGCACCCTGACAATTCTGGATTTTTTTGGTGGGGGCACTCCTAGTGGGGTGGAGGGGGTGCAGGACCCCAGAAAGAAGGACAGGTGGAGGGAAGCCTTACCCCTGACCCTGGTACAACCTGAAGGTACAGTCTCCAGGTTGGGAGACCAGTTGCAGAATAACAACCCTGCACTAGTGGGAGAACTGTGCAGGACTGCTTCCACAAGTAGCCTGACAATTCTGGACTCTGGGGGTACTGTCCTAAGGGGAGAATACAGAGCCCCAGAGGGGAGGACCAGTGTCAGGCTGTCATCCCTGACCTGGTGGAAGGGAGATTGGTCAAAGGGTGCCAGGCACCTGGGGCTGCAGCCCCCCACTCTCCACAGTCACAGTGGTTGGAGAGCCTTGAAAGGCCTGGGGCCTGGCTCTCATTCCTGACAGCTGTCAGTAGCCACTGTGGCTTGCTGTCCTGGTAGACAGAGTTGCCTCTGGTGGGAGGCGGGGACAGGAGTCTCACCCCAGGGGTGGAGTTTGCCACATCACTGTGTTGGCCAAGGAGGTACTGTCTGCCCCCTGGGATACATCTGTGAGCAAAGTAAGGTTAGGGGCTGCACAGATGGTATCTGCAGGTGAAGAGAGGGGTTCCCCATTGGTTAGCTTAGTGGGCCTTGAGAGTATGGACAGAGGGATCCAACTGGAGTCAGGAAATCGTAGAACTGGAACATGCCCCTGCTGTTGTGGGCCTGGGTCCCTGTTCTATTGCCCCAATCAGGGAAGTCCATCAAGGTATTGATTGGTCTCCCCTAGCTTTAGGCTGGTGGGGGAGTTGTGTTGATCCTGGTCCTTTTTGCAGGGTCATCCCCAACCTTTTTGCCTCCTTCCTCCTATTTTTTCTGGCCAGTTTTTGTTGGCTTTAGGACTCTGGGTACTTTACCACTCCTAACCAGTGCTAAAGTGCATATGCTCTCTGTGCAAATTGTATTGTTGATTGGATTATTCCTGATTGGCAAATTTGATTTAGTAGTACGTCCTTAGTAAAGTGCACTAGAGGTGCCTAGTCCTGTGAATCAAATGCTGCAAGTGGCCTGCAGCACTGACTGTGCCACCCACATGAGTAGCCCTGTAAACATGGCTCAGACCTGCCAGTGCAGTGTCTGTGTGTGCAGTTTTAAACTGCCAATTCGACTTGGCAAGTGTACCCACTTGCCATGCCTAAAACTTCCCTTTTAATACATGTAAGGCACCCCTAGGGTAGGCCCTAAGTAGCCACAGTGAAATAATGCTAAATTCAGTTTTCAGTGTTGCAAGGCCTATCTCTTTCATAGGTTAACATAGGGGCTTCCTTTAAATGTTAATAAAGTGCAGATTCCCTTTGAGAGCAGATAGAAATATGGAGTTTTGGGGTCTTTGAGCTCACAGTTTAAAAATACATATTTTAGTGAAGTTGGTTTTTAGATTGTGAGTTTGAAAATGCCACTTTTAAAAAGTAGGCATTTTCTTGCTTAAACCATTCTGTGACTCTGTCTGTTTGTGGATTCTCTTTCTGGGTCAGTTTGACAGTTGGGCTGTTTGTACCTCTCCCCTAGGCAGTGACACAAAGGGAGCTGGGGTGTAGCCTGCATATTCTGATGAGCCATCTGTGCTAAGAGGGGAGGGAGGAGTGGTCACTCACACGTGAATGGGCTGTGTCTGGCCTCACACAATGCAGTCTCCAACCCCCTGCTCTGTGTCTGGGGCCTAGCCTGGGCAAGACAGGATCGTACAAACGAAAGACTTTCCTTTGAAGTTTACCTACTTTAAAGGCAGAAAGGGATATAAGTAGTAGACCCAAAACCCCTGAAAATTACATAACGTCTGGATTCAAGAGGAACCTCTCCCAAGGAGAAGAGCTGAGAAGTGGTGCTGCCCCTGCCTGTCACTGTGCTTTGTTGGGCTATCCTGCAGTTGCTGCTTCTCCCTATGAGAGGGGACAAAGACTGGACTTTGTTGTACATTCCTGCTTGAGAAGAATCTCCAAGGGCTTGAACTGTGCTTGCCTCCTGTTGTTGAAGTCTCGGGGCCATCAAATACTTCCCCTGCTAGCACATGGACTCTTTGCTGAGACTCTTGCCCTACCAAATGGTGCCCTATCCAGTCTCTGGGCCCTTGAAAGGTGAAGTTGGCAGACTAGAACTGAAAATCCACACACAGAACACCGTACAGAGGAATTTTCGACGCACCATCAGCAACGCGGCTGATAAACGACGCGCCACCGGCTTCGCAGCTGACATCAATGCTCCACCTGAATTGCGGCTGGGAGATTGGCACAATGCGGCTGGAGAAACGACGCGCAACACACACTTACAGAGCCTGATAACGCAGCACTGTTTTCTGATACCGTGCGACCAGATTTGTCACGCACCATCCCTAGCCGTCAAAGTCAACCCGACTCTGCGCAGATCCGAGGTGTCCCATTGGGAAATCGACACATCGCTCTCTTGCGAGGGAGAAAAAGGATGAATCGCCGACCCGACCGGAGAAGGAAACGACACACAGCCTCGCTTGCGAGTAAGAAACCAACGCATCGCTGACTTTTCCGATGCATGCTCGCCCATGTAGCTTTATTTTTTACACTAACCAAGTACTTTGTGTAACACCAGCATTCTCACTGTTTTCTAAAAATTAAGACTCTTAGGCCCTCATTATGACCCTGGCAGTGAGTGATAAAGTGGCGGTAATACCACCAACAGGCTGGTGGTAAGTACCGCCAAATTATGACTATGGCGGTGATAACTCCCATAGACAGCCAATGTACCACACCAACCGCCAGGGCAGAAACAACACTCACCACGGCTGTAGCCAACAACAGCCAGGCGGAAGACAAAGTACCGCCCACCATATTAAGACACAGCACACCGCCACCTTTTCCGGGGCGGTACCAACGCCATCAAAAGCCTGGCGGAAACGCATCACTAAAGAGAAAGGACTTACCATCAGAGACACAGGGGAGAACAACGCCGCCATGGAACCCAAAATGCAAGTCTTTCCAATGATCTTCTACGCTATGCTCCACCTGGAACACCAACGCCGATGAAGACGACGACAGTGAGTACAGCCGCCTAGCACACAAGGGATGGTGGGAGGAAAACGAGAGTGATACACACATGCACGACACACACCTAACACGCACACATCATACATACAACCAGCTGCACACGAAAAACAATTTGTCCCCGAAAAACAGCAGAATAATGCAAGGACAACAGGAATGGACTAAAGTGATTGTAATCAGATCAAATTCAAAATCAATCATTTGATTTGTCAATGAAACAGATATGTACACATATACACAAAGGGACACTGCCCAGTCCAGTGTTCAAAGGGTCCACATGGCCACAGTCTAAGGCCCAACTTGAACCCTGACCACATCTGGATAGTACACTGCAGGGGCATCAGTTTGCAAATAGGCAGGCACCTCAGGGGGAGGGGGGCACCTTAGCCAGATGTGGGAACAAGCCCAGTGGTTGTGGAGGGGGCTCCATGCCCATTGATCTGTCTTGGGGAGAGCAAGGCCACAGTCTCTCAGGTGGGTGACTTGCCCACTGGTTCTGGATGGGGCAACATGCCCATTGCTCTGTCCTGGGGAGTGCAAGGCCACAGTCTCTCAGGTGGGTGATCTTCCCACTGGTCCTACGAGGGGGAGACATGCCCATTTCTCTGTGCTGGGGAGTGCAAGGCCATAGCCTCTCAGGTGGATGATTTTCCCACTGCTTCTGGAGGGGGCTCCATGCCCATTGCTCTGTCCTGGGGAGTGCAAGGCCACAGTCTCTCAGATGGGTGACTTTCCCACTGGTTCTGGAGGGGGCAATATGCCTATTGCTCTGTCCTGGGGAGTGCAAGGCCACAGTCTCTCAGGTGAGTGACTTTCCCACTGGTTCTGGAGGGGGCAACTCGCACAGCAGCCCCTGGGGTGTGGCCTACATGGAGTCTGCTGGTGGTGACGGCTGCAGTGTTGTGGTGGATGGAGGAGCCTCCTGGACAGCCTCTGCACTGTCTGAAGGCTGCAGTGTGGTGGTGGATGGAGGAGCCTCCTGGGAAGCACTTGCACATTCTGATGGCTGCAGTGTGGTGGTGGATGGAGGAGCCTCCTGGGTAGCCTCTTCACTTCCTGATGGCTGCAATTTAGCAGCTGGCGGTGGGGGGCCCGTGACAGCTGGTGGTGGTGGAGGTGTCACCCGGACCGCCTCCGCTGGAGTAGAGGGCTTCGTCTCCTCCAGTACATGAAGTGTAGATTCCTTACCCTTCTTGGCAGGGGTGGATGGGCTCTTCCCCTTCTTTCCTGGTGGTGCAGGCTCCTTCCCCTTCTTTCTAGGTGGTGCAGGCTCCTTCCCCTTCTTGCTTGGTGGTGCTGGCTCCTTCCCCTTCTTCAATGGAGGTGTGGTATCCTTACCACCATGGGTAGGTGGTGCTACCATTGTCCCCGTGGACTGTTTGGCTGAGGTTCTGGGCTGTGTCCTTGGTACCCTGCTCATACGGGCAGGATGGGGGAGGGGTAGAGAAGAGGTCAAATTGGGAAAGGAAAGGTTTTTAAGGACGTTGGGGCGGGAGGAGGGAGGAGTAATGGGAGCGGAAGTTGAGGGAGTGGTTGTTGGAGGTGTATGTCTCCTGGACTTGGGTGCAGGTGCATGGGCTGTATGCTGATATGAGGTGGATGGCTGTTGGGTGTCAGAGTGCTTGCGTTTGTGTCCTTTCGGAGGGGGGGACAGACAGGGTGGGAGAAGAGAGAGGGGATGCGTGCATGGCTGTTGTGGAGGTGTCTGCCAGTGAGGTGTATGTCCTGCTTGGTATGGTGATGCTGGTAGGGGATTTTGATGTAGTGCATGCAGCTGTGAGTGAGGACGTGTATGGGAGGGAGGTAGTGGAGGAGGAGGAGGAGGGGCAGAGAGTGGATGTTGTCATATCTGCAACTGTATTGTGTTTGTGTGAGTGCTTGTGGGATGAAGTGTGGTGCCTGTGTTTGCCTATGACAATCTTGGGTGTTGTCTTGTGTGCATGCTCGTCTGTATGTGTGCTTGGGATGGGTTGGGATTGACGAGAATGGGACTGGGAAGTGGGAGTTGGAGGGGGGAAGGTTGAAACAGGGACAATAGCTGCCATCAGAGAGAAGGCCAGAGCCTGAATGGATCTCTGTTGGGCCGCCAATCCACTGTGGATGCCCTCCAGGAATGCATTGTATTGCTGCATCTGGGATGCCAGCCCCTGGATGGCATTCACACTGGTTGACTGACCTACAGCGATGGATCTCAGGAGGTCAATAGCCTCCTCACTCAGGGCAGCAGGGCTCACTGGGGCAGGGCCTGAGGTGCCTGGGGCGAAGGAGATGCCCACCCTCCTGGGCACGGGAAACTCGCTGAGGGGCTTCTGGGAGGGCGGTGCTGGTATAGGAGTGGCGGCTTACCCTTGTGGCTGCTGTGATGCCGTCAAGCCGTCATCCAGTTCAGGGTAGGCCACCGCCAATATGCGGGCCATCAGGGGCGACAGGGTCCGACAGGCACCCCTTCCTCATTGGGAGGCCATCCCCAGCTGGGCCTCTGCGGTCTTCCATGCCCAGCATCTCAGGTCCTCCCACTGTTTCTGACAGTGGGTGCTCCGCCTACCATAGACCCTCAGGGTCCACGCGTCCTTGGCGATGGCATGCCATAATCCCTTTTTTTGATGGGCGCTGACCTGCAAAGGCAATACAGACAGAAGAACACCATTAAACAAACAGTCCAGCCTGTCACACAAATGGCCCACCATACCCGTTTCCATCACCATTGTCACACACATAGGCTGGCGCACAACATGTACACCACCAACAGACAATCCCCCCACCCACCCTTACATGATGCTTGCACACACATCTCCATGCATCCTTGCCACATATATCATGGCCAAAGTGTACTCACCTGTTGGTCTAGAGGCCCATACAGCTGTCCGTACTTGGGTAGGACCCCATCCACCAGTCGCTCCAACTCCTCCGAAGTGAAGGCAGGGGCCCTTTCCCCGGTCACACGGACCATGGTAGGTTCCAGACACAGATCACAGCAGCACACGCAGTGTAGGTTTTCTCCTGTTGAAGATCAGGAAACAAGTGAGGATTGAGATAGAAAATGGCGGTCACCCCGGCGTAGATCCCCATTGGCCACTGTACTCCATAGAGCCCCATATTATCCAATGAGGAATTGCACGGCGGTACAAGACCGCCTTCCGCCATGATGCCCAAAGTCGGCAGAGTTACCTCACTTCCACCTGTCCCTACATACAGGATGGGCGGTCGCCATTTCGGGAGGGGGAACAGGCATATCGACAATTGCTGTGTCACAGATTAGATTGCCACATACGTCGCCATTAACACTGTCCCAATACATAAGTGCACCATGTGGACTGCTGTTGTGGTTTTGTTGTTCCAATTGTGACAGCCTCCTCATTCTTGTGTCCCGTAGATACCTACCGTGAGGATGAATCGGAGGTGGAGACATACCCCCATGTACAGACCCCTGGTGGACTTAGTTACACTGCAGAACAGGCAGATTATACTCACCTACAGACTGGACAGGGCCACAATCACAGAGCTGTGTGCCCAGTTGGAGCCAGACCTGATGTCATCTATCTGTCATCCGACTGGGATCCCCCCTCTTGTGCAAGTGCTATCAGTGCTCCATTTCCTGGTGACAGGTTCTTTCCAAGTGACAGTGGGCTTGGCAGCAGGAATGTCACAGCCAATGTTCTCAATCGTGTTAGCAAGAGTGTTGTCTGCCCTGGTAAAACACATGTGCAGCTACATAGTTTTCCCCCAGGTGGAATATTTGGCCACTATGAAGGCCGGATTCTATGCAATGGGACATATCCCCAATACTATTGGGGCGATTGTCGGGACACAAATTGCATTTGTCCCCCCCGCCAGAATGAACAGATGTACAGGAATCGTAAGATTTTCCACTCCATGAATGTGCAGATGGTGTGCCCGGCGGACCAGTACATCTCCCACGTCACTGCTAAGTATCCTGCGTCAGTGCATTATGCCTTTGTCCTGAGGAATAGCAGCATCCCAAATGTGATGGCTCAACTACAGAGGCACAGGATTTGGCTAATAGGTGAGCCTTGGTCCCCACCCAGTGTATGTTAGTGTATGCCTCTGTTGTTAACCTCATAAGATAATGTGTGGCTAAATGTTGTCCCTCAATACCTGCAGGTGACTCTGGCTACCCAGACCTATTGTGGCTGCTGACCCCTGTGAGGAATGCCAGGACAAGGGCTGAAGAACGTTATAATGAGGAACATGGGTGAACCAGACAGATCATCTAGAGAACCTTCGGCCTTCTGAAGGCCAGGTTCAGGTGCCTCCATCTGACAGGTGGATCCCGGTGCTACTCACCCGAGAAGGTCTGCCAGATAGTAGTGGCATGCTGCATGTTGCACAACCTGGCCCT
This sequence comes from Pleurodeles waltl, assembly GCF_031143425.1. NCBI lineage: Eukaryota > Metazoa > Chordata > Amphibia > Caudata > Salamandridae > Pleurodeles > Pleurodeles waltl. The sequence continues at coordinate 744,407,599 of NC_090439.1, read as the reverse complement.
CAGGCGCCATGTACCTTTTCTGCAGGAGGAGGAGACTGGAGATGCCCCTGTGGCTGCAATAGACCCTGATGACAGTGAGGATGAAGAGGCTGAAGATGAGGATGAGGACAACAGAACATCAGTTATCCGTCAGTACTTCCAATGACACACAGGTGAGACAGTGCAACTTCACATTTCTATGACTATTGTTGTATTCTGTGTGGCTGTGGCATGATGGCATTAACTACTTTTTACCTCTACTTACTGTCACTTATGGTTTATCATTTTACAGATGTTGGTGCTATGACAACTGTGTTCTAATGTGCTGACTACAGCCAGTTACAGGTCATTTTTCTATGCTCTCACAATGTACAGTTCATTTGCAATGGATGTAACTGTTTCCATTAACACGCTTTATCAACACATGACATACAAGTATTTGAGTTGCGTTCAAGGGTGTTTATTTTAGTGCTAACAAATTGAGGGAAAAGTGCAATGGAATGGGGTGATGGTGGAGGAAAGTCCAGGGTATTATTCCAGTCTGTTTGTAGCCCAAGTGCAGTGTCCAAGTGTCAACATCTGGGCAGTGCGCGCTCTACAGGCGACTGGAATGCAAAAACCCAGCACTTATGAGACGACGTAATTTATGCATTATGTTGATTTGCTGTTGTTTAACCTTTTCCATTGCAGAGTTTAATCTTGAAGACTTATATTCAAGGTGCTTGTAAATACTGTTCATTTGCAATGTATTGCTGCAGGCTTTCAGAGTGTGTCAGGGTGTGGTCCCTTTCCAGGGCCTTCTAGAAACTTCCTCTGCAGCATGCCTGGGTGTGGTTTGTGGGCTGGGCCAAGACTCTATATAAGGGAGCCAGCCCAGCTCCACGTGCTCACTATTCAGAGGTCCCGGTGCAGAGCAGCAGCAACTTCCTTAACTCCTGTTCCGGAGAACTACTTTGACCTTCCAGGCCTCGCCCTTTCACTTGGTTGGGTGATTCTTGATCAGGGCGGTAAGACAGAGGTCGGGCTGGGCCCCCGATCCCGTTCTCGGAGGATTTCGAGTTCTTGGGCCTAATTAGTATGATAAATCTATTTTGCTCTTGTGCGTGTGAAAGTGTGCTTGATATTTAATGGCATTTACATGCTGACATTTAAATCGGATAGACGTGCGATTCTTTCCTCGTGTACAAGTCTAGATATTCATTGTGCACAAACATTTTCTGACATTTACAAGGTTCCATTCGAATCGGCAAGACGCGCGATTCTTTCCTCGTGTACAAATCTAGATATATTTATTGTGCGCAACCATTTCCTGACATTTACAAGGTTGCATTCGAATTGGCAAGACGCGCGATTCTTTCCTCGTGTACAAATCTAGATATTCATTGTGCGCAACCATTTTCTGACATTTACAAGGTTGCATTGGAGTCAGCAAAACGCGTGATTCTTTACTCGCGTACAAATCAATATATTCATTGTGCGCAACCATTTTATGGCATTTGCAAGGTTGCATTCGAATCAGCAAGACGCGCAATTAGTTTCCTGTGCTTAATTCATGTTACTCATTGTGCGTGCTACCATTTCTTGGCATTCACATGGTGGCCTTCGAATCGGCAAGACGGGCTATTCATTTCTTGTGTCTAATTCTTGATATTCATTGTGCGTTACCATTTCATGGCATTCACATGGTGGCCTTCGAATCGGCAAGACTCGCGATTCCTTTCTTGTGTCTAATTCATGATATTCATTGTGCGCTACCGTTTCATGGCATTCACATTGTGGTATTCGAATCGGCAAGATGCGCAATTCATTTCCTGTGCTGAATTAATGATATTCAGCGTGCGGTACCATTTTACGGCATTCACACGGTGGCATTCGAATCGGCAAGATGCGCAATTCATTTCTTATGCTTAATTCATGTTATTCATTGTGCGTAACTATTTCATGGCATTTACAAACTCTTGTGAAAATCCACAATGTGTGCAATTCGTGTTCTTGCATTCTAAGAATCTAAAGTGCTAGAATTATGGATATTATATTCTATGTCCATGTGAGGTTTTTAGTACAATTCCTATTGTTTTCCAAGGAATGTTTGGATGGCTTTTATCCTCATGTAATGAGGCCGTGTTTGTTCTGGGACATTGTTCTGGAAGGTTATTGTATTCCTAGAACAGTATGTTTTCAATTCATGAAAATTCCATATGAGACATTGTACTAACCATTTTTTATTCTTTTCCAGGTACCTAGATTTAGTGAGGCCTAATTAGAGTCTTTTGCTTCCCACAGGTCTCCTTCCCAGCTCTCCCCTTCCTAATCTCCTCTCCCCTCTTGAACCCTCTCAGCCTCTGTGATTCATCTATCAGAGTCTTGGAGCTGTTCAGTGGTGGACGTGTTGGGAACGTGTGCAGACCCCGAGGATCTGGTGACTCTGACACCAAGTGGCCATAGGAAGGGGAGCAACAGCAGTTCAAGGTGGACAAGGTGACTGAGTGGGACACAAGGGGGACAATCAGGAGAGTCTCATTTCCTGGTGGTGGTCTTGGCAAGTGTCTCTGGCTTCTGTCTGGGTCACAGGGAACGTTTACAGGGTGGTTCACATTCTGCTGGGGGAGGGATGCTGGTGGCCTCTGGGTCCTGTGGTAGGGCCTCCTGCCCACTAGCGGCAGCGGAAGGGGAGGGCGGGTCAATGGACTGGCTAGTGGTAGCGGCCCACTGGTGTGCTGTTGCTTCCCTCATAATGTTGGCAATGTCTGTCAGCACCCCTGCTATGGAGATCAGGGTGTTGTTAATGGCCTGCAAGTCCTCCCTAACCCCCTGATACTGTCCCTCCTGCAGCCGACTGTTCTGCACGTTGTCAAGGATCCGGCCCATCGTGTCCTGGGAATGTTGGTAGGCTCCCAGGTTCTTGGATAGTGCCTCCTGGAGGGTCGGTTCCTTGGTCCTGTCCTCCTCCTGGAGCACAGCAGTCCTCCCAGTGTCCCTGTTGGCCTGTGCCTGTTTCCCCTGAACGGTGTGCCCACTGGCACTGACCCCAGGTCCCTGATTGTCTTGGGGGCGAGGTGTGGCCTTGGGTCCCTCTAAGGGTGGGCACACTGCTGATTGACGTGTCCTGGGGACAGAGGTGTGGGTATGCTGGGTGGATGCTGTGGTGTTGGATCCTGAGAGGGGGGGCTCTGTGGTGGTCTTTGAGTGGGCTTGGGTAAGCAGCTGTCCAGTGGTCCCTGATGGGTCAGGTAGGTCATCCAGATCCAGTAGTCCACAGTTACTGTCATCACTGGGAGCATCTTCTGTTTGGGGACTGGATAGTCGTGGCACCTCCTCTCCACTGACATTCGCTGGGGTACCTGTGTGGATGTAAGTGATGTATTATGCTTCATGTATATGACATTTGTACATCCCTGGCTTCCCCTCTATCATTGGTGTTGTCCTGCCACCTTTTGCTTGTGTATGGTGATGTATTGTGGGAATGTTAGTTTCCCTATGCTGTGCATGCTTTAGTGATGGGTGTGGGTGTCCGTGCAGTGTGTGGCATTGCGGTTAGTCATATGTGTAGGTGCAGTGCGTGGGATGTAGTGGAGTGATGGGAGTGAGGGTGAGGGTGTGTGAAAGAATGCAGGTATGGGGGGTGATAAGTAGTAAATGTTGACTTACCAGTGTCCAGTCCTCCAGCTACTCCAGGGAGTCCCTCAGGATGCAGTAATGTCAGTACTTGCTCCTCCCATGCTGTGGAGGAGGAGGTGAGGGTCCACCACCAGTCCTCTGTATGGCGAGCTGGTGCCTTGCTGCAATGGAACATACCATCCCCCATAGGTTGTTCCACCTCTATCTGATGTAATCCCTTGTTCTTGGGTGCTGTCCCACGGCGTTCACCCTGTCCACGATTCTCCGCCATAGCTCCATCTTTCTTGCAATGGATATCTGCTGTACCTGTGCTCCAAACAGCTGTGGCTCTACCCTGACAATTTCCTCCACCATGAGCCTTAACTCCTCCTCAGTGAAACAGGGTGCCTTTGTGGTGCCATGGGTGTTGTGTGGTATGTGTTGGTGAGAGTGTGTTGAGGAATGTGATGGGGTGTGTGATGTGGGGTGCGTGAGGGATCTATGGGTGTATGTGGTGTGTGTGTCTAGTTGTCTCTGTGCTGTTCGTGTCACTCTCCTGGCAGTAATTGTTGTTCGTAAACGGTTGTGGGTAATGTGGGTGTGTGTTTTATAGTGGTGTGGGTAGGTGGGTGTGGTGTGTGTATGGGTGTCATGTGTGCGGTTTTGGTATTGACCAATGTAGTGTTGTTTTGTATGTGGTTGTCCATTCTGAGCACGGCGGTATGTACCGCCAATGGTTTACCGCCAGAGAATGTCCGCTGTGGTGATTCATGGGTCGTAATGTGGTGGGTGTTGTTTTGTTGGCATAATGGTATGGGTTTTGGTACTGCCACTTTATCACTGACCTTTGGGCTGGCGGATTTATTTATGTGGCTGTATTCTGACGGATTGGTGTGTGTGTGTGTCATAGTATGGTGAACGGATATTCGCCACCACGGCGGTATGTCGGCGGCCGTCAGCCAATGTCAAAATGAGGACCTTATTCTTTTGAAAATTCATTTCTTCACTTGTGTACTTCGGATTTTTGTTGTTTTGGTCTTGTTTGATTTAGATAAATATTACCTATTTTTCTAAACTGGTGTGGTTTCCATTCTGTAGTGTTTTCACTGGATTACTGTGGATTACAAATACTTTACACATTGCTTCTGAAGATAAGCCTGCCTGCTCGTGCAAGCTACCAAGGGGGTGAGTGGGGGTTAACTGAGGTTGATTCTCCTTTACCCTGACTCCAGTGAGGGTCCTTGCTTGGTATCCTGACTGCCAACCACAGACACCATTTCTAACAAGTTGGATACATGGCTCATATACATGGGGTGTGTTTTACTTGCATCCTTTCCATGGCCACTTCCATTGTACGATGTACATTGTCACCCGCGATGAACTTCCTCTGCCAGGAATCCGCTGCCAGAACAATGCCTGCAGACTGTAACATTTAAGTCCAGCAGGTGGAACTTCGTTGGCTTAAGGGAGTTCTTGGGACTGGCGCCTCGGCGGGATGGCTGTAATCCCATCAAAATCTAAATCAGGCCCTTAGTAAGAGGTGAATCCATTTTAGTTCCCCATTGGGCATGAGTCAGCTTAGCCTTCGTCTTGCAGGCCTGTTGCCTCCGTCACCAAGGGACCTTTTACCCATTTACCATGTTGTGTTTCATTCCATGTATTTTATTATTTCTTTTAGCTTTCCCATTGTTTATATTTTATAAGAAATGTTTTGATTTTCATTATCAGTGCCAAATCAAGCGCCATTATCAGAGAGGTAAGAAGGTATTGTCATCATATCTCTCTCACTTATGTGTAACAGAAACATAATGTGCACTTGTTAGGTATTGTATATACAATTGTCGACACAAGTCTGCCACAATATCAGGTGTTTAGGTGCATACCTGCATCAGGGATCCTACATGATCGATATAAATACACCTCACACGGACAAGGTCACTAGAGGGTTTCTTCCAGATGCCATCTATGCTGCATGTCACCTTGCTACAGAACTCTGTCTTTGTGTCACCACAGATTCTGACTTGGTACTGGCAGATTAGGTTTATCACACCTAGCTCTCGTTAGGGTAGAGATTAGGCTCTCGTTGCTAGGAATCGTATATCTTTTGTTTATTGTAAGATGGTGGGTTTTTTATATTCGCAACTCTCATCTCCACAATTCTGCTTTTATCATTGCTCATTATTCTAATAATTGCAGCACATGCATTTTATTGTAGATTGCAGTCTTTTCAATAAATATATTGAAAACTTTTCTGCATCTCCTTCATTGCCTATGTGTGTATGAGCCTAATTACCAATGAAAGAAAAGGGTAACTTGCATTCCACCACGACTCACCTGAGAAGCTGCAATTTATGAGTCCATGCATAAGGCTACCAGAAATCACCTTTACTGTCTGAGTTTCTGTGAGGTACTACTTGTGAGCCGGAGGGTTGGGCTGACAGTTGTGACTTATTGTAGGAGTTACTTAGTCGCCTTCAGCCAAAAGTGCTGTCATCCCTAAACCAGCAGTCTCGCTAACAAACGAGAGTCAAACTACTACATAGCTCAATCTACGATGGTATTTTGGCACTAATTTACGGATATCCTGAGTATCTCTGTCTCCCCCAACAGCAGGTACCCTAAGTGCCATTAAAAGGAGACGTCCATGGTCTTAAGGGCAATCCTCCTCAGCTGAATAGGGATCACCTAACTAAGCTGTAAATTGTTTAAGCTTGAAAAATTATTTTTTCCCATTTGGTGTTCCTTCTCTGTACTCTTCACTTAGTATGACTAATGACATAAACATTCCAGAAAATGTCAGGCACGCATTAACACAGCATCTAGTAGCCCATGGCTTAACAGATGGAGATGGGGATGTTACATTTATCATAGAAGCTCATGCAGCTTACCAAACAGAACATTTCATTCCCGGGTCACCTTTCCTGAAGCAGGCAATACATCACATACATTTCACACATACAAAATTGTGAATGTACATTAGTGGTACCAGGCTCACCAGTATCTAGAGATACCTCTATCTTATCAATAACATCAAAATTGGTTCAATGGTGCCCTAGCACATGTAATGCAACCCGTGAGATGAGATCCCATAAGTAATGACGGACCAACATTGCCCATGTTTGCCACATAAACACTACATCCTGGCGTACATGCAATGCAAATAGCTGATGCACATGCACTTTATAATGAGCTAGTAGCACTTTACAGATGACTGGTACAAGTCGCTATGCGGACTTTGAATACAACCCCAGCACGGGCTGCACCAGCTGGTCACCGATTGGCCGTTACTGGGATTAACCCACAAACAGTACGTTCTATCATGGGCAAGGCATCCACAGAATTCCGTTCTGGATAGCACAGAAAACTAATCAGCTGGAATCAGTGTTTCACCATAGTGGACCCCAAGATAATCATAGCATTCGCACAATGTGCTTGCCATCCGGAATGGTTCCCTTAGAGGATGGGCTACAGTCTTCACTTCAATTTACCCCACCACGCATGGTACCCAACACTTGCCAACTTACCGGAAGTGTTAGAACTAATTTCGAAATGAACACAGGCCTGCTCCAGCCCTAGATTTGGGGATGAAACTGATGCACAACTTCGACACAGTCTCCTCAGTAATACTCAGTAACATTAAAGGGGAAGCAGTAGCGGTGGGTATACGCCAGCGGCTCTGGCAGATTCAACATTTGGAACAGGAGCGTCAACTACCATGAATTATTTCCAAAACCTATTCTAGTATAGGAAGGGATAGTTTGGGAGTAAAGCTGAAGAAGCCAGAAATTCAGACTACCATCCCTATGGAAGGTACTAAACAAGCATAAGAGCATTCTAAAAAATGCTGGGTCCAACCGCCATGCAAAGGCTGGTGGAAAGGGGACTCGTAATCCCCAGGGCAGCGCTGCTTGCAGTGCTGCCCTGCGGATTGCAACCACCGGCATCGCCAGGCTGTCGACAGGCGGCAACCTGGCGGTGCTGGCAGTCCGACTGTGGCGGTTTCACCACCGTCGTAATGCTGCGGCCGGACCACCGCTTTGGCAGTGGCCTGACTGCGACCATAACCCTGGCGGTCTGGTGACCACCAAGGTCCAAATGAGTGCCGTAGAGAAACTTTAAAGGCTCCTGACGAATATACTGATACACGTCCCAAGGACATGGCGGATTGATGGAGTGAGGGAGGGGTCAGGTCACAGCAATGCATTGACGACGTGAAACAGAAGAAAGACTTACAGCGGTCCTCAGACAAGAAAGAAGATAAATCAGCACAATAAAAGCCACAATTTAAAAAGAAAAAGGTGGCAATGATTAAAATAAAACATCCCAGCAAACTTGAGAACACTGCTGAGGAACAAGAAGTGGGCAGTGACCCTGCTGGACAGCACAGCAGAATTCACAATATGTCGGCAGAGTCTGAAAGATTATCTGGATGTCACAGCAAGTAACAACTTTCTTGTTGTTGAGACTGTGGATGGGCACGTTCTCCCACCTGACAGGGTTTATGATTTAAATATCAAAATTGAGGGAGACATAGAATACACTAACAGTGTAATTTTTTTTAGAAGAACTTAATTGTGATATCTTATTGGCAGAAAAAGACTGACCACCTGAGTACATCCCCAAGCTCCCACATGGGGTAAATGTCACTTTGCCTTCTTTCTCAAATCTTGCTTGAGATGCAGTAAAAGAAGCCTATGCTATTGACTGGGCTGTGGCACAGGCAACTGTGCTGTACCACAATCACGTTGGGTGGGATAAGGATTCCCCCTACCATGAATTATCTATTAGGTCTACACCCAGCCTCAGCCCCACTATCCTGTTAAGCATGAGGCTAAAGCTGCAGTGAGAGAGATTCTCACTCAATGCGAGTATCAGGGAGTGATAGAGCGCTGTGTCTCTGCAATGACTAACCCGTTATTCCCCATTGCAAAACCAGACAATTCATATAGAATAGTCTTAGTTTGCAGACACCTAAACAACTACACATGCACATATGCAATACAAAATTCACACAGCACAGCACTAATTAACAACATAGTGTGTCAAAAACACAAAAGAACATTGCATACTTCCAACATTTATTTCTGCCAAAACATAGCGCACGAAAGTCGAGACCTGAGTGCATTCTCATTTGGCTCACAGAAAGGCATTTGCCTTTTGCCACGGGGTTATAAGAACAGCCCAGCGTTGTTTTCTGCCAGTTTAACATCAATATTACATGATATTGATCCCAAGGCATTGTCCTATGTGGATGACATCGATCTCACAAATGATGACCTCAACAGTCATCTTGCCAGTGTTGATCGGATCGTTTTAGGATTTGCAGCCCTCATCTACAAATTAAATTTTAAGAAAACTAAAATAGCTTTTCTCAGTGTCCTGTTTTTGGGATACGAGCTATCAGATGAGGGCAAGAGCCTGGCCCCTCATTTTCTAGAGAAATGCGCTCAACTTCAACCACCAAAAATGATCAAGAAACTGCAGTCTTTACTTAATTGCTTTAACTTTGGCAGAACTTACATTCCAGATTAGTCACAACGCATCAAACCACTCTATGATTTAATTCACCCAGATTTTTCAAGCAAACACTGGACAATGGAATACACACACATCCTTAGAGGATTTCAGCAAGACATGCTAAAAGCAAAACACTTTCACACATGTGACAACAAAACAAATTTGGTCATCAGAGTAATTGCTGGTGCCATCGGGTTCACCTATGTCACTTTTAATGAGGGTGGCACGGTGCCTATAACATACAAATCACATTGGCACTCGAACGCAGAACAATGTTTTGCACCCGCTGAAATAATTCTGACTGCTGTGCAGATAGCTGTCATTAAGGAGAGGCCACTTACCAAAGGGAAACACATTATTGTTGTTACTCCGGTGCCAGTCTTAGAGGCTGTCACCAATGCAAGCATTCCTGACGCTAAAGCATTACATCCACGTTGGATTCAGTGGGCAACCTCCCTGACTGCCACTGATGTTGACTACATCTTTGACCCAAAACTTCAAGCACAAGAATTTCTCTAATATGAACAGGAGTATCCCACACCTACTAACATCTTGCCACTTGACAGATAGCAAACTGTCATTTCAACTAATGGCTCAGCACAACCATGTAGGTACAAAACATCTGTACTCTGTACTTACGCAGTTGTGAGCGGAGGGATGAGGGATGGACTATTCCACCCTCAACATACCTACACACAGACCCTGGGGGACTACATAGTACAGTTGGCTGAGCTTAAAACTCTTATGTTAGCACTGGAAAATACAGATCCAGAACAGCTCACATTGATTGTGTGTGACTCGTACCACTGTGTTCAGTCCTACAATGATTATCTCAATCATTGGCAGTTGAACGGGTTCAGAGACTCAAAGGGGAACACCATAAAACTCAGCACTCTGTGGGATGGTAGTTGATCTAAAAAATAAGCTATCAGATGCTGATGTAGTACATACAATGGGCCATCAACGTGCAGGAGTACATGTTGTAGGAAATCCACTGGCTGATGAAGCTGCCAAATCCGCAGTAGCTACAGCTTCATACGAAATTGGATAATGATATTCAGTTTGTCGTGTCGTGAGAGCTTCATCTGAAGGTAAGCCTCTTCCGAAAGCATACCCTACAAAATATTTTTACCATATCAGTGCACAGAATGGTGTCTTTGCGACAATTCCTGGGGTGGGAGACCGAGTGATCCACAACCAAGACCAAGGATTAGATCTCATTAAAGCAGCACATGAAGGTGTTGCATCTGTTCATGCTAGTGTAGCGCCCACAATATCACTTTTACAGAATTACTTCTAATGGCCGGGTCTATGCAAACAGACCAAGCAATATGTCCTTTGCTGTGACATTTGCCAGCAAATAAAAGGATCCAACATCAAACGCCCACTGCAGACAACCCTCTTAGTGTCCAAAAGGCCACTACAATGTGTTTACCAGGACAATTGTGGTCCCTTACCACCTGATGGTGGTATACATCTTAGTCACTGCAGATTCTTGTTCTAGATTCCTGTGGGTATGGCCACAGTGGTAGGCTGATGCTCAAACTGTTATTAAAGACTTGCTGGTCTATATCGGTACATATGCGGTTGCAGCATTCCACTTCGACCAAGGCCCTGCTTTTGCCTCTAGGGCATTTAGGGTCACCATGAGGATGATGGGTGTTGAACTCCATTACTCTTCCCCATATCATCCTGAGGGTAACAGTGTTGTGGAGAATAGGAATCGTGACCTAACGCGGTCCTTAACAGCAAGAGTATTAGGTTCAGGCCACAGTTGGCTTCATCACCTATATGGGATCCAGAGAGCACTGAATAATCTGCCAAGATGGTCCTTGGGGTGATGCACTACTTATGAGGTCCTCTTTGGGATACCTATGTATGTCCCACAATTAGATGACCTTGGTTTGGTGGCAGCGGGCAGACCATTTGACATGAATGAACATCTCACTGTCTTACAGGAGCTTCAACAATTTCTTGATGACAATTCATCCGCCAGTGCTCCCACCTTAGAAATAAAGGATTTACCAACAACATCCACGGGCTGGGTTCCTAAACCTGAGGATCTGGTTCATGAGACGATTGCTGTGAAGAAGGAATTCGGCCCATTTTACAGAGCACCGGTTCCAGTCCTGATGATCCAAGGCACCAGAACTGTCATTCTACCACCACTGCCAGGTTCCAAAGGGAACAGATTCGTCTCCATTGACGGCAACAAACTGCACCATGTGGCCGATCCTGCACAGTAGACCCTGAGGTCCTTTGTGTAGTTCCCAGTCCCCTCTCACTACCCAACAGGATATTCCTCTTCAATGAAGAAACAACAATGCTCCTGAATATACTAGCATGTACAACAATGCTACAAATGCCTCCTTGAGCATGGGGAGGGTAGGTAATGAGCTTCTGCTAATTGCTGTTACCACTTCACTGACAAGAACTGTCCAAGATGTGGATGTCCATTACTCCAATGCAACACAAACCGACAACATCATCTACTATGAATCTCCACAGGAAGTGGATCCATCCAACTCAGCACTAGCTCCTGTTTTTGCAGAGACTGCTTCTGGTTACTTCATCAACCTTGATGACTTTTCTTCAGCATCAGCTACATCTGCAACTGAAACTGTAAGCTGTACATATGGCTTAAAAATAACTATCTGGTTTATCCATAGTATTCTCTACGAATTCTACTGACATTGCTTGCCTTTCTTTTATGGATTGGTTTTGTGACAGTTTTCTTTCTCCTAACAAATGGTCATTATCTTCCTGAACGCTCTGTTGTTGAGCCAGTGGATGAAGTTCTAACACCATATCTTTCCCCACATAAGGTCCGAAGAGACTTGTCCCTTGTGAACATTTCAGCAGTACCAATCCCTGATGGGATTGTCTGGGATAAAGTACCATTTGATATACATGGGCCTACTGAGGTCATCCAAATTCCATATGTATTTAAGATTTCAATGACTGATGTAATTACACCCGGCATTGTTTCTGATGACTAGGATGTTATAACAGTTGATTCTATGCTGTCTGAATTGCAGGATTACACTGTATTTGAAAGCAAAGATGTGTATATGAACACAGCAAATTATGAGGAAATGTTCTGTTATCATCATTGGGGACATTACCTTTTGCACTGAGCTAATAGACCTAGACCAGCATCTAATTATACACAATGGAAAGATTGTTCAACTGCTCTTGTGGGGAGCCCCAAACCATATGTAGAAACATTTGTTTTTTTTTCTCTGGGCATGACACTACAAATGCAGAGTCAAATTATTTTAAAATATCACCTTCTAAAATGCAGGAAATATTGCTGGCCAACACCAAATGAATGTATTCAGATTCCTTTGTTTCCCGGTTTGCTATTGAAGGTTATGAGTACTTGAAGAGCACTATTGATGTGAAACGTGTATGGGGCAAATTCAGGGTAGGGAAGCTTTGTTTAGAGCATGCCTTATTCCTGTGCAAATGATATTTTTAAATGACACAGGTCAGCAAACATCCTGCTTAGGGTTAGCAAAAATAAAATAAATTAATGTGTCCAGTATCCCCACAGCAGCCAAATTCAACAATTGGAAAACATTCCTAAATGTCACTGAAGAAGAACTAAATACTTGGGTTCAGAATGGTACCTTTAATTCCAAACTTTCAAGTACTGCCGGGTGGTTATTGTGGCCACTACACACAAATGGATGTCAGGCGTGTTTTGTTAATTCCTGAGGGGGTTTCAAGATTAGCCAGCCAGACCTTCAATATGTCTTGGGTCAAAACTCTGGTATAATTACTACATACAGTGTGGGAAAACTGTGCCAACAATGGTTATGCACTAACACCTAAGCAGCAGTTAAAGAACATCTTAGTCTCCTATCAGAGAACGTAAACTTGCAGAATGTCATGCTAGGTCCAAGAAAACTGTGCTCTAAACGATTCCTGTATGCCACATACAATGAGATCTGGAAATGTTCTCAAATGAAAGTCGCTGCACATTCAAAGCAGATAAATAAGGAAAATATGGAAAAGTCTTTAGCTACTGTCGATAATGGCATGAATACTCTTTCTAACAGAATATATACACTCAATAATATTGTTTCATCTGCGATTGACATCTTTCAGAATGACATGTCCTTTTTACAGCATGGGCAAAGTCAGCTGCGTTCCTTCATTCAGCTGGGTTGGACATTACAGATTCTGAAGAATGGACACATCCCTTGGAAATACATAAACAATAGTGAATTGCTTTTAATGTGTCCAGGGAGCAACAGATAATGGCTAAAAAGGAAGCAAGTTATGCCATGCTTAACATTGAAAAGTTATAAAAGCCACCTTTCACTGTAGAAGAGACACCATCAACAGTATGGTTAGTACATGGGGTTATAAATCTGCCAATTTCCACCTTTCGGGTTCACAAAATGTTTGAAACATTTTGCTGTGGGCAGATCCGAGTGGCTAGGAGATAGTTATATTAAGGAAGAGTGGGAGTTGCTTTTTGAGTTCAAATGTATGAACGGCGAAACAGAGGTCTTTCTGAGCAAAAGCGAATGCAAGACTACTGTTAGTTATTCAACGATTTGCAAGCAGGTGTCACTTCAGGCTTTTACAATGCAGAGGTCGCAAACTTGGCATGCTTTCTGAAGGGTACTCCTGTCCCCTTGATTTGTCCAGCATTTCACATACTTTCGAATGGAAGTTATATGGTTCTGAACGATCGGAGTTGCTGCAGAATGAGGCCGGGAATTGCCTACGCAATTTCAGTCTCTCAAATTGTAACTTGTTGTGGACATGTTTTGTTCCCCTGACACAAGAGATGTGGCCTCACATTGATACTACTAATGTAAATTTTGACAAACTGAGCAGACTAAAGGCGCTACTGTTCCAAAAACAAGTGGCGTTGACATCGGCCAAGGAGATATATACACTCTAGATACCGAGATCATCAGCCGAGATACAATCTTTATTAAATACCAACATCCCCAAGCACTTTGGAGAGCTAGTCTGCAGAATATTCAATGCCTCGAGCACTGCAGGGATTGTACACTTTATCAAGGCTCTATGGTCAGCGTTTATTTCCACCTTTCAGACCGTCTTTGGAGTCATTCCTTCAGCTATCCATTCACTCTTTTTGAGTGTGTTTGGTGGATTTCCTATAACTTTGGCGCTGATTGGCAGAATTCTGCTACTGTTACAGTGGTTTTGCTTTCTCAGCTAAGCAGAGTGATGGAGCTACCACCAGCCCAGCTGTGTGGTGACCGCATGATGTAGTAGTACTTTGGCGCTCTATTGCTGGAAGGACTCGAGCATGATTGGTCATTGTCATTCCGGCCAGTCCTGCGGTGTATGCAGCCTGTCTTTCATTGCACCTGGTGCCTCTTTGAATGTACACCATTGGTGTGTCTTGCTTTTCAGCCAGTGCCTCCTGTGGACAAGGAACTGTTAATGTTCCCGATGAGGATTCATTCACAGTCATGCCCAATGAGACTGAGGTTGATTCGCGAGGCCACTTATGAGCCACTGCTTGTGAATTACTTGGCTCCAATGATATCTGGCACAATGGATGGTGCTACCTACACGGGTGATCCTGTGTCTAAGGCTTCTGAGCACTTCTGCTCCATGGATCCATCTGCCAATCCTGTGATCAATCTGACATCTTCAGATGTGGAGTTCTCCCTGATCGCACTCCCATTTGATGACTTCAGAGGCCTTCATCAAGACCATACTTATTGTTGAATATTTGACCATTGGCTTTTTTCAAAATATAAAATGTGATACTAAATTGCCTTAATAATTTGGCTCGCATTTGGCCTGCCTTGCTTGTCATGGTTCACATTATATCTCTTTGTATGTTTGTAGCTTAGATTTTATGTTTTTAGTTCAGAGCATTTTTAGATTTGGACTCATGAACCCTCGCTTGTGAGTTAGCATCCTTGTTTTGGGAATGGGGAACGTGTAATTAATCTATTTTAGCTTCTCATTGGGCACTGGAGTCCGCTTATCCTTCGGCTTGCAGGCCTGTTGCCCCCATAACCCAGTGGCTTTTTACTAATTTAGCATGCTCTGTTTTATTCCATTTATTTTACTATTTCCATTTTTTTACTTCATCAATGTGAGGCCACATCTCTTTATTTATTTTACTATTTCCATTTATTTTACTATTTCTTGTGGCTTTGCCACTGTTTATATTTTATAGGAAATTTTTTGATTTTCACTATCAGTGCCATTCTGAGAAGGCGTCAGTATCAACGTCATTATCAGTGATGTACATAGGTATTGTCATCATGTCCTTTAATGCACATTTGTTAGGGATTGTTTATGCAATTGCAGACACGTCTGCCACATTATGAGTACATACCTGGGTCAGGGATCCTACATGATCAAGACAAATATTCGACACACGGACAAGGTCATTAGAGGGGTTCCTTCCAGATGCCATTCATGCTGCACGTCACCTTGCTGCAGAACTCAGCCTTTGTGTCACTACGGAGCCTAACCAAGAGACCTCATTCCAAAGTAACGAGGGCTGGGGGGTGCTTCTCATGGACATGGTACTGGCAGATTAGGTTTATCACACCAAGCTCTCAATAGGGTAGCGAGTAGTGCTCTCTTTGCTAGGAACCGCATATCTTATGTTTATTGTAAGATGGTAGGGGTTTTCATATTCACAACTCTCATCTGCACAATTTTGCTTTTATCTTTGCTCATTATCCTAATCATTGCAGCACATGGACTCTATCGTAGACTGCAGTCTTTTCAATAAATGTACTTAAAACTTTCCTCCATCCCCTTCATTGCTTCTATGTGTATGAGCCTAATTTCCAACAAAAAAGGATAACTTCTGTTCTACCACGACTTCCCTGAACACTCGCAATCTAGAGTTAATGCATAAGGCTGCCAGAAATCACCTTTACTGTGTGAGTTTCGGTGAGGTATTGCTTGTGAGCCAGGAGGGTTGGGCCGACAGTTGCAACTTGATGTAGGAGTGACTTAGTCACCTACAAACAAAAGTGCTGTCATCCCTAAACCAGCAGTGTTGCCAGGAAGCTATAGTCCAACTACGACAAGTATTATAAGGTTTTTTAAGGGATAATATTGGTATGCATTTTGTATGGTGAAAGCCAGGAGTTATAATATAGATTCCATTTCCATGTTTTTTTTTTGTCAAAAATGGATAGGTTTGTTAATCATTTTACTATGGTGTTGTTTTTCTGTTAGGGGCCTGGCCTGCCCTGCAGTAAGTCTTGGGTGTATATTTAAATGTTTTTCGCATTTTCATGGCTGCTGTGCTATAATTTTTTTAACCATTTTAGTGACTTGTGAATGCCCTTGTATTCATGCAAAACGTAGATTATTTTTTCTCACCAATCAAAAGGAGTGAGCCCTTACGTTGCCAGAATCCAGGCCCTTGGAGATATTACTCAAAAGACCCTCAACCACGTATTCTACCCTCAATGGTATATGTAATCACCGTGGGGTGATTTTGTGGGTAGTATCATCACAGGGTCCTTCATTCACTTGAGTGTCCTGTTATTCAGGTGAATGTTTACCTCGTGCCCGAAGGGCGGTTGTCTCAACATGAAGAAGTGAAAAGGAGCATCTGAAATTTCCTCCTATCCTCTACATACATTTATTCAAACAAATAAAAGGGATGAGGTAAGATAAAAAAAAGAGTGATATTGTGAGGACAAGTGATAAATTCTACACATCCGAGTTACTGGTCAACATATTCCAGGGTTTAATGGCCACCTAGGGTCCAGGGCTTTCATCAGGACCTATTTACAAACAGATTACCTGCAACTTTCAAGTATTCACCATGAAAAGTGTAGCACGAGGTTCATGTGCTGCAACAACATTGGAAGCATTGGTGAGTGACAGAACCGGCTGCCTCCATCTGTTTGTAAGGGGCGTTTCATTAAATGTGCATGCATCTTGCCACTCCAGAACATTTATGACTTGCGCCCTCGCCATGCGCTGCTAATTTATCCAGATATTACAGCACTCATCACAGCTTTTATAACATCAATAAAAATATCAATGAAACATTATCAGTCAAATTATTGAACAAAAAACTGTGCATGGCAGGGCAGATAGACCACTCTGCCACGAACGTGATGGATATCCCATCCGCCGTATTACAATCCCATAGGATATAATGGGATCAGAATATGGTGGACAGGATATCCATTACATTTGTGACAGAGTATTGTCCTCCATCATCATCTAAATAAGTCCTCTAGTTTCCATCAGAAAAATGTTTTTGGCTTTGCTAATAACTTTGGCTCAGTTTGATGAAGCCACAAAATTTTAAAAACTAGTTTGTACTCACTTCAGCTGCTGGCTGGAACGTTTTGGGGTGATTCATCAAGCAGGGACTGAAAACAGTGGGGGTCCCAAAACAACTTTTCCCCACAATTACCATAGGGATTTTAGACACAACAACAGCCCGAACCGCTGGATGGAACTACACCAAATTCGGTAGAAAGCTAGATCTTGGTCCAGAAAGAGGGAGATTTGTTATTTGGTGTAAATCTATTCAGTTGCTTTTGAGTAATTAAAGAAAAACAAAAATTCCATATATCAAGAGACATGGATCCACTGTAGATCCACTGCCGCATATCCACAGATCCACGCACCAACAGCAATGCCGTGATTAGCTGGCCAAAACCTGAGAGAAAATTTGTGGCTGCCATTTTGTGAATCCGGACATGGTTCCTGGTGGGGATAAATTGTAAATAGGATACAAAGGGTGAGGATAGAGGTATCCTGACCTGACAAGATGGATGCAGGGGTCTGTAAGGGACCTCTCATACCCAAGTAATTGTCCAAAAACCTTTTTTTGAGGCACACAAGGATCCGCGGATCCACCACGGTGCCCTGTGTGAATCCATGGTGGATCCATGGATCCAGACCCCAATTAAAAAACATACACCTTCTCACAGACCTATTCACACACCTACACAACAGCTCATACACCCATGCTCATACACACATGCAGCTACTCAGACACACCATCCATAGACCCAAACAAAAATCCCACAACCACTTACACACCCATAAGCCACTCACACACCCACTCGCAGACCCACAAACCACTCACAAACCCACTCAAAGACCACCACAGCCACATACACACCTATAAAGCCACTCACAGACCCACAAAATCACTCATGTACCCACTCACAGACCCACACAGCTACTCACAGTCACTCACACATCCACACAACCACTCACACAACCATACAGCCACTCACACATCCACTCACTGACCCACAAAACCATGCATACACCACTCACACATGCACTCACACACCTACCCATATACTCATACACCCACCTCTATACCCACACAACTACACACCCATTCACACATTCATAATGCCATTCAAACACCTACTCACAGAGCCATAGCTTGGGGTTGGGTGCATGTGGGTGTTGGCTGCAGGCCAGGTCCTGCGGCCAACACCCTACCACACATAGCCAAAGGCCATTTGCAGCATGGGTTTGGCTGCATGTGGGGGTTGGCCACAGGGCCTGGTCGCAGGCTAGGCCCTGCTGCCAATCCCCGCCACGCATGGCCAAAAGGCAGATGGATTAACGTATGGTAATTAAATATTACTTTACATTGAAAAGAAACCCTACAAATTCACTGAAAAAAAAAGGTTACTGAGATATTATAGTTAGGTTCAGATTTTACACACATAAAACCATAGAAATTCAGCAGTGCAATGAGACTGTGGCGGAATTCAGGCTCTCCCCACGGCCTACAAAAGTGCATGTTTGCACTAATTTCAGTGGACGATGCAAGAGGAACAGTCACGTTGCCAACATACCCAGAAATGATCACTGGACGCATTACCTTGTGGTCCTATACACAGTGGTAGTCTACAATGTGCACTATACATTAACCAATGAGGTACCGCTTACTAATTAGCCACTAGAAAGTATTCCAGTTAGGTAGACATTTTGCGCAGCAGTGTGGACTTTTCTTAGATAACTACGCAAGTGAAGATCCTTTCTGGTACCAATGCTCATTTCACAGAAATTAAACCTCAACGGAAGGCACTTACAAATATAAATATAACAGGTGCCCAAGTTGAAGGTCCACTTCTGTAAAGGGCAAATCCTCACAAAAGTTATTGAACTGATCCAACGCAAAGGAAGGGTGTTTTCAAAAGGACGCAGCCCTGTAGCAAACAGTATTTTTTTCTTTTAAAAAAAAAGAACCCAAAGCTGGATTTTCTTTTTGAAAAGTAAAAAATTGAATGCTCTCTTCACCATGAGAGGCTCCTCCCATTGGGGTGGGGAGCATTATAATTGTTTTATTGTTCTTTACCACCAAGTTTTTCCTGGCAGTAAGGTACAATTAAACATGACTACATGTTCGCCATCTAAATTGGGCGGGTGGACATGGGGACATGTAGCATTTTTCCAAAGGCACTGACTCTCCAGGGTGGGTGGAGGGGATTAATCACAGCAGAGATAGAGTTTTTTCTGTTGAGACTAACCCTAAGGTCACCCATATGTAAATGCATCAGACGGCCTGCATTATTGGTGGTACAGATATTCCACTGCAATGGAATACCCCTACCACCAAGAAATAAATTGGGCCTAAAGTCTTAACTTCCCATATTGGCAGGATTATCTGATCATGAAAATGCTGAGCACACAAAAATGACCACATGAATACACCGTTAGGCCCTTTGTCTAACTTGCTGCCATGGAAGCAGAACTACAGCCAGCTGGTGAAGGAGCTTGCAGGATGAGAGCAGCAAACCAATTGCAGCACACTACCACCCATCACCTTGCAAGTGCTGCTGCTGCAGCCCCTGCATAAAGGGCTGAAACAGCTAACACAGCGCTTCAGGCATACTTGTGAGGCATGGCCATAAGGGCACAAGATTGTTTAGCACAACATGGACTTCTAGCTAGGTCTCGGCCAGGTGTCCCGAAGCTTACTCACTCTCAATGAGGCAAATTGTGACATCACGTCTCATTGGTGAGACCCTCAGGTGACAGCTTTAAATGCTCCAGCTAAGTATACTGTGGGACGATATGGGGGAAGAACCCCCTTGGTTACGATCTTCTCATACAGTACACCAGACATAGAGGGTCATTATGAACACAGCGGAAACAACCACCGTGTTCATGCTGGCGGTCAAAACACTGACCGCCAGCGACCCCGGAACTCCGCCGGCCAGATTATGAACCTTTCTGAGAGCCAGCGGGCGGAAACCTTGTTTCCACCCGCCGACTCTCAGAAAGGCTCGGCCAGGACATTGATGACGGCTCCACATGGAGCCGCCGTCAATGCCTCTGTGTGGCAGGTGCAGTTGCACCCATCGCGCAGATCACTGACCAAAAATCGGCTTCAGCTGCCACAGCCGGCATGGCGGGCCGAACCGCCATGTTCCAAATGAGGGCCATAGTGTGGCATGGCCTGTATGAGCACCGATGAGTGCTCCATGTGAGAAGTCAGGAGTATCAACAGCGACTACTTGGTATAGTGTCTTGGAGTGCTACAGCAGGGGACCATGTTAAATGATAAGTGTGCATCACTCATACACCTAATTTATCAATGAAATGGCCCTATGACATGCAAAGAAATACACTCCATCTATCATGATTGGCAGTTACAAAACCCAAGGGCTGTGATGTGGGCATATCATTACATGTCCTGAGCAAATTACTGTTGGAGACAACATATTGCCCCTCTCTCTGTAGATTGTAGTTGTAAGATCTGACAGACAGCAGATGCTGCCACTACCAGACCTAAAAACTGTCCGGAAAGCCAAGATTAGCCAATACTCCTAGGGAGCACTATTAGCATTTTGCTGTTGACTCCAATGAGTATTCTAGACTAAGGATGGGGTGGGAATAGGGACACAAAGGTGGTCATTATGACATTGACGGTGACTGTTAAAGTGGCGGTAATACCGCCAACACGCGTTGATAACTCCCATAGACAGCCAAGTACCACACCATCCGCCAGGGCGTTAACACCACGCACCACGGCGGCAGCCATCAACAGCCAGGCAGAAGACAAGGTACCGGCCACAATATTATGACACTGCAAACTGGCACCATTTCCAGGGAGGTACTAACGCCATCAAAAGCCTGGCGGAAACACTTCGCAGAAGACCAACGACTCAGCAACAGAGACACAGAGAAGATCAACGCTGCCATGGAACTTGAACTGCAAGTCTTCCCGATGCTCTTCTACGCCATGCTCCACCTGGACACCAACGCCGACGAAGACAAAGATGATGAGTACAGCCGTCTAGCACACAAGGGAGGGAGGGAGGAAAAGGAGAGTGACACACATACGCACGACATACACCAGACACACCCAAACCATACACACAACGAGCTGCAGACGGAAACCAATGGCACAGGACACACAGCATAATAATACAAGGACTACAGGTCGGCAGTACTGAAATTGTAATAGCAAGGCAACAGCTAAAGTATGAAACAATTTTAGACCAAAGATACATGAACAATTGTCCAGAAAGGGCCAATGCCCAGTCCAAAGTACATAAGGCCAATGTGGCCATAGGTCACAGTCCAAGACCCAACTTGATCCTCACTAACTCTGCACAAAACTGTGCAGGGGGAACATCTCGGAAGTGGACAGGCACCTAAGGGGGAATGGGGTGTGGGGTCACCTTAGGTGAAGTCGGGAACTTGCCCACTGGTTCTGGAGGGGGCTCCATGCCCATTTCCCAAAGCTGGGGAGTGCAAGGGAGTGCAAGGTCACAGTCTCTGAGGTGGGGAACTGGCCCACTGCTTCTGGAGGGGGCTCCATGCCCATTTCCCAATGGTGGGGAGGGCAAGGTCACAGTCTTTGAGGTGGGGAACTTGCCCACTGGTTCTGGAAGGGGCTCCATGCCCATTTCCCAATGCTGGGGAGTGAAAGGTCACAGTCTCTGAGGTGGGGAACATGCCCACTGCTTCTGGAGGGGAAACTTTGTACACCATTCTCTGGAGGGTGGCCTACATGCCCTCTGCTGGAGGTGAGGGCTGCATTGTCTCTGCTGGGGGAGGTGTCTCCTGGTCAGCCTCTGCTGGAGGTGAGGGCTGCTGTGTCCCACCTGGAGGTCAGGGCATCTTGTCTGTCATTGGTGGTTGAGTGGGAACCTTTTCTGTCATTGGTGGTTGAGTGGGAACATCTTCGGTCATTGGTGGTTGAGTGGGAACCTCTTCTGTCATTGGTGGTTGAGTAGGAACCCTACTCCCTCTTGGCTGGTGGAGTGGGATCATTCCCTTTCCTGGCTGGTGGAGTGGGATCCTTTCCTTTCCTCGCTGGTGGAGTGGAATCCTTCCCTTTCCTGCCTGGTGGAGTGGGATCCTTCCCTTTCCTGGCTGGTGGAGTTGGATCCTTTACTGTCTTGCCTCCACTACTAGGAGGTGCCTCCACTGTCCCTGTGGACTGTTTGGCTGAGGTGCTGGGCTGGGTCATTGGGACCCTGCTCTTATGGGCAGGACGGGGGGAGGGAGAGGGAAAAGGTCAAGTTGGGCAAGGAAAAGTTTTTTAGGGAAGGTGGGGTGGGATGACAGAGGAGGGATGGGAGTGGTTGTTGGAGGAGTACGTCTGCTGGACTTGGGTACAGGTGCATGGGCAGTGTGCTGATGTGAGGTGGATGGCTGTTGGGTGTCTGCATGCTTGCGTTTGTATCCTTTAGAGGGGGCAGACAGGGTGGGTGAGGACACAGGGGACTCGTGGATGGATGCTGTGGAGATGTCTGCTAGTGAGGTGTGTGTGCTGCTTGGTGTGGTGATGCTGGTGGTGGCTGTTGAAGCAGTGCATGCAGGTGTGAGTGTGGATGTGACTGTGAGGGAAGTGGAGAAGGAGGAGAGGGAGACAGTGGAGGCAGTGGATGTGGGTGTGTATGTGAATATCTGTGTGAGTGCTTATGGACTGAAGTGTGGTGCCTGTGTTTGACTGTGCCACTCATGTGTGATGTCTTGTGTGCATGCTCATCTGTATGTGTACATGGGATGGGTTGGGGGTGAGGAGACTGGGACTGGCAAGTGGTAGTTTGAGGGGGGACGGTAGGAACAGGGAAAATGGCTGCCATCAGAGAGGAGGCCAGAGCTTGAATCGATCTCTGTTGGGCCGCCAATCCACAGTGGATGCCCTCCAGGAATGCACTGCATTGCTGCATCTGGGATGCCAGCCCCTGGATGGCATTCACAATGGTTGCCTGCCCTACAGAGCTGGATCTCAGGAGGTCAATGGCCTCCTCACTCAGGGCAGCAAAGCTGACTGGGGCAGGGCCTGAGGTGCCTGGGGCGAAGGAGATGCCCACCCTCCTGGGTGAGCGGGCACGGACAACTCGCTGAGGGGCTACTGGGACTGGGAGGGCAGTGCTGGTACTGTGGTGGCAACTGTACCTGCAGATGGGATGGTCACAGAGGTGTCTGCCACCACCAGGGAGCTTCCATCAGAGGAGGAATCAGAGTCTGTGTTGTCACCTCCTGTCTCCGACGTGGTGCTCCCCTCGCCCTCTGTCACACTGGTTCCCTTGGTGTTAGTGGACTCTGCCTCCTGGGTCCTGTGGGATGCAAGTCCTTCTGTCACTGGTGCCCCTGCTTCTCCGCCAGATGATGCTAATGCACACATGGACAGGATGATAGAAGAAAAAGGGGGGAGAGAAAGGGAGCACTGGGTCAATTACAGTACCGACATCACAGTTGGCATACACAGCACAGTCACACACAGGGATTAGGATTGGGCACTATGCATTGCACTGGCATTGAACCGGCTAGATGCCACAGCAAGATGAGGGCCAAACACCACCAAATGCACACCTCTTGGGACCCACACAGCCCTGGCTGATATGTAATGCGAACGAGCCAGGTTACCTGCACTTGCCATACACCCATTCCCCTTGAGCTGGATCACGCTGCAATGTCTGTCCTGGCATTAAGGGGCACCCAGTAACTCACACCCACCACCCGGTTCTCATGCCACCTACCAATCATTGTAGTAATGGCCACTGTACTCACCCCCTTGTGGCTGCTGTGATGCCCTCAAGCACCCACCCAGCTCTGTGAAGGCGACCGCCAGTATGCGGGCCATCAGGCGGGTCAGGTTCTGACGAGTACCCCTTCCTCGTTGGGAGGCCATCCTCAGCTGGGCCTCCGCGGTCTTCCATGCCCTGAATCTCAGGTCCTCCAACCGTTTCCTGCAGTGGGTGCTCGGCCTGCTGTAGACCCCCAGGGTCCACACGTCCTTGGTGATGGCACGCCATTATCCTTTCTTTTGATGGGCACTGTCCTGCAGAGGTAATTCAGACAGGAGGACAGCATTACACATACAATCCAGCCTATTACACATATGGCCCACAAATCCCATTTCCAAATCCATTGGCATACACATCGCCCGGCGCACACCATGTACACTACCACCAGACATCCCCCCCACATATGACACGATGCCTGCACACACCTCTCCATGCAATCCTCCCACATGCATTGTGCCCAAGGTGTACTCACCTGTTGGTCTGGAGGCCCATACAGCTGTCCATACTGGGGCAGGACCCCATCCACCAAGCACTCCATCGAAGTGAAGGCAGGGGCTCTTTGCCCAGTCACACAGGCCATGGTAAGTTCCAGATACAGGTCACAGCAGCACACGCAGTGTAGGTGTTGTCCTGTGGAAAGTCAGGAATCAAGTGAGGTTATAGAAAGAAAATGGCGGTCACGTCCACGGCAGTGTAAATTGTCACCACCGACGCTGATCCCCATTGGCCACTGTACTCCATAGAGCCCCATATTAGCCAATGAGGAATTGCACAGTGGTGCAAGGCCACCTTCCGCCACGACAACAAAGGTCTGCAGAGTTGCCTCACTTCCACCTGTCCCTAGATAGAGGACAGGCGGTTGCTATTTCATGGTGGTGGACTACATACAGATTTTCCATAACTGTGTCATTGCCAAAAATTGCACATACATTGCCATTCCCACTGTCCCATCACATTCATGCTGTATGTACACTGAGGTGGTGGTTCCATTGTTCAAATTGTGACAGCCTACTCACTCTTGTGTCCCTTAGATACCTACCGTGGATTAATAGGAGGAGGAGACAAACCCCCGTATACAGACCCCTTGTGGACTTGGCTACACTGGAGGACAGGCACAATATATTCACCTATAGACTGGACAGGGCCACAATCACAGAGCTGTGTGCACAATAGGAGCCTGACCTGATATCAGCTATCCGTCATCCCACTGGGATACCCCCTCTTGTGCAGGTTCTGTCAGTGCTCCATTTCCTGGCAACGGGTTCTTTCCAAGTGGGCTTGGCAGCAGGAAAGTCACAACCAATATTCTTAATCGTGCTGACAAGGGTATTGTCTTGTCTGCCTTGGTGAAACACATGTACAGCTACATTTCTTTTCCCCCGGTGGAAGATTTGCCCACTGTGAAAGTGGGATTCTATGCAATGAGACATATACCCAATATTATTGGGGCGATTGACGGTATACACATATTGCGTTTGCCCCCCCTCCAGCCAGAATGAACAGGTGTTTGGAAATCGGAAGAGTTTCCACTCACTGAATGTGCAAATGGGGTGCCTGGCAGACCAGTACATCTCCCACATCACTGCCAAGTATCCGGGGTCGGTGCATGACACCTTCATTCTGAGGAATAGCAGCATTCCAAATGTGATGGCCCAACTACAGAGGCACAGGGTATGGCTAACAGGTGAGCCAGAGTCCCCACCCACTGTATGTCAGTGTATGCCTTCAAGTGTTATCCCCATAGCATTGTGTAAGGCTAGATTTTGTCCCTCAATACATGCAGGTGACTCTGGCTACCCAAACCTATCCTGGCTCCTGACCCCTGTGAGTAATGCCAGGACAGAGGCTGAGAACTGTTATTATGATGCATATGGGTGAACCAGGAGAATAATCGAGAGGACCTTCGGCCTCCTGAAGGCCAGGTTCAAATGCCTACATCCTACAGGTGGATTCCTGTGCTACTTACCCGAGAAGATCTGCCAGATAGTAGTGCCATGCTGCTGCATGTTGCACAACCGGGCCCTCAGACAACATATGCCTTTTCTGCAGTAGGAGGGGACTGGAGATGACCCTGTGGCAGCAGTGGACCCTGAGGACAGTGAGGATGAGGAGGCAGAGAATGAGGATGAGGACAACAGAACATCAGTTATACGACAATACTTCCAATGACACACAGATGAGACAGTGTAACTGACCATTACTCTGACTATTGATGTTTTCTGTGTGGCTGTAGCATGAAGGCATTCACTTCCTTTGCATCTCAACTTACTGTCACCTATGGCTTGTCCTTTTACAGATGTTGGTGATATGACAGTGCCCTGATGTGTTTACTGCAGACAGCTACAGGTCATTATTTGTATGCTATCACAGTGTTCAGATCATTTGCGCTAGATGTGACTGTTCCCATGAATGCACATTTTAAACACATAAAACTGTGTCACTCCATTACCATTACCATTTTTATTTGTTGTCAGCCTATCCGGCCATAACAATTACACACAATAAATACCAATCCATCGTAACACTGTAAAAATCACATTAGATAAAACATCTAAAAAAAAAAACTACACTTGACATCTTTGGTTTGACGTGTGCCAAGGTGCACCCAATTTACCCTGCATTATCATGAACATGATTTATAACAATGATTTACATAGCACACTTAACTTATTCTAAAAAGACATTATAAATCTAAAAATTAGATAACCTATTCTGGCACTAATCATTTGGGGCCTTACGGTGCCAACCACCAGTTTGATGGCGACCCAGGACCTATCCCCATTTTACAGCAACCTGCACCGGCTTCCCAAGCTGGTAGCAGCTATGGGACAACACAAGCAATTATACTCGTGTCAGCTGCAGGTGCATTGATAAACGTAACTTCCAAGCCTCCAGTATGTAAGTTGAGACCTTCATCACAATATGTTTTTCATCTGATCGCATACATAACACTTCCGCTTCTTTGCACTTCCTGACTCCGTATGATCTAAAGAGTGGACGCAAGTACAATTTGCGGAGTTTGAGCGTGAAGTGACATAATAAAAGGAAGTGGGATAATGTTTCTTGGCCATCATGAAGACATGGACAGCAATCTAATCTACCCGGGGGGACGGGTTGCCATCTATTGGTCACCGCTATCACCGGTAGTGTGCCCATACAAAATTTAAAATAGAGAGCCCTTTTTTCTTCCGGATAAATACTATCTATAAAAACAGCTGGTTTGAGCTCTTGATTAAACAAAATGTAACGCTTAAATAAAGGACTTTGGGGGTCATTCCAAGTCCCGCCCGCCAGGCGGGAACCGCCATTTGGCCGCCACGCGGCCAAAATAGCGCTTCCGGCATTCCAACCTTCCCGCTGGGCCGGCGGGCGCTAACCATGTTAGCGCCCGCCGGCCCAGCGGGAAGGAGGCCTGCAACACAGAAGCCGGCTCCGAATGGAGCTGGCGGTGTTGCGGGCGTGCGACGGGTGCAGTTGCACCCGTCGCGCTTTTCACTGTCTGCTAGGTAGACAGTGAAAAGCTTCATGGGGCCCTGTCTATTCTCGGTTACTTGTATTGATGGAGTCTTTCTAAATCCCCAGATCTCTGCGCCATATAGTGCTGCAGCCCTTGCTTTTGTTTTATATGCAAGCAGTGCAGAACTCACAGAGTGATTGCCTGTAGCTTTTGCGGATCTGAGTACAGCTCCAGCTTGTTGGGCCAAAGAGATGTTGCTTTTATAAATTTGCGGTTTCCATGTCAGTTTTTCCTCCAGCCTACAGCCCAGGTAGTCGTAAGTAGCCACTTGGGCCAAAGGCTTTTTATTTACCCTAAAAGTCGATCGCATCTTCTGTTTTTGGTTAAGAATCATAAACTTGGTTTTCCCCTCATTAATTACCATACTCCTCGAGGTACAAAATGATTCAAAACCCCCAAGTAGTCGATGCATTGCTATCTCCGTTCTTGTCAGTAATACAGCGTCATCTGCAAAAAGCAGGATAGGTATACTTTTATTGGCTAGTTTTGGCACATCCAGATTTAATTTCCTCAGGTCTTGACTTACTTTGTTTATGTAGCAATTAAATAAGGTTGGAGCCAAAACACAGCCTTGTTTTACGCCTCGCTGGATTGGGATCTCTGCCGTGTAATCATTTCTCGTACTGTATCTGACCCTGGCGGTTTTTTTCTGTATGCAGTAGGATTAACAGCCTTAGGATTTTTCCCTGTATTCCCATTTCCGACAGTATCTGCCATAATGTTTGGCGATTCACGCTGTCAAAAGCTGTTTGAAGATCCACAAAGACCAGGTATAATGGACAATCTTTTAGGGCGACGTATTTAGCGCAAATCATATTCAACTTAAAAAGTTGATCTGTTGTGCTAAAACCAGCTTGATGTGTCGATAATAAATCTCCATCCTCTAGCCATTGATCTAAGCGTGACTGAATCAATTTGGCGAATTTTCCAACACTATCAAGCAATGAGATTGGCCTGTAATTACACACCATATCCCGTGGCCCTTTTTGTGTATTGGAACAATTATTGATTTCTTCCAAGAAGTGGGGATTACCTCGAGGTGCCAAACACTATTGAATAGACGAGCTAAAGCAGGTAGCCATAGCGTTAGTTGGTTATGATAAACGTCTGAAGGAATGCCATCTGGGCCTGCAGCCTTGTGCGGCTCTTGGAGGAGAATAGCATGTTTAATCTCTTTCTCACTAAATTCCAGTGTTAACTCCGTTGCACATGGAAAGGCATGTATTGCTTGCATCGAATTTGTGCTAGGGAGTTTATTAGGGACTAATTCGTCCTGTGTTTCATATTTCGACACAACGGGCCATTTTAATGATGCCACATAAGTCTCTTGGAGTGGAAATGCCTTACTTGATCTTTGGTTACTGCCTTCCAAACTTTGACTGAGACTATTTGAGTTATTGGTGCTCCCGGGTACCATCTTGACCTCTTCCTGATACAGGGCGGTGAAGTGCTTTACCCAGAGTTGCGGGTTGATGTTCAGCTCTAGATTTTTCGGAGGGCCATCGCATCCCCACCTAATTACCTCCCAAAACTTTTTACAGTTTTCTGCCGAAATTGCATGCAGGAGAATTTTCCAAAGCTTGTGTGGAAAAGTCTTCCTCTTGTATCTCAGTAATTTCTTGTACTGTTGCCTGCACTGGTAAAAATGTTGCTCATTAAAGTCATTCAGATGCCGGTTCTTTAATGCTTGTGATAGCGCCCTTTTTAATTTTAGACACTCACCATCAAACCAGCCCTCCATCATTTTTGGGTTAGTTTGGAGCTGCTTGGTTCTTTCCTTTGTTGTTTGTAATAGCAGATTGTTAAAATTATGCAGGAGGGGTAAGGCCTCATTAACTGATAGATTAAGGAACGTGCTGAGTGATAACAACCAGGTTTGACTAGGAACACTCATGAAGGATTCGTCCACATTTGACCATAATATGTTTTTCCTATTTGGTCTCATAGTTATTGTTAGACTATTCCCGTTATATGGAGACTCAGTTTTCCCTGAACTCATGTCCGGATGGGCCATCTCCATTAGCAATGGGTCATGGTCACTCTCAATCCTGTCCCTTATTTCCATGTCAATGACATAGTGCCAGGCTTCGATGTTTATTGCCATGTTTTTGCTTTGCCTTTTTCCAGTTCGAAAGGTGGGTTTGAAGGCTCTATCTGAATTTGTTCTTCCATTTAATGTACGGATTCCTCCTTCTATTAGAGCTTCAAAAATTAATTCTCCTTTCTTGGAGTCTTGACAACGATGGATGAGGGGTGTCAGAATATTCCAGATGTGATCTTCCTCTACTACTTGCTCATCCCCGAGAATGGAATGGGGTTTAATGTTGAAATCACTGCATATTAGTAAAAAGGTTTTATAAAGCTGAGGGGGGGCGGTCGTTCATGTGACCAAATGCTCGATTCCTCCAACCTTTGGATCTTTTGTTTAAGATATGTTCCTTGAGGAGCTAATAGGAGGGAAATACACATTTACTATTTCGAGTGACCACTCCTCGTATTTTACTACAAGCGTATGGATTTCCTTGCTTAATACAACATGAGTTACTGCAGAGTTTCCCAGCAGTGAAGTTCTGATCCAGATGATCAATCCTCCTGATGGTCTTCCTTTTTTTTGTTTGGTGGCAGGTAGATGGAAAGTAGAAAACCCATCTAGATCGATGGCATTAATAGACCAAGGGGGTCATTACAACCCTGGCGGACGGTGTTAAAGCGGCGGTAAGACCGCAAAGAGGCCGGCGGAAAAAAAAGGGAATTATGACCGTGGCGGAAACCGCCAACAAAGACAGCCACTTTAACACTCCGACCGCCACGGCGGTACAAACAAACAGCGCGGCGGTCACCGCCAACAGACAGGCGGAAGACAAAGTACCGCCCACAGTATCACAACCTACCAATCCGCCACCTTTTCCGGGGCGGATTCACCGTGGATAAAAACACGGCGGAAACAGCCATTTCAATGGGAAAACGCTCACCTCTACACACTCCACGAGGAAGGAGGGCACCATGGAGCCGGAACTCCAAATACTCCCTGCGATAGTCTTCCTGCTCCTGTACGAACATCATCAACGCCGGCGCCGAAGACAACGGTGAGTACTGCACCTACGACATAGGGGAGGCAAAAGTCAGGGACACACACACGCAACACCCCCACCCCCACCCCGACCCTCACCCACTACAACACACACACCAATGCATATCCAAACATTACAGTAACAACTCCCAAACCCCCCGGAAGAATGCAAAGACAAAAGGAAATGAGTGCAACCATTGTAATATATCAAAATACAGTAACCAAATATATACAGATATACAGGGAGTGCAGAATTATTAGGCAAATGAGTATTTTGACCACATCATCCTCTTTATGCATGTTGTCTTACTCCAAGCTGTATAGGCTCGAAAGCCTACTACCAATTAAGCATATTAGGTGATGTGCATCTCTGTAATGAGAAGGGGTGTGGTCTAATGACATCAACACCCTATATCAGGTGTGCATAAGTATTAGGCAACTTCCTTTCCTTTGGCAAAATGGGTCAAAAGAAGGACTTGACAGGCTCAGAAAAGTCAAAAATAGTGAGATATCTTTCAGAGGGATGCAGCACTCTTAAAATTGCAAAGCTTCTGAAGCGTGATCATCGAACAATCAAGCGTTTCATTCAAAATAGTCAACAGGGTCACAAGAAGCGTGTGGAAAAACCAAGGCGCAAAATAACTGCCCATGAACTGAGAAAAGTCAAGCTTGCAGCTGCCACGATGCCACTTGCCACCAGTTTGGCCATATTTCAGAGCTGCAACATCACTGGAGTGCCCAAAAAAACAAGGTGTGCAATACTCAGAGACATGGCCAAGGTAAGAAAGGCTGAAAGACGACCACCACTGAACAAGACACACAAGCTGAAACGTCAAGACTGGGCCAAGAAATATCTCAAGACTGATTTTTCTAAGGTTTTATGGACTGATGAAATGAGAGTGAGTCTTGATGGGCCAGATGGATGGGCCCGTGGCTGGATTGGTAAAGGGCAGAGAGCTCCAGTCCGACTCAGACGCCAGCAAGGTGGAGGTGGAGTACTGGTTTGGGCTGGTATCATCAAAGATGAGCTTGTGGGGCCTTTTCAGGTTGAGGATGGAGTCAAGCTCAACTCCCAGTCCTACTGCCAGTTCCTGGAAGACACCTTCTTCAAGAAGTGGTACAGGAAGAAGTCTGCATCCTTCAAGAAAAACATGATTTTCATGCAGGACAATGCTCCATCACACGCGTCCAAGTACTCCACAGCGTGGCTGGCAAGAAAGGGTATAAAAGAAGGAAATCTAATGACATGGCCTCCTTGTTCACCTGATCTGAACCCCATTGAGAACCTGTGGTCCATCATCAAATGTGAGATTTACAAGGAGGGAAAACAGTACACCTCTCTGAACAGTGTCTGGGAGGCTGTGGTTGCTGCTGCACGCAATGTTGATGGTGAACAGATCAAAACACTGACAGAATCCATGGATGGCAGGCTTTTGAGTGTACTTGCAAAGAAAGGTGGCTATATTGGTCACTGATTTGTTTTTGTTTTGTTTTTGAATGTCAGAAATGTATATTTGTGAATGTTGAGATGTTATATTGGTTTCACTGGTAATGATAAATAATTGAAATGGGTATATATTTTTTTTTGTTAAGTTGCCTAATAATTATGCACAGTGATAGTCACCTGCACACACAGATATCCCCCTAACATAGCTAAAACTAAAAACAAACTAAAAACTACTTCCAAAAATATTCAGTTTTGATATTAATGAGTTTTTTGGGTTCATTGAGAACATGGTTGTTGTTCAATAATAAAATTAATCCTCAAAAATACAACTTGCCTAATAATTCTGCACTCCCTGTATATACACATTCAACAAAATATACATCACGATTAGTAGTGCAGGTAATGCACCATTCAATGTCCGTGGACCACTGGGCCCAAAATGCATGGGCGAGGCCCACACCAGATACCTGAGCAAAACGGAGAGAACACTGCTGGGGCATCAGATAGAAATACAACAGGCACCTCAGGGGGAAGGGAAGGGGGAGCACCTCAGCCGGATGACAGCACCACGCCAGATCCACGAGGGGGCTCCATGCCCATTGATGTATCCTGGGGAGTGCAAAAACACAGTCTCTCAAGTCTCTACGGTGGGTGGTTTGCCCACTGTTCAATCCTGGGGAGTGCAAAGTCACAGTCTCTCAAGTCTCTACAGTGGGTGGTTTGCCCACTGACATATCCTGGGGAGTGCAAAGCCACAGTCTCTCAAGACTCTACAGTGGGTGGTTTGCCCACTGACATATCCTGGGGAGTGCAAAGCCACAGTCTCTCAAGTCTCTACAGAGGGTGGTTTGCCCACTGACATATCCTGGGGAGTGCAAAGCCACAGTCTCTCAAGTCTCTACAGTGGATGGTTTGCCCACTGTTCAATCCTGGGGAGTGCAAAGCCACAGTCTCTCAAGTCTCTACAGTGGGTGGTTTGCCCACTGTTCAATCCTGGGGAGTGCAAAGCCACAGTCTCTCAAGTCGAAAACAGTCTCCACTGGTTCTGGAGGGGGACTGGTGCCCAGAGTGCTTCATCCTGTTAAGGACAGACGGAGTGGATGCTGTTCTCCACTGGTTCTGGAGGGGGACTGGTGCCCAGAGTGCTTCATCCTGTTAAGGACTGAGGTAGTGGATGCTGTTCTTCACTGGTTCTGGAGGGGGATTGGTGCCCAGAGTGCTTCATCCTGTTAAGGACAGACGGAGTGGATGCTGTTCTCCACTGGTTCTGGAGGGGGACTGGTGCCCAGAGTGCTTCATCCTGTTAAGGACTGAGGTAGTGGATGCTGTTCTCCACTGGTTCTGGAGGGGGCCTGGTGCCCAGAGTGCTTCATCCTGTTAAGGACAGACGGAGTGGATGCTGTTCTCCACTGGTTCTGGAGGGGGACTGGTGCCCAGAGTG
This sequence comes from Pleurodeles waltl, assembly GCF_031143425.1. Lineage (NCBI taxonomy): Eukaryota > Metazoa > Chordata > Amphibia > Caudata > Salamandridae > Pleurodeles > Pleurodeles waltl. The sequence continues at coordinate 744,374,014 of NC_090439.1, read as the reverse complement.
CTTCATCCTGTTAAGGACAGACGAAGTGGATGCTATTCTCCACTGGTTCTGGAGGGGGACTGGTGCCCAGAGTGCATCACTCTCCCCGTGACGGTCCCAGTTCCGTCACTGCCCCTGCCGCTCATGGGCTAGCGGTGCTTGAGTTGGCGGTGCTTGCCCTGTTCAGCGGTGCTTGACTTTGCTGTCTCTGACCTGTTCAGCAGTGCTTGCCATGGCGGTCTTTGCCCTGTTCAGCGGTGCTTGACTTTGCTGTTTCTGACCTGTTCAGCGGTGCTTGCCATGGCGGTCTTTGCCCTGTTCAGCGGTCTTTGCCCTGTTCAGCGGTGCTTGACTTTGCTGTCTCTGACCTGTTCAGCGGTGCTTGCCATGGCGGTCTTTGCCCTGTTCAGCGGTGCTTGCCCTGTTCAGCGGTGCTTGACTTTGCTGTCTCTGACCTGTGCAGCGGTGTTTGCCATGGCGGACCCTCATTGCCCAGCGGGGCTGTGGCTGCCGGGGCCCTCCTGGGCACTGACTCTGGCGGTGGCCTCCTGGCCACTGACGATGGGGCTGGCGGTGGCCTCCTGGGCAGCGGGGATGATGGCGGGCTTCTCCGCCGTGCTGCTCTTCCCAGACTTTGGCGCTTTCTTCAGCCCCTTCCCCACCTTGGGAGGAGTCACAGCTGAGTGGACAGTCCCCCCAGGACCCTTGTGAGCGGCTTTGCCGGCTGGAGTCTTCCCCCTATCCCATCGGGCACTGTCCAACTTCTGGTGCTTCACAGGGGGGGGACTGGCTGTGCTCTGGCTCCGTGTCACACTGGCTGCCCTGGTGCCTGGTGCACTCCACATACCTCTAACAGGCACCACTGGTACCTGACATTTTTTGGCTGAGGTGCTACTACGGGACCTATGAATTGGAGGGGGGGTGGTGGGAAATAGGTCAACGTTGCTCGGGAAAAGTTTCTGACGAACACTGGGACGGGTAGCTGGAGGGGGTCTGGGAGTGGAGGAAGAGGAGGTGGTTGTAGGAGGTGTAACTTTTGTTTATTTGGGTGCAGGTGCATGCGCTGGAGGCTGTCGTGAGGTGGATGGATGTTGGGTGTCGTGCCTGAGTTTGTGTACTTTGGGAGGGGGCGTCACAGACACACTGGGAGAGGGCACAGGGGACGTGTAAATGGTAGTGGGGGTGGTGAGTGCAGGTGAGCGGTGTGTGGTGGTGGGTGTTCTGGTGCAGGACGTAGTGGCTGTAGTGGTAGTGCATGCAGGTGAGAGTGTAGACGACACTGGGAAGGAGGAGGGAGACGAGGAGGAGGGGGACACAGTGGGGGCAGTGGATGTTGCTGTGTCTGTATGTGTGTGATGCTTGTGTGAGTGCCTGTGGGATGTGTGGTGCTTATGTTTGCCTGAGCTTCCCTTGTGTGTTGACGTGTGTGCAGGCTGGTCTGATGGTGTGCTTGGGATAGGCTGGGGTACAGGGGATTGGGTCTGGGTGGAGGAAGTTGGAGGGGGGAGGCTAGACACAGGGACAATGGCTGCCATCAGTGCTGAGGCCAGAGACTGCAGGGTTCGATGAAGGGCAGCCTGACCAGAATGAATGCCCTCCAGGAATGCATTACTGTGTTGCAACTCCCTTTCTACACCCTGGATGGCATTCACAATGGTAGACTGCCCAACCTGCGGAGGTCATTGGCCTCCTCACTGAGGGCAGCAGAGGGGACAGTGGCAGGGGCTGAGGTGCCTGGGGCGAAGGTGATGCCCACCCTCCTGGGTGAGCGGGCACGGGCGAAGGCTGAGGGGCTGCTGGGAGGGCAGTGCTGGTGGGGGGGTGGCAGCTGTACCTGTAGAAGTGGGAGGCGGCGGCTGTACCTGTAGAAGTGGGGGGCACAGATTTTGCCGCCACCACAAGGGAGCTCCCATCGGAGGACGAGTCCGTGTCGCTGGTTGCTGATCCTGTCCCCGACGTGAAGCTCCCCTCGCCCTCCGTCCCAGACCCCGACCTGATGGTGTTTTCACAGTCCGTGGTGTGGCCCTCCATGGCCATGTGGGATGCAGCTCCCTCGTGCTCCAGTGCCACTGTACCTCCGCCTGATGATGCTGATGCACAAAAGAACAAGGAGAGCACAAAAAGGGGGGGGGGGACGACAGAAGAAAGACAGGTTGAGTGCATGGCTTACCGCTACCGTTGACGGACAATACAGACACTGCAGCCCCCTGCACTACGCCGCGCTGTTGGGCTCTACTGATGCAGTTCCTGGGATATGGCCTACATGGCTATGGTGGACATCAGCACACATAGATAACACAGGGGCATGTATACCTGTACTTGGCACTCTACAGAGGTGGGGTGGAGTGCCACATGGCCTGCATTACGGAGGGGCCTAGCCTACGGAACTCGCCCTGGCCTAGGGAAACCCACAGCCCTCCTCCCCCACCCAGACACCTTCACTGCGTGCAAAGTCAGCAGAATGAGAGTGTACTCACCCCCTTGTGTCTGCTGTGATGCCCTCAAGTGCCCATCCAACTCAGGGTAGGCCACCGCCAGGATCCGGAACATCAGGGGGGTCATGGTGCGACGGGCACCCCTCCCACGTTGGGAGGCCATCCCCAGCTGAGCCTCCGCCGTCTTCTTGCTCCAGCGGCGAATGTACTCCCATCTTTTGCGGCAGTGGGTGCTCCGTCTCTGGTTGACCCCCAGGGTCCGGACGTACTTGGCGATGGCACGCCAAATATCCTTCTTCTGGTGGGCGCTGACCTACATGACATGTACAGGGGAAGAAGAGAAGTCATTACCAACTGCACCGTCGAAGTGAGTGGCCCACATCCCTACCCTTGCCATGTGGCACATGCATTCACAGTCCTTCATGCTCGCAGAACTCTGCCCCCTTCCTTCTTACAACCAGCCCTCTCCACCCAGGCATAGCCCACACAACTTGCTCCCTGTGTACTTACCTGTTGGTCTGGAGGACCGTATAGTAGCGTGTACTGGGGGAGGACCCCGTCGACTAGCTTCTCCAACTCCTGTGCAGTTAAGGCAGTGGCCCTTTCCCAAGACGCACGAACCATTGTCTCTTCCAGACCGAGGTCACAGCAGCATTTGCAGTATAGGTCCTCTCCTGTCGAAGATCAGGTATCGAGTTATTCAACAGATAGAAAATGGCGGTCATGTCCGCGGCGGTGACGTCAGCAGCGGTGCGTATCATCACCTCTGGCGCACTTCGTCATTGGCTCCTGGGACCCATAGGGTCCAATGTTAACCAATGGAGCATTGCGCAGCGGTCTTTGACCGCCTACCGCGACAGTGTACAACGCCAGCGCAGTTACCTCACATCCCATTGTCCCACTTTAGAGGTCAGGCAGCCGCCATTTCAGGGGCCCACATGGCTTCTTTTTCAACTGCATCACACATACCTAGGCCTGGACTCAACACACATACAGACAACTTTTTGGATTATGTTTTGTGTTCTGTGTAGCTGTGGGTACATACCTCTGAGTTGCTTGACTCTGTCGTCGCTGTTGTCCTTCCTAGGCACCGTCAGCTGGGACATGTGAGGAGATGGCGGAATCCTCCGGTGTACCGACCGCTGGTGGACCTGTTGACAATGGAGGAGCGACATTTAATCATCACCTACAGGTTTGACCGTGCCACAATCCAGGAACTGTGTACCCAGTTGGAGCCTGACCTGATGTCAGCTATCCGCCATCCCACAGGGATCCCCCCTCAAGTGCAGGTGCTATCAGTGCTCCATTTCCTTGCAAGTGGGTCTTTTCAAACAACAGTAGCCATGGCATCAGGGATGTCCCAGCCTATGTTTTCCAACGTGTTGTCCAGAGTGTTGTCTGCCCTGCTGAAACACATGAGGAGCTACATCATTTTCCCTGAGGTGGAGGATTTGGCTACTGTTAAAGGTGACTTCTATGCCCTTGGACATATCCCCAACATCATAGGTGCCATTGATGGGACCCATGTGGCTTTGGTCCCCCCCCCCACAGGAGTGAACAGGTGTACAGGAACCGGAAGAGTTATCATTCCATGAATGTACAGATGGTATGTTTGGCTGACCTGTACATCTCCCAGGTAAATGCTATGTTCCCTGGCTCAGTGCATGACGCCTACATCCTGCAGAATAGCAGCATCCCTTATGTGATGGGTCAACTCCAGAGGCACCGGGTGTGGCTATTAGGGGACTCTGGTTACCCCAACCTGTCATGGCTACTGACCCCAGTGAGGAATCCCAGGACAAGGGCAGAGGAACGCTACAATGAGGCCCATGGGCGGGCTAGGAGGGTGATCGAACGCACCTTCGGCCTCCTGAAGGCCAGGTTCAGGTGCCTCCATATGACAGGTGGTTCCCTATGCTACTCACCAAGGAAGGTGTGCCAGATCATCATCGCCTGCTGTATGCTTCACAATCTTGCTTTGCGACGCCAGGTGCCTTTTCTGCAGGAGGATGGTCCAGATGACGGTGTTGTGGCAGCTGTGGAGCCTGTGGACAGTGATGAGGAGGAAGCAGAGGAAGAAGACATTGACAACAGGGACTCAGTCATCCAGCAATATTTCCAGTGACACACAGGTGAGAACACTTTCTTGCCTACTACAAGTACTTTCACACTTCTACCTCTATCCTGTCTGTCAATTTCAAGCAGTATGTGGTAACTGAGTTGTTCATTTACATTACGGTTTCACAGGTGTGGTTACCAACGTGTGTCATCTGCTTGCATTCTTCATGGACTTGTGATGTGTGACATAGGTATGTTGACATTACATTTGAGAACGGATTTTGTCACTGTCATAGCTAATACACATTTTTAAAATCACAGACTGATTCCAGATTGTTTTGTGCTTCAAGGGTGTTTATTGAATTGCTAAATTTTGGAGGGGTGGTAAAATGGTGATGGGGGATGGTGGAGGAATGTCCATGGCTGAGTCCAGTCTGTTAGTCTCACAGGTGCACTGCCCATATGGGCATAGGAAGTGGAGCTGGGGCAGTTCCAATATGGAGCTGCGACACTGAAAGCTTACGGGTCTGCTTCATTAGTAATTGTTCTGTTTCGGGCCCCTTGTATTTTGAATTACTATAAGTTCTGCTTGGGCACATTGTGGGGGGGATATTAGTAAGGAGCTCCCAGGATTTAATAGTCCTGTTTGGGTTCAGGGATAATTTCTAAATAGCTCATGGCTTGTTCTTTGCTGCCCCAAAGAATGGCCCCACTCTGGGAAGTTGTTTAACTCCACTTCGCCGTCCTTGAAGGAGTTATTCATTGGACGAGATGATCGAGATGATCTAGAAGATCGCAGCTGGGATAGGGGAATATCCGGCTGCCCGGTCTCTGAATGCTCCAGTTCGACCCCCCCCACCACGTTGTTGCCACCTTTTTCCCCCTGTGGCGGTACTGGGGAGTCACTAGCTTTAGAGCTTTGCATCTGCAGCCGATCAGCGTTTAAGGTCACATGGTTATAGTAGTTGGTAATGGTGTTTGCTTTTGGTTTGGCTTTCCTTGCCCCCCTGGTCCCACCTGGACCCGGGTGCGTCGGTGTGTACTGTTGTCTCCTACTCGGAGGACTTGCAAGGCCCCCCGCAGTTTCTCCTACGTTCAATATTACACACCGGCTAACAGCAAAGGTCCTAAAGCCAATTCAGGTGTCCTACCCATCTCCTCTCCTTGTTCACTTTTGTCGCCGGAGCTCCCGGATTGGACACCCTCTGCTGTGACCTCTCCTTGATTTACGAATTCCCTTTGAGATAGCTGAGTGATTCCGGGATCCTGGTCCTGGTCTAACCCAGGATCTTGCGGACTGTCGGATTCCTGCTTTGGTCTTTGGGATTTCGTTGGGTGGACTAGTGCATTGTTGGCCTCCCTAGCCTCCCTGGCCCTCTTTGTTTTTCCTCTTGTTCCGACCATCTTGAAAGACTTCACCGTGTCCTCCCCTCAGTTCCTTACTGGGTCTTTAGAGAGTAACTTTTATTATTGTTGTTATTGTCTTGTTATATCTTTTTTGCTTGAACTCTTGCCGTATAGGACAGTACCAGCAGTTTCAGTCTCAGTAATTTTTGTAAAAAAAAATTCGGAAGTAGAATTGCTTTTGCGGAGGTACACAATACGCGGCACACAGAACGCAGTACACAGATGGTGTCTATCCCTCCTGCACCATTGACCTCTGCTCCTCTCTTCTCTTTATCAATCTCCTGTTTCCTTTCTTCCCCCCTCGACAGCCGCTTCGCTCCGCGTCTCAAATGTCTATAACTGTCTATAACTGACTTAGCAAGTTGATAGCAAGTTGGTAGAGTCGCTTACTTGCGTTGTTTGTGCATCCACCGGGGTCTGGCGTCACCACCCCTCTCCACTTCTCCACTTCTCCACTTCTCCACTTCTCTTGCCTCTCGTCGCCTCAGGATGTGCCTCACATCGCCTGCACCTCCCAAAAGCTCAAGGACCGCATGGACCGAGCAACAACCGGACCACCAGCAACAACCAAGGCTGAAGCTGGAGCTGGGGGCTGAGGGCTGAGGCTAGAGCGAGGCAAGGGGCGGCAAGGGGCGGCCAAACACCAGCAGCCGGAGACCAAACCAGGACTGGAGCTAGAGCGGGGCAGGGAGCAACCAAGTGCCTCAAAGCAGCACAGCACAGTGCTGCACAGCAAGACCAGCACGGCAGGAACCGGCGTGGGAACCGGGGACTGCCTCAGGCCGGGCACAGCAATAGCCGGCAGCAAGAGCGGCCCACCCCGGCCAGCAGAACACTACGAAGCGCCGCAGCGGCAGAAACCGGCGTGGGAGCCGGGGACTGCCTCAGGCCGGGTATAGCAAGAGCCGGCAGCAGGAGCAGCCCACCCGACCAGCAGGACACCACAATGCACCGCAGCGGCACGCCTCCGCGGCCGGGAACCAAGACGCGATCCACCCGGCACCGGCGTCAGCAGAGCGTCAGTCAGCGTTACTGTTCCCTCATCCCAACAGCGTGAAAACCTCCTCAAAAACTGTGTCACTCAAGTTGTGTTCAAGGGAGTTTATTGTAGTGCAAATAATTGACTGAAAAGTGCAATGGAATGGGGCCCAAGGGGCCATAGGAAGGGGAGCAAAGGCAGTTCAAAGTGGACAAGGTGACAGGGTGGGACATAAGGGGGACAATCAGGAGAGTCTCATTTCCTGGGAGTGGCCGTGGTCTTGGCAAGTGTCTCTGGCTTCTGTCTGGGTCAAAGGGAATGTTTGCATGGTAGTTCACCTTCTGCAGGGGGAGGGGTGCTGGTGGCCTGTGGGTCCTGTGGTGGTGCCTCCTGGTCACTAGCTGCAGTGGAAGTGGAGGGCTGGTCAATAGACTGGCTAGTGGTAGGGGCCCACTGGTGTGCTTTCGATTCCCTCATGATGTTGGCCATTCATTCCAGCACCCCTGCTATGGAGATCATGATGGTGTTGAGAGCCTGCAAGTCCTCCCTGATCTCCTGATGGTGTTCCTCCTGCATGTTGTTAAGGATGTGGTCCATCATCTCCTGGGATTGTTGATAGGCCCCCAGGATCTTGGTGAGTGCCTCCTGAAGAGTCGGTTCCCTGGGCCTGTCCTCCCCCTGGGGCACAGCGGTTCTCCCAGTGTCCCTGTTGTCCTGTGCCTATGTCCCCTGAATGGTGTGCCCACTGCCACTGACCCTCATTGTCTTGGGGGCGAGGTGTGGACTGGGGTCCCTATACAGGTGGGCACTCTGTTGATTGACGTGTCCTGGGGACAGAGGTGTGGGGACACTGGGTGGGTGCTGTTGTGTTAGATACTGATGGGGGAGGTTCTGTGGTTGACTGGGAGTGGGCTGGGGTTACCGACTGACCAGTGGTCCCTGATGGCCAGGTAGTTCATCCAGATTCAGAAGCCCAGAGTTACTGTCATCACTGGGGCATCTTCTGTTGGGGGACTGGTTTGTCGTGGCACCTCCTTTCCGCTGAGATTGGCTGGGGCACTTGTGGGGAGGTAAGTGATGTATTATACTTCATGTCTGTGACATATTGTACATCCCTAGCTTCCCCTCTATCGTTGCTGTTGCCCTGCCACCTTTGTTTGTGTATGGTGATGTATTGTGGGATTGTTAGTTCCCCTATGCTCTGCATGCTTTTGTGACGGGTGTTCATGAAGGGCTGGGAGGGCTGTCCATGCATTGGTATAGCATGCAGGGCACGGCATTGGGTTGAGTCATATGTGTAGGGTTAGTGTGTGGGATGGAGTGGAGTGATGGGAGTGAGGGTGAGGGGGTGAGATGGCATGCAGGTATGGGGGGGGTGATAAGTAGTAAATGTTGACTCCCCAGTGTCGAGTCCTCCGGCAACTCCAGTGAGTCCCTCAGGATGCAGTAATGCCAAGACTTTCTCCTCCTATGCTGTGAGCTGTGGGGGAGAGGCGGGGGTCCACCGCCAGTTCTCTGTATGGCAAGCTGGTGCCTTGCTGCCACGGAACGTACCTTCCCCCGTAGGTCGTTCCACCTCTTCCTGATGTCGTCCCTTGTTCTTGGATGCTGTCAAACGGTGTTCACCCTGTCCACGATCCTCCGCCATAGCTCCATCTTTCCGGCAATGGATATTTGCTGTACCTGTGCTGGGAACAGCTGTGGCTCTACCCTGACTATTTCCTCCACCATGACCCGCAACTCCTCCTCTATGAAACGGGGGTGCCTTTGTGGGGAAATGGGAGTTGTGTGGTGTGTGTAAGTGTGTGGGTGTTGGGTACTGTGGTTGGGTGTGTGAAGTGGGGTGCGTGAGGGATGTATGGGTGTATGTGGTGTATGTGTCTAGTTGTCGCAGTGGTCTTGGTGTCAGTCTGGTGGCAATAATTTGTATTTGTAAAGGGTTGTGGGTAATGTGAATGTGTGTTTTATAGTGCTGTGGGTGGGTTGGTGTGGTGTGTGTATCTGTGTATGGACTGAGTTTTTGGTATTGGCCAATGGTGTGTAGTTTAGTATTTGGGTGTCCGTTTTGAGCACGCCGGTGTGGACCGCCAATGGTTTACCGCCATTGCATGTCCACCGTAGTGATTCATGGGTCAAAATGGGGTTGGCGTTGTTTTGTTGGCGTAACAGTATGGGTGGTCGCACTGACCTTTGGTCTGGCGGATTTGTATATGTGGCAGTATTCTGTCAGATTGGTGTGTGTGTGTCATAATTTCGTGAACGGATGTTCACCTCCACAGCGGTATGTTGGCGGCTGTCACTGCAGAGGTAAGCAGGATTTACGGCCAATGTAATGATGAGGGCCAAAGTCTCAAAGGAGCCTTAGTCCCACTCGAGCTCCTAGAACATCTACTTTGGAATCGGGAGAAAAAAAAAATCACAAGGAACTGTAGGACAAGAGTGATCTTATTCCATGACAGGGCTTGTTCAAGGTTCGGAATGATTGCATTTTCTATTTAAAGAAACAAAAAAATGTTTTAGTCAACGGAGGAATCGCTCCCAGAATTAAATGTTATGCATCAAAGTAACAAGAGAAAAGCCTTAGGCATGACCGCCAAAGGGACAAGAGTATAAGAGAGGATTACAGAGAAGTGCAAACAAGTATCAGAATCGTGTATAGGAGCCAACAGGCACAGTAAAAAGTATTTAAAAAACGACTTTGAATTAAAAAGATTTTATGTTTCAAGTTTTCCTATTATAAACCTTTTGAACACATTTTGGATGGCAATTCAAGTACACAAGGATACAAGGTAGTTTCCCAAACAGGAACTCCTTCAACAGTATTTCAAATATAGCAATTACAAATAAACCATTCCACATTCCATCTGGCTTGCTTACACTATCCTATAATTTCATGTGCCGACAATTTTCAGAGTGGAATGACAGGAGAGCAGTTTACAGTACAAGCAAATCAAAGGAAGCTAAATGATCATACAGTAGCAACTCAGTGCGCCCTTAACGGAAAATACTATGCAGAGAAGCACCAATACGATCTGCAAAAATACCTGTATTAGGATTATTTCTTCATAGTACCTGATTACGATATGGGTGGTGCAGGGGGGCAGAAATACCGGAACTGTAAATAAAATTGTGGTCAGTTATTTCTCCACTGCACTAGTCAATTGCGAATCACTGGAAATGAAAATAAAATCTGGACCTGGTTTACAGGTAAAAAGCAACACGTGGTTCTCCAATAATGGACCCTTTCCACTCCAATTTACCAAATGCTTTATACGGGTAATTTATAGCAACGGGGATCACTGCGGATTGGAGTGGCAAACAAGGAGCGAGGAGGGCGCGTGGGGCAGGGGAGATTTAGGGCCAGATGTAGCAAAGGGTTTTACCCATTCTGTGTCTATGCGAAAATGTGTTCGTACATATGGCCCTTAGTGTTCGGCAGGGAGTTGCCAGCCTTCTGTGTATCCCACAGGCAATAACAAGAGGCCACCTCTGTGGCTGCCAGCAGTTGGGGTCGCATCTCTGCCCATTTCACACTCAATGTTAATGACTGGCTTTCCTTGCTGATAAAATCGTGGGTACTAAATCCAGGAGAAGGAATACTGAACCTCTCGTAATCGGGTGAAGCAGTATCCCAACTGGATAGATCCCTCTGGGCATCTCATTGTTGAGCCCATAGAGCCTTCTCAGCAGACAGCGAGATATAATTGAAAGAAAAAATTGCAAAACTGGATTTGGTATGGGTTGGACAGGAGAGTGTAATATTTTTAGGTCTGGCCTTGAGGTAGCTTTAGGTGCTTTTCTTTCCAACCTCATGTAATCAAAATAGTTCATACATTTTGAGGCTGCATCTGATCAGTGCATGTTGAGTGCTGCTCCTGTGCTAGTACGGGGTGAAGCAAATGGGCATTTCCTGGATACCCATAACCAGTGCTCACCATGCACTGCTCTTCTACCCCTCATGGGTGGACTCAATGAGCATTAATGTGGCTGCCTGTAACCAGTGCAGAATATGCTACTCCTCTATCCCTTCTGGGTGGAACCAATAAGCAAATATTTGGCTGCATGCATGCCATGTGCTGCTAATTTTCACCCCTGGCAACTGTATTTGGCATTTATCCTGACCGCCTGCAACTGACACAAGCTACAGGTGACTCCTCTGGTGCTCCTGGATTGACTCAATGGCCAATAATCTGGTGGGAACCTTGAAAGCTCCAGCTAACCACATGTGGAAGAGTAAGAGGGAAGCCCTCCTCCCTTAGTTAAGAACTTCTCATACTGTGCAGTAGGCATTACTGAGGCCTGACTGGTATAATCATTGAAGAGTGCTGCGTGTGAGGAGCCAAGAGTATCTACAACCAGTACTTGGTGCAGTCTTGTGGAGTGCTGCGACAGAGGACTATGTTTAATGATGAGTGCACCTCCCTCAAACGCTCACATGTACCAAATGTACCACTGAAATTGCCTTATGGCTTTCCAGAAATGTATTCAATATGTAATTATTAACAGTTACATAACACAACAGCTTTGATGCCAGAATATTGTTACTCTTACAAAACCAAATGACTGTTGGGACTGCCCTATTGCCCCCTCACTGACTTCAATCAGTAGGCACTCTAGGCTAACGATGAGATGTGGACCAGTGCGCAAGTTCGACAAGGAAGCTAAGCCCCACAAGCGCTATAATAAAATCTACTTTAGAATCTGGACATGAACATTCACATCGGATTGTTGGGAAAGGCCTTCTTATTTCATGTTAGAACTTGACAAGCGCTAGGAATTATTGCATTTTCGTTTCAAAGGTACAAAAAGAAGCTTGTATCCAGGGAACTATTGCTCCCAGAAGTAATATTTTTTCATCAAAGTAATACGAAAAAACCTTACTCCTGCCTGCCTCAGGGATAGACGGTTAGCAGGAGATTACAGAGAAATACATGTGCAAACACGTATTAGAATCTTGTAAAGAAGACAACAGGCACAGTAAAACTTATTTGAAAAACAACTTCGTCTTAAAATGTTTTTGTGTTTCGAGTTTCCGCATCATAAACCTTATGGACACAATCTGGATGCCATTTCAAGTACGGAAGGATACAAGGTTGTTTCCAAACACGACCTCCTTCAACAGTATTTCAAATATAGCAATTACTAATAAACCATAAATTCCACATGGCTTGCCTACATAATCCTATCATTTCTTTGCCAACAATTTTCAGAGTGGAATTTCAGAAGAGCAGTTTATAGTCCAAGCAAATGGAAGGAAGTAAAAGAATCATACAGTAACAACTCCGTGTGCCCTTAAAGGAAAATACTACAGAGAGACCCACAGACACGATCTGTAAGAATAAATCAGTATTAGGTTTTTTTCCTCCTAGGACCTGATTACGAGTTAGGTGGTGCAGGAGGACAAATTAATGGAACCGTTATTAAAGATTCTGGTCAGTTATTCCTCCACTGCTCTAGCTAATTGTAAAATACTCTGCCTGGAATTGGGAATTGGGAATTGGCAATACAATATGGATTCGGTTTGCAGGTAAAAGTCCACATGCACATTTCCAATGACCGGCCCTTTCCACTCTAATTTACACATTTTAAGCAAGTGGTTTATAAGAACGGGGATCTTTGTGGGTCTAAGTGGCAAACAAGGAATAGGGATGGCTTCAAGGGCAGGGGAAGCTAGTGCCAGACCGGAAGTAACCTTCTATGCTTTGCACAGGACACACCAGAGGGTCGTCCTTGGGACTGCATGCTCTTATGGTCGCTTCTCTACCCAATTTACACTTAATTTTACTGACTGATTTACTAGGTGGTAAAACAGAAGCTAGTAAATCCAGATGCAGGACACAGAACCTCTCAATCATGTGAAGCAGTATCCCACCCAGAGATATTGCTCAATACGGCCCATAATCGGAGAGGGGTGAAGCATTTTTAGGTGTGTCCCATAGACAGCTTCAGCTGCTTGTCTTGGCAACCTCATGTAAACATCAAAATGCATTAAAAACATACATAGGGTCAGCTCCTGGTCTGTTCACGGTCATTCATATTTTGCTAAGTATTCAGAATGGAGAAATGGGTCAAACTTCAGCCATTGGCTTCTCTTGCACTGTGAGCGATGGTATTTCTCATTATTAAAGATGCACATCTATCTACAAAAATGTGCACTTCAGTGCCAGGGCTAGCAGGGCAATACTTTACATATATTTTTCTTTTTTTTCAAGGCTAGATACATTGGAGAGTATCCGGGCACTGAAGCAGTTGTGTGGGCAGAGCCAGGTTCTATGAAGAGCAAAGTCTTCAGATTCTTTTGGAATTCAATACCTGAAGACAAGGCTCCGATGTGCAGGGCAGGTTCTTCCAGACTTTAGGAGTGAGGTAGAAGGCACGACCAAGGGATGAGGTTCTGCGTATTTAGGGGCTGGGTGGGAGCAGGAGTCTGGCTGGGCAGAACTGTCTAGTATGTTGGTGGAAGTTTATGCAGTTGTTGAAGTACACGGGGCCAATGTTGTTTAAGGCTCTGTATGAGTGTGTCAGGAGTTTGAAGAGTGCTGCTTTGTGAATTGGGAGCCAGCGGAGTTTGTGGAGGTTTGGAATGATGTGAGAGCGGAGTAGGAAGTTGAGGGTCAGCCTAGTCACTGTGTTTTGTATGGTCTGGAGTCTTCTGGTCATTTCAGCGTTGATTCCAGTATAGTGTGGTCATGTAGTCCAGCTGGTTAGTGATGAGGGTTTTGGTGATGGTTCTGCAAGAGTTGGTAAGGGGCCATTTGAAGATATTCTTGAGCATCTTGAGTGTGTGGAAGCAGGAAACAGAGACTGTGTTCAATTGGCCAGTCATGTTGCGTTGGTTGTCGATTACTATTCTGAGGTTCTTTGTATGGGTTGCCAGGAGGGATGTGCGTGGGTTGCTGGGTGGTATATGGTCTGAGCTTCGTGGGCCACCAAGTGGGGTCCTACAGCGAGGAGTATTTTCCAGAGATTTCTACTTCATTCTTGTCTGTGCTGAGCTTGAGGCAGTTGGCTTTCATCCATCTGTCAACTTTGGTCATGCAGGCAAAGAAATTGGTTGGGGTGTTTGCCGTCTTGTCGGAGAGGGAGAGTTAGAGCTGACTGTCGGCAGCATAGGATAAGATGTTGATTCTATGGGCACAGATGATACTGGTAAGAATCCTTGTGGAGCTCCGCAGTTGAGGTTGACTACGTCAGATCACAGAGGCCAGGCTGACCGACAGGGTACGCCCTGTCAGAAAGGAGCAAATTCAGTGAAGTACGGGACCTTGGATGCCAGCTTTGTGCAGTCATTGGATAAGGATGGGATGGGAGGCTGTGTGTGAAAAGATCCAGTAGGATAAGGGCTGCTGTGCCACCTCTGTCCATAATCATTTCAACGCTGTTTGTGGTGGCGACGAGGGCAGTGTCAGTCCTGTCATTGGGCCTCAATTTGGATTGAGTGGTGTCAAGGAGGTGGTTGTCAGAAAGGTGGATGGCTAAGCATTTACTCATCTTTACCATGACTTTTGCTGGGGAGGCTAGTGGGGACATGGGAACAAAGTTGGGGGAGTACTGTGTTGTGTTGCAAGGCATCCAGGAAGGTGGCTGTGATTATTCAGCTTTCAGGATCTGACTGAGAGCTGCACTGATGAGGTCTAGTCCGATGATGAAGATGTGGTGGAGGCAGGAGTCCGAGGGTGCACGGGCAGCAGAGAAAGTAATGTTGTAGGAGATGATTTCTACAGGAGTAATTGAACTATTGGAGATGCCAAGGTGGAGATCTCAGGTTGTGATCACTGAGAAAGCTGATAGCACATACAGGTTTTGTGTTGATTTCAGATCCCTTAACCAGAATGTGGTGGTCGATACTTTCCCGTTGCTGAATATAAACAAGGTAATACTGGCTCTGGGTGGTGGGAAACACTTCTCCAAACTTGATTTGAAAAATGCTTACCATCAAATCAAACTGCATGGTGATTCAAAGCCACTTACAGCCTTCATTACTATGGAAGGTACATTTCAGTTTCCCAGGATGCCGTCGGTTTATGTTTGGCAACGAGCGTGTTTCAGCGCATGATTAGTGAGGGGTTCAGAGGTATGGCAAACATTCTTTATTTTTAAGATGACATTTTGATATGTGGCAACTCAATTACATAACACAACATGGTTCCAAGGCAAGCTTTCCCCAGGATAAAGGAGACTAGTGTATCTCTCAGACTAGGCAAGTGTAAATGTCTGGTAGATCAGGTGGAATACCTTAGGTATACAATGACTGCTGATGGGGGTAAGCCAAAAGAAAATCTGTTGGATGAGATAAAGTTGGCGTCTTCACTAGCAGATAAAGGTCGTATGAGGTCTTTCTTGGGCCTCATTGAATATGGCACCAAATTTGTACCAAGGTTTTTAGATAAGACAGAATGGATGAGCTCCAGTAAAAAACTCTTAAGCCAATCATCTGCCTTTGCAAGCACAAATGTTTGTTGTAACCCCATAAGAATGTTTTACAGAGACCAATGCTTATTGAGACCAATGCTTGTTGAGACCAATGCTTGTGTAGGACACGTGTTGCTCAAGCCTCTAGCATCCTTATGACTCAGACTCGGTGTGGCCAGATACAACAGATATTTAAACCACACCCGGCCTCAGTGATTTGCTTGCTGTAAAGGTCACCGGCTTCAGAGAAGGAGTTTCTGCTTCTTCACATTTGATCTTCACATTCAGTTCTGTATCTTGGATGCCGCTTTTAGGGAGAGGAAGAGATCGAGAGAATTAACTACTAAAAAGGCGGTAACGCGATGCATGCTCGAAAGGCATTTATTTGTGAAAACCTGACCTTCACTGACTTGATATTCAACACTTGGATGTTTCGGAGCGCAGTGTGCCTAAGAAGGCACATCATTGGCTTTTAAGGTCACTGGGATGCTCGCCGCCTGTCGTGTAGTAACACTTATCGTTATTGTATGCTATATATTGCAGAAAGGAAATTCTTTTGTGCAATTATTATAAAAATGATGTACTGTGAATACGTATGTTATCGCTAAGTTTGTCACTGCTATGCTCAACTTACACTTTGATGTAACAGTGATACAACTGAGCGCTTGTGTTTTTGACATTAACCCTATGTTCCCAGAATGATGCAAACATTGAACTGTGATATTGGGATATTAACCCTATGTTCCCAGAGTGATACAAACCTTGCACTGTGATCTTTTGATATTAACTCGTTGTTCCCAGAGTGATGAAAACTTTGCACCGTGATCTTTTGGTATTACCCCTATGTGTTCAGTATGATCAAAAACACCAAATTGTGTACCTTAGAATTCTAAGTACAGTGCGGTAATTAACCCATGAATGTCTGCAAACTCTAATTACCTGAGATTATTTATTATCTATTTAAATGTCTATGAAGTTGAGTGAGTCAGCATCTTGGGAAATCTCAACAAGGTGAAACAAGCAAGGTATCCACAGAAACTCAATAACCTATATATAGGTATTATTTTAGGTGACTTAGGACCAATCTGGGGTCACAGTGGGAGTAGTTATAAATACTCAAGGAGGTTTAAGGTTCTTATTTAATTACAGGTAATTCGCATAGTTCTCTGAAAATTGCTAGAGAGAGGGAGAGCCATTTATAGCGGGAACGGGGACCCTAACAGGTACACCTAGCTTGCACATAGTAGTTAGAGACTAGTATATTAATGGGTTATGACTATTGAGTTGTTTGACTGATGTGTAATTTATCATAGGAGATTCCGGCTCTTCGAGAAACATCACTATTTGTTTGGATCCGGACCTGAGGCTCCAGTGCCTCTCTCTACCCTTTCCCCCGGGCCATTCCGGTGCAAATCACTTGCATTTAAGTGGGAGGCACGCAACATCTAGGAATTGGTAATTAGCAACTTGGGCAACATTGTGTCTCCGTGGGGCAAACAGGTTATTGGTTGGCAGCAACTGAGGTGTTTTGAGCAGATTAGGGAAGGAATTTGCAGTGCTGGCATTTGGACACAATTTGATACCAGGTTGAAATTCATTCTCGCAGTTGATGCAAGTGCCACAGGTCTGTGAGCTGTGCTGTCACAAAAACATACTATGTAAGAAAGAGCAGTGTCATTTGCATCCAGAACCTTGACCACCTTTGAGAGGAACTACTCTGCTATCAAGCGTCAGGTGCTTGCGGCAGCCTGGTGTACGAAGCATTTCAGAACTTACCTGTGGGGTCAAAGTTTAGTGGCACAGACCACAAGCCCCTAGTTAAGATATCGTTTCCAGGTGGAGCAGGTAAAGGCTCTGCGAGATTGGCCACATTGGTGGCTCACCTCCAGGAGTATTGCTACAAACTAGAACACATTTAGGGGTCGAGGAATGTCAAGCTGACTG
The DNA here is from genome assembly GCF_031143425.1 of Pleurodeles waltl. Taxonomy (NCBI): domain Eukaryota; kingdom Metazoa; phylum Chordata; class Amphibia; order Caudata; family Salamandridae; genus Pleurodeles; species Pleurodeles waltl. The sequence goes on along the minus strand of NC_090439.1, from coordinate 744,356,800 downwards.
TCAAGGTTATCTTTGGATTGGTGTATGGTGGATGGTCCTTCTGTTTTAGCAAAGGAGTGTGAAGGTGCATTGGCATTGGTACTGGACGTGTTGGATCGTAGTAGTGCACATGCAATTACCATGTAAGAATGAGTAAAAACAATGGAGTCAGATATCACCATTAAAGATGTGAAATGCTTGATTTTGTTATGAGGCAGGCAGGAGACGTCTGTGGCGCTCTCTGTCAGACCTTATCTTTTGGATGAGTTGTTGGTATGTGAAGATACTGTGAACACAAAGGGGGATCAATTCATTCCTCTTCAAGGGTTATGACAGAGGCTTGTAAGGCTAGTGCATGAGGGGCACCTTGGACAATCCAAAACAAAAGAGAGATTGAGAGCTGAATAGTGGTGGCCAGGTATGGATGAACAAGTGGGAAAGTGGGTTGGGAACTGCGGTGTGCTTAAGGAAGGAGAAAAACGCTTGAAGGTTGAGGCGCAGGTGGATTTAGGACACATAAAGGATCCAGGAAAAGCATGGCATACTATGTGCTTAAACTTCATTGGTCCATTTGGTGAATTGAGAGGGGAATTAAGGTACGCTATGGTGGTGGTGGACATGCACACTGGGTTCATACTGGTTACATTTATGAAAGAGAGCATCAGCAGAGCTACTGTTTCCTTAATGAGGCAGGTTATGTGTGAAGAAGATGCTCCACCTGTCATCATCATGGATAATGGCACACAATTGATGTCACATGAAATGCAGAGTTTCTTGGAGTCTATCGGGTTAAGCACAATTACACTTCATAATATAACCCGCAGAGCAATGGTATTATTGAAACGGCTAACAGGATGGTCAAGGGGACTATACAGATGGCAGTTGCCAGTGGACTAGAAGTTGGTAGGATGGTTATGAATATGATTTAGGCACATCGCATGAGTGCTCACGGGGTAACTGGGAAGTCCCCATTTGAAACGATGTGGAGGAGAATGCCAGGAACTAAGTTAGTCACTGCATGGATGAAGGAAATGGCGAGATGTCCTCAAGGGGACAGTTCGTACAAGGATCAGGTGGAGGAGTGCATGGACAGCCATCGTATTTGTGAGGGAGACTGGGTGAAACTTCGATGTGGTCAGAAAAGTGGTGGTTTGTCTAAGTTCAAAGGGCCATTCAGGGCAGCACGTGCTCTTTGCTTTGCGGTTGTCTTCGACAATGGTGAAAAGTAGAACAATAGGTGTGTGACCTTGTATCACAGAGGGGGTCAATGTGAGATGGCAAACCGTGAGAACGGGAACAGTGCCTTCATGTTGATGTCAGATGAAGAGTTATGTCGGCCCTCACAGAACATGGGTGAAACTGTGATAACTGCTCAAGACAAAGGTAATGTGAAAGAGGAAACTCCTATTGAACCCAATGGACCTGACTCTCCTTCTAAATTGGGAAAGAGTCAGGGGGGCTAGTTGACCTCCTGGGTATCTAATAGATAATCTTAATTAAATCTGCACATTTTCTCAGATTTGTTTTTAATGTATCTGAGGAAGTTTGGGTTTGGTATTTTATGTTTTGAAGTGAATGTGCTCTGTTAATTCTTCGTACCCACTGTTTGTAAGGATAAAGGATGTGTTGTGACTTGACATGTCTGGAACCTGAATGGTGGACTTCCTCAAATGTTCCAAGTTCCAGCTCCTAAGCCAGCATTCCACGGATGCCAGTTGGTGCCTGACTGGCTGAGGGACAGCTGCGCTGAGTTGTAGAGGAGTTGTCTTTAATAAACCTGAAGTTACTCACTGTTCCCAGTGTCCTGTCTTGTGAGGGAGGACAGTAAAAGGTACAGTCACACCTCAGAAGTTCAGGTTGGCACCTCGGTATACAGGAAATCCCATTTTTGGCCTTAATAACTTTTACCATCTTGAAAAAAGAACATTCAACTTTAATGGCACTGTGGTGTTATGGCTATTTAGTGCCTATTCTTGGTTTGGTGACTTTTCATTTGACCTTTTTGCAGACACAAGAATAAACTGACTTTTCTGTGCATATAGGCAGTGTTGAATAAATAAATATGATCTCTTGGCAAAATGGAAAATCCAAAGTGAAATACAGATTTGTTAAGATGGGCATGCACCAGTAAACCATTTTGCACACTTAACAATCACTACCCCTCTCCTCCCAAATTTTGCAAAACTTTGCAAAAACCTTCACAAAAGAGAAAGCAGGAACCTGCAAGAGAAAGATAAATGGATAGGAAGTGTCTGGTAGTTAATTAAAGAAGCATAAGGGCCAATCCAAACTATTCACATTCTTACCACCATATATCTTATTGTCAGTTTCACACATACAATACCACATCATGTAATGTAGAACAACACAAATTACAACTGTAACAAAAACACGTGAACATCTGCATATACAAGGACCATAATCTTTAGCAACACACTGCAGTACACAAAGTAGTGCCATACAGAACGGTCATATAAAGAACATGGTATTACATTTCATTTCCACCTTGCGCATGTGATGGTGGAGGTGGGAGTTAAGGTTAAGTAAGGATGGTGAGAGCTGCTGTTAGGGTATTACCCTAACTTGTGAATTTCATGTTCTTTGAGGTTTCGTGCTGCCGCCATTTTTCACCTAAAGTTACCATGCCTCACATTTTAGGAAAATACACACATGCTGAAATTCAAAATCAAGCAATGCTGAGAATGAGTAATTTGCTTATAAGGAATTTGTCTCCAACACATTGCTTGAAAACCTGATGCCGGGAGTGTGGCTGGGTCTTCCTATGTGAAAGCATCCTTGAGAAGTTTCCAAAGGCCCCCCTCAAACTTCCCATACAGTAATTCATTGATTCCACTTTTATCTCACTAATGACCGAGTGACTAGGTCAAGACAGTTGTGTTTTTGTGTGGGGAAGGCCCTAAAACACTGGCTTAACATGTAGGCGGGCCTTGGCAGCTAATCTGTCTTTCGAAGCTAGTGATAGCTAGGTTGGTTGGAGGAAAACATGAAAAGCAACCACACAAAATAAATAGTTGATCAGGAAAAGTGTTCAACTGCCATTTAAAATTCAATGTGTGCTCCGTATATTACCATAATAAAAGGACCAAACATTAATTAACAAAACGTATTAGTTCTGGCTATTTAGGAAGATTCCTGAAGTGTGAAGGGAGCAGTACGAGGATTTTCTTTAGGTTTATTAACACGTTTTATTGACACAGCAACACACATCTGAAGGTGTTGCAGCACAAAAGTACTGAGACCCATGTGTACCTCTTCTATGTCAAGGGTGTAGCTATAATTACTGCAGAAAAAGGGCTCACTGAATCCCAGTCATGGTGGTCATTTATTATTCCGCTGGGCGTTGGTGGGCATAAATTCCTTGGTTCCATTAGGCCCTTTGGCACTCTTGCCGTGCTACTGAACACTACATTTCATATTGGACTATGAATGCTTCACAACTCATGACCTGCTGAAGCCCTGCTATTCCATCACTGAGATCTACACTGAGCTGTAACTTGATGTGCTCCTTTTGGCATGTTTCTCATTCTGTCCCAGCTGAAGCCTTTTTAGGTCTTGCCTAGCCAGCTCATGCGCTGTCTCTTCAAGACACGCTGTATCTCATCAGTCGGCTTCAAACACACCCACCATTTCATTGTTTTTTTTTTGCTGTTTGGAGATCCTTGCTTTTTAGTGGGGCATTGCCCCTGCTACATGTCCCCCTACTTTTTGTTCATTTATGTCTTACTTGGTATACTCTTTTTTTCTTTACGCTTGTTCTTTGATGGCAGGTGAACCATAGCCAGTACTGGTTTTCTTTGTTATGAGTTTATTTTTATTTTTTATGATCAGCATTTTTTTTTGTAGATCCAACACTGATACTCGAACCTGGTTCCCCAGTCCCAAAGTCAGCAGCTCTGTATGTTACACCACATCGCTAATTAATTATTTACAACAAGCACATCTTAGAAGTGCCTGCACCTTAACATAGATGCACAGGGCTGCACTCTCTGATTCCAGAAAACTTTCCACATTCAGTCCCTGCTTCTGAACAGTGTGAGACAGACACCTCCCACTGATTAGTACACACCTCCATCTTTAAGTTGAGTGTCTTCTATTCTTCGTAATAAACAGATTATAATGGAGATTTACGTGCTCAGTGGCTGCACATACTGCACCCTGAACACGGAGAATACAAAGGGAACACAACCTTCATGTCCGTAATTGTTCCTGTCACAAATTATTTGATTTCTGACATTCTGACATTTTTGTACTGACCCCGTCGCTACTCTCTAAGTCCTGTTGTTACAGTGCAGTCACCTCAAACACATTGCCCTTAGCCCTGCAAACATGTGTCTGTCCCCAAGCCCAGCACTATGTGGCTTCGTGTCTGTGCAAGTCTCGGATTGTTAAATATGTGCCTGTTCTCTACACCTCGTGCTTGTGCATGTTGGGTGTGCATCTCCTTTTCCTGCTCCATGTCTGTGCTTCTTGCAATTCCCATTGGGTACGCAAATTCTCTCACATTCATCTACACTGCACACTGCGTCTCATGTGTGACAAAAAGTGCACGCATCAGAGGCATTGGGAACCCATGTGACAGTGACATTAAAAAAAGATATCCCATCAGAAATCTCATCTGTAGCCACGGTTCTCCAGTCTTGGTGTCTGTGTGTGTATCATTCTCTGTGAGTTACTGCGTATATGTGTGTCTGAGTCTTTTTTGTTTCTCTAGCTCTATGACTGTTCATATATCATTGGCTGTTGTTACGCCTAGGCTTTTACTCACATTGTCTGCTATCTGCTTAGTATGTGTCTCTTTGTGTCGCACATCCGGATGCAGCAGCATTTCTCGGTCACTCACACTTAAACATACCTGTTTGTGTGTCATGCGTGTGTTGCTTTGTTTCCTTTCATGTCTAGAGGCCTGTCCATCTATTGTGTGCCTTCTTCTGTAAATCTCAACTTCCCGCTGGTTACCTGTCTTAATCTCTGTGTGTGCTCATCTCTTTGAGGCTCAGGCTTGTGCCTGAGGTGTGTCTGCCAACCCCCAGGATCCTACGTCCATTCCTGTGTCTGTCGTAGCTAGGTCAACAAAACCAGACCACTCTACTGCAGCCTCTGTCGTAGAGAATGAGCTGTGTTTCCAGTATTTTAACAACCTCTGAATTACACACAGCGGATTTAGCGCCAACCTTTCCAGAAGACCTATCCTGGCGTGTGACAGAGGTGGGAGTACAATGGAGCCGAGCATGGGAATAGGGCTGGGGTACACGAACATCCCCTCAGAGAGCCACTGACACTTTAATGATATCATGTGACGGATCTAATAGTTTTATTCTTGTTAATGCGTTGTAAGAGGCAGTTAATGATTATTTCAATTTTTTTATAACAGGGCCTCTTTGCAGTGCTTTACTTGCTGTGTTTTTACAAACCGTTGACTGATTGTGGTTCATTTATTATACGATTTGAATTCATCTACAATAATTAATCAATTAAAAAGAGCTGGGGTTACACGGAGCTCCCAGAAAGAGAATATCCATTTACAGACACACTTTTTTTGCAGAGCTGCCAGTCTGGTTACTCAACATACCTGTCTTAGAGACCTCATGTTTCACAGACACAGAGTGTGAAACAGGCACCTCCCAGTGCTTAGTACAAACCGCCATCTTTACTTTGAGTGTCTTACATTCTCTGCAATATATGCATTATAATGGAGGTTTACGTTCTCAGTGGCTGCACACACTGTACTCTGCACACAGAGAATACAAAGGGAAAATGACCTTCATGTATCATTCTAAACTGTGATCATGCCTGTGTATCATCTGTGTGTGTGTACCCCAATTTACCCCTGTTTGGTCTATACGCACTGTACCCATATATGACCTCCATGCATGTACCTCATAGCTTTCTCCCTTGTATTTTATATTCATAGAACAACCTTCAATTTATCCACCTTATCCTTTCAGAAAAAGTTCACCTTGTTTAATTACCCATTAGGAGCTAACATTAGTTCTATTTTTAGAGGAGACAATTTGATCTGTTTTAGTGAGAAACGTGAACGTTGTGCCGCGTTATAGAATGGGTGCTGCTAAGACTAAAGCAGCGACTCTGCAATTTGAAGAACATAGACTGGTATTTTAGGAAATTTTGAAAGGAGTAATTGCACTCAATTTAGCGGAATTAAAACATCCACATTAACAATACGGTCACACATAAATAATAAAGTAAAGACCATTCACTCTCAGAGGATCACATACATGCTGGTCACAAATGCAGCTGTGACCGGTACTCTGATAAAAAGGCCAGCTTCAAACAACATGATAGATTGCGGGGCAGCGGATATACTTCTATAATGCTCATGAACCAATATGTAACGAATCACCTCTTTTGTCTTGGTGTGCCTCTCCTGCATTGTCTCGCTACACAGTAAATACAAATGGATTAAGACCTTCAGATATCCTTCCTCCATGTCTGTCACCTGTAAGTGTTTCTTCTAACAATGCATGATTCCCATCTATGTGTACCTCCATATTATACCCACGTTTGTAACCCTTTGCGTTTTTCCCAAGTTAGTGTGTACACACTCCTTGCATGTATCTCATATGTATGTATTCTTTACTTATCTTTCCTTTTTGCATGCCCTTTCTAACTCTGTGTGAGTGTGCCCCATTTTGTGTATTCTCACCCTGGCTGTCATGACCTGGGCCTGCGGGCTACGTTTAGTAGTAGCCACATGTTAAGTGGGTGGGGGAAATGCTTGGTTCTTGTTTACAGCAGCCGTGTGTGATGGAAATGCAGAGACATGGTTCACTCTGACATGCACAGGCTTTGGGGCATTAACTGGCCAGTACAAAGATCATGGTACTCCTCTCTAGTAAACAAAGCTGAGCACCTATGGCCATAAAGAGAAGGAAAAACAACAAAGAACACTGTTCCAAATGAGTCCAGAAAGTCCACTAGGCACTTCTATATATAGAAGCAAGAACCCTCACACATCTATTAGATGTCATGCTTCATCATAGGGCCTGCTCCTCGTCAGACTGGTGTGGCTCTTTTCTGGAGATCTTTACTGGTAAACCGTGTTGTCATTAGAGCAGTAGGGATATATTTAAAACTATGGGCAAGAAAAGAGCTGGAGAGAAAAAAAACAATAAAATTGCCTTGAGGACCTCCAAAACCCACAATTTATTGATCGAGGAAGGGTCTTGGTCAAGATTAAAAAAATACTATAGAGTGAGAAGGAGATAATGTTCCACCACTCCACCATAGGACAAGAAGATGGAAGAAGGAACTCCCTTCAACCACTAGGGAAGATCAACATGTTTCGCACCTAAAAGAGTCCTAACGGATCAGATGGTGCTTCATCAGGACCACACAAAACATAAAACTGCTCCTAAGCTACAGTGAAAGCCACATTTGTGTCAAAAGATGTATGTAAAGAAACATGAGTTAACTTACTCAAAAATCCACACATAAAATAATCAAGGTAAAAGGAGACCTATGTAAAAGAAACAGAATATAGGGACCACCAATCTAGGATCCAAAAAAAACAACATACAAATACATGGAATATATATATAGAAAGTGACGTGGCACTCAGTGCTATCCTGCTGCCATGCTTGGTGGGAAATAATATTCAAGAGCATCACTGGTTACCATCCTCAATTAAGGACAGGGCTTCATGGGATCAAGCGTGCCGTAAGGCTGTCGCAGTATCTACATAAGTACAGGAAAAATGTTAAGCAGTACTGTAAGACGGACACACACTCAGAGGGTAAACCCGGGATAGTTGAGTAAATATTGGTTTGAATGTGTGTAATCTTAATGCTGATACTTGTATTAAAATATGAAAATGCACAGGCTCTGTATATGTGGTAAGCTAGTAAGCTTAGTTGCTTAATCAATACTCAAAGCAAAACTGTTATTATAAAAAACGGAGTACAAAAGAAGCCAACCTATACCGATGCTAAAGTGAGTCTCATATAGTTAACAAAATAACTATTTAGCTGGTTTGCGGTTCAAGAAGACAGCAAAAAGGGAGGGTGCTCAGAAGGAGCGGTAGTACTCACTGTTCAGACGACAGTCCATGCCCAGAGACTTACCCCGCACTTATCCCGAAAAACAAAAAGGGAATGCAGCCTATGGGTTAAATAGAGAGGTCACGGCACGTTTATCCAATCAGCGGCAGTACTCACTGATTGTAAAGCAGAACTCTGCTGATGAAATAAACATACAAAGGACTGCACCCCAAGTAGGGAAGGCAAAATTATATAAATGACACACCGTCACTCGATTTTAAACCTGATACAATCGCTAACATTCGTACTAGAATTGCAGATGTCATGTCTATATAAATCACACAAAAGTGTGTGTTGAAAAACTGACTTATATGTCATATAATGGGACATATATAATGTTGGTGTCAACAAAAAATGAAAAAAACCCTATTTTAAATCTGTCAAAGGAAGGACCATGTGGAAATCATATGGGATAAGATATGTCAAAAGATTCAGGTGACATCAAGGTATCCTAAAAACAAGCTCAGGTTACTGGCATGTGCTATGAAGGCTGATATGATCCATCAGGGACTCAGAGTGCCATCACGAGGGACCCATCAAGTTCTAATAGGGAAGCTCACCCATGGGATATCATCATTCAGTCCACGGATGTGGGTCCCCACTTAAACACCCAGCATGGCTCTCTTTCTAATAGGGATTTTGATACATTCTATTAGATATTTTTGGGAGTATCAAGAACTACCAACCACATATGATCAGGAGTATGGTTCATATCAAAATAGTGGATGCTCAATTAGGTAGTGGAGCGTCCACATCTAACGTTGCTTCGGTGCTCATTGAGCCTAACCTTCACTGGTCTCGTAGTCAATCCAATATACCATATATTGTAGGGACAAGTGATCATGTAGATGCAATTACAGGTATTACAATTAGGATGTTTCAAAAGGCGCCATCTCCCAATGGGTTCCAGATCTAGGGTATCAACCCGTTTAGTAAGTGAACACACATTGCAATTGCCACATGGATGGTGGCCCACTATTGGTGGGAGTTGCCAAAGTGTTGTCTGTTTTGGTTCTGAGTGGACCATCATTGGACAGGTGTGTACGACCAGGTCCTTAATATTAGTTGTCCTTTTAAAGGCAAACAAAGGTTTGGCTATTGATACCCCACCGCTTCTGAGTATCGACCATCTGTTGTTGATAAGTTTTTTATGGTATTGGACATCGGGTGTACGTGAAAACACAAGTAAGACAAATGGCATTGTTCTTAGGTTCAGTTGTCAGTAATGCCTCTCTATGATTATTGTGTGCCCGTTTGTGGGCTGTATGGGTTACGTGGCATGGGTGATGTCTTTTGTGCAGCTTCACTGAGAGATCATTGGCTTGTGCATCAAAGGCTGAAACGTTGCTGCAATTATGACGTAATCGTAGGATCTGTCCATATGGTAAATTATCTCATAGTGCCTTGGGGTGGTGAGTCTCATACAGTAATAAACTGTTGCAGTCCGTAGTCTTATTATACGTACAAGTTTCCAATTTGCCTTGATTGATAGTGATCATAAGATCCCAAAAAGAAATGTTGGTTAAAGAAACAGTTAAAGTCAACTTCAGAAAAAGATCAAGTCCGTTGATCCAGGTTGTAAAGGAATCAACCTTTTGTGTCTGGCCTTACCATATAATCAGAATATCGTCAATGTATCGACGCCATAGTCTGATATTATCAGCAAAAGGATTAGTGTTGTTAAGTATGAACCATTGTTGAAAATGGTACATGTATAGGCAGGCGAAGCTGGGACTGAAGGTACTACCCATTGATATTCCGCGTATATGGTGATAAAGTTGGTCTTCGAATTGAAAAAAGTTTTCAGTCACGGCCAAAGTAGCACATTGAATACTGAAGTGAACTGGAGTGAGTGAAGTCCATGTCCTGTTCATTGGAGCATCTTCAACCACCCATAGTGTAGCTCCCTGGGGTATGTTGGTATAAAGGGCTTCCACATCAAGGCTAATGCGGGCGTGTACTTCCTCTGTAGCATTGATAGAGTTTTCCAATTAAGGACATCCTTAGTGTCTTTCAAAAATGTGGAAGGCTCTCTCACAATAGGTTGCAGAAAGTGGTCACAGAAGGTAGAAAAGGGCTCAAGAACAGACCCTATTCCTGAGACAATAGGTGTCCCAGGTGAGACAGTATACCCTTATGGATCTTGGGGAGGCAATAAAAATATGGGATGCAGGGATGGGAAGTCTACAAAAACTCTGTCTCCCTATGAGATATCCATCCATTTGTTTCAGCTTCGTTAATCATAGTGGGTATCTGAGTTTGTAGTCTCTCAGTAGGATCTTGTGAAATGGGGGCATAGTATGTAGAATCGCCCAAGAGACATAAGCACTCCTGCCTGTATTCCTCAGAATCAAGGCCAACAATCAGTCCACCCTTATCTGCTGGTTTAATTACAATGGCTTCGTCTGACGTTAATGTTTTAACAGCATTCCTCTCTTTTGTAGGAATGTTGACAAAAGCATATTTAGGACGTAATTTACTTACATCAGTCATAATTGCTTTTTCTAATGCAAGGAGCTCGCAAGGCATGGTTGCAGAAGGAGGATACAAAAGAGGATGGATTTTTAAGTCCAGAATCCTCCCTCAGTGACTCACAAGGGTTGTCCTTAAAAAAGAAGTGTAACCGAAGTTTTCTAAAAAAATTCAGAGAACTCACAGTTGAGGTGAAATAAATCTTCTTTAGGGGTTTTTCACAAAACCCAGCCCTTTGCTCAAGGCATTGACTTCATCTGTGGAAAGTTGTCTTGAAGACAAGTTAACAACTAAGTTCTCACAGGCTGGTTCTTGCCCTGGCTCCTGGTCACCATTTGTGGTTCTTCCTTTGCTCAGTGTACATGCCTGCCTCTTCCTCTGCACCTGCCTCTTCCTCAGGCACAGCCTCGGCCTAAAAAAGGCACGTAAGGCATAATTGGATGTGGTTGATAAAAAGGATACGTTGGTTGCCTTGGCAGGGGTTGGTGTACCGGAAACTGAGTTAGATTGTAATAAAGTTGTTGTACACCATCATTTGTGCTCCATCCATCTGAAGAGGAGATGCTGCTATAAGTGCAAGGTTTTGTATAAGAAGAAACCGAATCCTCTGAAGAGCGTGATTGAGTCTCTGCCTCATAGTCATCTTTGATGTAAGGATATACCTTCTCTTTGCTGAATTTGGTAATATCTTTCTGCAATTTGGTGATCTGCTGTTGAGTCAAATACTCTTTTGTTTCATTCAACTCAGTATAAATTTCAGCTAGACAGCTCTTTAATGCTGACAGAGATAAAGTGGTTTTCAATGTATTTTCTGCCAAGTTAATCTGGATTGTAATGGAGTCAGCTAATCTTTTGGATGTATTAATAATGAGGACCAACCAGTCCCTAGTGCATTTCCAAGCAATTTGGGCCCAATCCTTTGTAAAGGTCAAATCTTGTAGAAAGATTCTGGGCACATTAGTCACAATCAAGCCATTCGAGGCAATCTTAGCCCAAAGGTATTCTGTCATGATGGTTACGTGCAGTATTGCTTTATTCAGGTCCCGTTTTAATGAGGACAACTTATACCAATCTTCCTTTAGGCTCCACGAGGGTCCTGACCCATCATTACCCAGAATGGAGGGGGTTTGAAGTATGGCAGAAACCATGTCATCATCAAAACTCAAGCCCAGGAAGTTATCCATTCTAAGGCCTGTGAACTAGATGAATATCTAGCATGTAAATATCAAAGTTCCACAGCTGAGCCTCTGTGCAAATCTATACAACCTATGAGAGACAGGGAGATTAAGTGGTCCATTGTGCAGCCTCCCTAGTAGTAATCCAAAAACAACAAAGTACACTGTTCCAAAAGTATCAAAAAGTCCACTAGACACTTCTATATATAGAAGCAAGAGCCCTCACACATCCATACGATGTCACGCTTCATCATAGGGCATGCTCCTCATCAAACTGGTGCAGCTCTTTGCCGGAGATCTTCACTGGTAAACCGTGCCGTGGCTAGAGCAGAAGGGATAAATTTAGGTCAACATGTTTCGCACCTAAAAGAGTCCTAACGGATCAGATGGCGCTTCATGAGGACCACACAAAACAAAAAAACTTCTCCTAAGCTACAATGAAAGCCACATATGTGTCAAATGATGTATGTAAAGAAACATGAGTTAACTTACTCTAAAATCTACACATCAAAATGATCAAGGTAGAAGAAGACCTGTGGAAAAGAAACAGAATACACGGACCACCAATCTAGGATCCAAAAAAAACAACACAAAAATACATAGAATATATATAGAAAGTGATGTGGCACTCAGTGCTATCCTGCTGCCATGCTTGGTGGGAAAGAATATTCAGTATCATCACTGCTTACCATCCTCAGTTAGGGACGGGGCCCCATGGGAACAAGTGTGCCATAATGCTGTCTCAATATCTATATAAGTACAGGAAAAATGTTAAACAGTACTGTAAGACGGACACACACTCAGAGGGTAAACCAGAGATAGTTGGTATGATGGTGTGTAATCTTAATGCTGATACTTATATTAAAATATTAAAATGCACAAGCTTTGTGCATCATCTGTGCTCCATCCATCTGAAGAGGAGCTGCTGCTATAAGTGTGGGGTCTTGTTTCCACGTACACCCCGATTTCCAATACCATAAAAAAACTTAGCAACAACAGATGGTCAATACTCAGAAGCGGTGGGGTATCAATAGCCAAACTTTTGTTTGCCTTTAAAAGGACAACTAATATTAAGGACCTGTTCGTACACACCCGTCCAATGACGGTCCACTCAGTTCCAAAACTCTGGCACTCTGAGTCCCTGATGGATCATATCTGCCTTCGTAGCACATGCCAGTAAGATGAGCTTGTTTTTATGACACCTTGATGTCACCTGAATCTTTTGACATATCTTATCGCATATGATTTCCACATGGTCATTCCTTTGACAGATTTAAAATAGGGCCTTTTTCATTTTTGTTGCCACCAACATTATTTATGTCCCATTATGTGACATATAATTCCATTTTTCAACACACACTTTTGTGTGATTTATTTAAACACGACATCTGCAATTCTAATACAAATGTTAGCGATTATATCAGGTTTAAAATCGAGTGACGGTGTCCTTTTACTTTTTTCTTTTACCTTTTAGCCCCAGTCTGTTGTTTATATAATTTTGCCATCCCGACTTGGGGTGCAGTCGTTTGTTTGTTTCTTTCAGTACTGCCGCTGATTGGATGAACATGCTGTCACCTCTCTATTTAACCCGTTGGCAGCGTTCCCTTTTCGTTCTTCGGGAACGCGGCTACGTATAGGTCTCCGGCACGGACTGTCATCTGAACAGTGAGTACTACCGCTCCTTTGGAGCGCACTCCCTTTTTGCTCTCTTCTTGAAAACTGTATAAATAGGTATTTTGTTAACTATATGACACTCCTTTTAGCATGGGTAGAGGGTGGCTTCCTTTGGACTTCAGTTTTTTGTAATAACAGTTTTCGCTTCAAGTAATGATTAAGCGACTGAGCTTACTAGCTCACCACATATACAGAGCCTGTGCATTTTCATATTTTAATATAAGTATCATCATTAAGATTACACACCATAATACCAATATTTACTCAACTATTTCTGGTTTACCCTCTGTGTGTGTGTCTGTCTTACAGTACTGTTTAACATTTTTCCTGTACTTATGTACATACCGCGACAGCCTTATGGCACGGTTGTTCCCATGAAGCCCTGTCCCTAACTGAGGATGGTAAGCAGTGATACTCTTGAATATTCTTTCCCACCAAGCATGGCAGCACAACACCACTGAGTGCCACGTCACTTACTATATATATTCTATGTATTTTTGTGTTTGTTTTTGGATCATCGATTGGTGGTCCATATAATCTGTTTCTTTTCCACAGGTCTTCTTCTACCTTGATTATTTTGATGTGTAGATTTTTGAGTAAGTTAACTCATGTTTTTTACATACATCTTTTGACGCAAATGTGGCTTGCACTGTACCTTAGGAGAAGTTTTTTGTTTTGTGTGGTCCTGATGAAGCACCAGTCTGATCCGGTAGGACTCTTTTAGGCGCGAAACATGTTGACCTTCCCTAGTGGTTGAAGGGAGTTCTTTCTTCCATCTTCTTGTCCTATGGTAGAGTGGTGGAACATTATCTCTTTCCCGCACTATAGTATTTTTTTAATCTTGACCGAGACCCTTCCTTGATCAATAAATTGTGGGTTTTGGAGGTCCTTGAGCCAATTTTATTGTTTTTTTTCTCTCCAGCTCTTTTTTTGCCAGTAGGTTTACATTAATCCCTACTGCTCAAACCAGAGCACGGTTTACCAGTGAAGATCTCCGGCAAAGAGCCGCACCAGTCTGACGAGGAGCTTGCCCTATGATGAAGCATGACATCCAATGGATGTGTGAGGGCTCTTGCTTCTATATATAAAAGTGCCTAGTGGACTTTTTTACTCTTTTGGAACAGTGTACTTTGTTGTTTTTGGATTACTACTAGGGAGGCTGTACACTGGACCACTTAATGTCCCTGTCCCTCATAGTTGTATACATAAAGGGAAGGCTGCATACATACATTGATTGGTACAGTTTGACGATAACAACAGTATTAGGTACACACTGCTCATACACTTTTCTGGGTACACTTTGCTTGTGAACCTTTTTGGATGCACATTGCCAATTACATACTGCTGGTACAAATAGCTGGGAAAACACCACCAGAAGAGTGTGCACTGCTTAGATTTGATTAATTTGATTTATTTCATGTAAAGCACTACGATTGTGGCAGTGGGCATCTTAGTGCTGATTTAAGCAGTTAAACTAAACCAGGAAACAGAGGTGAGTAAAATATAATGTACTTGTGGCAAACCCCCTAAGAGAATATTAATGTTCTCAGCGCTTCCTAAACGCAAAAGGATCTTACTCGCCATGCCACATAATTCTACTACACAAATCCACTCCACTTCTCAAGATTCCACCCCACACAATTCCACAACTAACAATTGCAATACTTCACACACAATTCCACTCTACACCACATACATCCACTCCCCGTCCAAATCAAAACATATGGGTAAAAGACATTGGGGGTCATTACAACCCTGGCGGTACAAGACCGCCAGGGCTGTAATGACGGAAGCACCGCCAACAGGCTGGCAGTGCTTCCCAGGGCATTACGACCGCGGCAGAAGCGCTGCGGTCGTAATCCGCCAGGGCAGCGCTGCTAGCAGCGCTGCCCAGGGGATTACGAGTCCCCCTACCACCAGCCTTTTCCTGGCAATTTTAACCGCCAGGAAAAGGCTGGCGGTATGGGGAGTCGCGGGGCCCCTGGGGGCCCCTGCACTGCCCATGCAACTGGCATGGGCAATGTAGGGGCCCCCTGACAGGGCCCCGTGCAGCTTTCCACTGTCTGCATAGCAGACAGTGAAAAGCGCGACGGGTGCAACTGCACCCGTCGCACAGCCGCAACACCGCCGGCTCCATTTGGAACCGGCTCCTGTGTTGCGGCCCAGCGGGGATCTCCAAATGGCCGCGGCAGGGGTGCGCCCGCCCGGCGGTCCGATCTTACCAGGCGGCTTGTAATGAGGGCCATTGTCATTTACAGCCATAATAGCTCTAACTCTCACAAATGCGAGACCTATTGGCATTGCCAATGCTTGTTTTAGAGCAGTGTTGGCCTCAAGTCCCATGACATATGGTTTGTCATAACAACATCACACTACGTCATACAACCACTAACGTCATATTAGCCGAGGCACCAACTGCAACCACACCCTCCTAGACAGATAAAAAGAACACATTCCTGTGGGCCAACTTACAAGTCTGCAATTTCCATAGCTTCATGCAAAGGCGGTCACTTCACAAATTCCGATTTTGATCTCCCTGTCAGTTTTACTTAAAATAACCAGTGAGTACTTTAACAATCACAGCCAATTAGCTGCTCAAACAGATTCCTCAAACCCCACCACTTACTGCTAATTAATTCCAAGGAGACACACACCAGTGGCAGCTGTTTAGGGCATTGGATAATACACAGCTCAGTGTACCGAAGAAGCTATGAATTCCAGCCACATTTTTTCAAGGCATTAAGTCTGTCATAACAGTGCACTGCTGCAGCTTGAATCCATAAAACCCTGTCGAGATACACTGTCGTTTAAAAAAGCAAACTTTATATTCATAACATACTGTATCTGCAGGAATGTGTAATGACTATCATTACTTACACTCCTATAAACAACATTATTGAATTTTCCTTGTGTTATCACAACTCTTTCAGCACTATTTTGGCAGTTTAAAAGAGGTTGAAATGTTCAAATCGTTTTCACTGATAAGCATGTTATTTATGTATTGCAAACTCCTCTTTAGAAAACGACTGAAAACACATTTTTCGCATGCACCAAACTTTCCATCATGAGCCTCTGTTGAACTCGGATCTACAAATCCTACAGGGACTTGTGTCCTTCTTACACATACTCTGAGTCAGACTGGGAGAAAAATAGGCACGAGCATCTAAAAATAAAAGTGCCTCCTAATAGTAAATCAGGCAGATTAATAAGTGGCCCACATTTGCAAAACAGGGTAAATTTGAACTTCTAAAGGTATGTTTTTTGCAGGTTATGGACGACTGCATGCATTCATGCTTGTTACAGGCAATGTCTGTGGAAATACCAGAGAAAAAATCGGTCCGCCAGCCCAGAAAACGGGTCCACAACAGCCATAAAGCTGGTCCTCACATTGATATATTATACCAGCCCTCTGAGCACTGCCACACTGCCCTATAGGTCAGTCCGACCATGCATGTACTCACCTACAGACTCGGCCCCCCATTCAATCTGGTCTGATTTGTTTGTTCTACCGGTTTTCAATCTACTATTATTCCAGGTAACATGTAAAGAGCACAGATACTATTTGGTTCAGTTTGATGTGGTGTGAAGGTAGATATATGCACAGTGCAGAGCTTTGTTGAAAAATAAATTAAATCGCATTTCTCAACTCATGCAATACCAAAGGTGTTGCCCTATGACACTATTATTGCACTCCAGTTAAAAATGTTCACTTACATAATTTCTTTACACATTGCCAAAGTTCTAAAATTATAAGTGTCATGTGCACGAAACATTGAACTATGCTATTCCTTTAATTTTAATATAACATTTCAAACCCTCGACTTGCTCACTGTGACCGCTGACCCTTAAGTCTTCTTCTTTAGTCGTACTTCCAAGGTGAAGATGCAGACCACATGACAGCGAGGGAGGCAGCGGCGGAATCCCTGGTCGCCACAGGGAAGAGTAGGACCTGTGTAATGAGAATAAACAGAAAGTAATAACTTATTACAGTGGACTCGTGACATCGCAGGGCCTGCTGCCAGAGCAAACAGACAGTGTGAAAGGCGGCCATTGAGCAGAATTAAAATTACTGTTCAAGCAACGAAAAAAGAGAACTAGCATACCAAGGCTTTTGATCTGTTTGCCAGCAGGAAACAGTTACTAGAAGAAATGAGACGTTTATGGCAAAATATTTATTTTTTGAACAGCTATAGGTCTTTACTCAAAATCAGACACGTTGTGAACTCCAATCATTTTAAAACATGACGTAACTTACTTACTAAGGTAACCTTAGCCTGCTTGTAATAGGCATATTCACAAACGGCAGTTTGTAGAATGTTTAGTAGTTCTACATTACTAAAGTACTACGAAATGCCATTTACAAACCTGCCAACTGTAAATCTCCTCCTCCACCTCTCCTATCTTTTATATGTGGAGATCGTCACACATTTAAGTTTATTACTTAGTGATAAATATGGAAGGGGCTGAGGGAGTGGATGAAAAATGGGGCTAACAAGGGAATAAGGAGGGGCTAGGAAGGGTTAGTTAGGGAGTTAGAGGGACATGCACCCACCAAAAGACTAAGCCCATTGCTATCTTCAAGCTGAACTTCTAAAGTTACCACAGCCAAGACAGCAGTAAATGTACTCCAGCTCAGAGCTGGAGTAAGTCCAGTCCCACACATGGTCCACCACTGGTATTGCTACACTCTCCTGTTCAAAGTAGTGGAGGTAGGAACATAAAAATAAACCTATGGCAAAAATATGAAATTCAATTAAATTATTTAAACTATTTTAAAATATAAACACATTTTTTAAATGTTAAACATGTCTAAAATAAAATATATTTATTACTTAAAAATTAATATAACAGTAATTTGTTTTAAAATGGAATTTAATTACTTTTTATTAACGTAATACATTCCATTTATTAATTATTAATATACAATAACACATATTCCTTTTTACTTTAGGTGTTTTTTTTTTTTGTTTACACTTTTGAAAACTCATTTTCATTTAATTTAATAGGGTTAATCTACTTTAGTAAACATTTTTACTTTTATCTATTCTTTACCATTGGGAGAAGGAACCCTATCACTGGGGAAGGGATCTCCCAACAAAAAAGTGTAGGGAACATTTAAAAAGGTGATTACTGTTAGACTTGGTATCCTTGGTGTGGTGTTCTCTATCTTTTTGGCCTCTGCTTCCTATGTTTTGCCTGTGTTCTGGACTTTGTTTTTGCTGTTTTTGGTACTCTGGGCACTGTGCCACCAGTGCTAAAGTGCAAGTGCTCCCTGTGTAAATTGTATGTGTAAATGGCTTTTCCATGATTGGCATATTTGCTTTACTAGTAAATCCCTAGTAAAGTGAACTAGAGGTGCCCAAGGCCTGTAAATTAAATGCTACTAGTGGGCCTGCAGCACTGATTGTGCCACCCACATGAGTACACATGAGTAGCCCTGTAAACATGGCTCAGATTTGCCACTGCAGTGTCGGTGTGTGCACTTTTAAGTTGCCAAATTTGACCTGGCAAGTGCACCCCTAAGAGATGCCTTAGGAAGCACCATAGGCACAATGCAGTGTATGTTAAAGGTAGACATGTACTGATGTGTTTTACATGACCTAACAGTGAAATGCTGCTATATTCGGTTTAATTGGTGCAATGTTTATCTCTCTCATACGTTAGCAAGGGGGGTGCCTTTAAATAACTTTTAAGAGCAGTTTCCCTTTGGGAGCTGATTGAGATCAGGTGTTTGGTGTCTCTGAACTCAAAATTTGAGAAATGACACTTTCAGAAAGTGGGCATTTTCTTACTGAAACCATTCTGTGACTCTGCCTGCTTGTGTATTCCCTGTCTGGGTCAGACTGACAATTGTGCTGCTTGTGAATCTCTACTCGACAGTGACACAAAGGGAGCTGGGGTGTAGCCTGCATACCCTGATGGGCCATCTAGGCTAAAAGGGCTGTGCCTGCCCTCACACAACGCAGCCTCCAGCCCCCCGGTGTGAGTCTGCAGCCAAGTCCGGGCAAGGCAGGATCTTGTCAACAACAGAGACTTTCATTTGAAGTTGCCTTCTTCAGAGGCAGAAAGTAGTATAAGTAGTGGACCTAAAACACCAGATTTTGAGACTACTTCTGCAACCAAGAGGAACCTCTGCCAAGGAGAAGAGCTGAAGAGCTGGAGGAGGAGGACTGCCCCTTTACCTGTGACTGTGCTTCGCTGAGTTGGCCTGCAGGTGCTGCTTCTGCCTGAAAGAGGACAAAGACTGGACTTTGTGGTATATTGCTGTTGGTGAAGTGTCTCCAAGGGCTTGGACTGAGCTTGCCTCCTGTTTTGAAGTCTCAGGGACGTCAAAGACTTCCTCTGCCAGCACCTCGACTCTCTGTTGAGACTCTTACCCTGCCAAGTGGTGCCCTATCCAGTCCCTAGGCCCTTGAAAGGTGAAGCTGGTAGAACAAGGACTGAAATCCACGCACAGGAAGCTCTCAACGCACCACTTGCAACACAGCTGTAAAAATGATGCACCACCTGCCTTGCAGCTGAAATCGATGCACTATTAGCATCGCAGCTGGGAAGTCGATGCAACACCGGCTTGCGGCTGCTGAAAACGACGCAAACCCCATGCAGTGTGGTTTTCCATACCCGTGTGGCCAGATTTCTCACGAATCATCACTGGGCGTCAAAATCAACGTGAACCTGCGCGGATTCAAGGTTCCCCATCCGGATATCGACGCATCGTTCTCTTGTGAGAGAGAAAAACAACGCATCGCCTACCTTAGCGGAGAAGAAACGATGCACGGCCACACTTGCGAGTAAGGAATCAACGCATCGCTGACTTTTCCGATGCACGCTCGCCTGTGCGGCTTTATTTTTTACACAAACAAGGTACTTTGTGAAACAAAGTTTCCATTGTTTTCAATGGAGTAAGATTCTGTTATTTATTAATTCATAACTTTACTTGTGTACGGGGGATTTCTGTCGTTTTGGTCTTGTTTGATTTAGATAAATATTGGCTATTTTTCTAAACTGGTGTGGTGTCCATTTTGTAGTGTTTCACTGTATTATTGTGTGTTTTGGTACAAATACTTTACACATTGCCTTTGAGATAAGCCTGTCTGCTTGTGCCAAGCTAGCAAGAGAGTAAGCAGGGGTTATCTTAGTCTGAATCTCCATTGCCCTGACTAGAGTGAGGGTCCCTGTTTGGACAGTGTGCAAACTGACTGCTAACCAGAGACCCGATTTCTAACATTGGCGATCAGCGGTGAGGATAGAACTTGCATTTTTACTTGATGTACAGTGATTAATTGTACACTACTGCTTTCAGTGCAGACCATTACGTGATCATATACTGCTTATTTTTGCTTTTTCTCTTTTTGGACTTTTTCTACTTCCATTTTTTTGGTGATTTTAAACTTCTCTTGGGAACTCTCTGAACTACTTTTGGAACTTTGCATTTTTGAGTACTCACCAACATGTCTCAATCTGGGGATGCACAAGCTGTGGCTACAAAGGATGTTTTTGAGTTGGAGAAGCTGGAGGAGTACACAGTGGCTCAACTGAGGCAGTTTTGTAAGGATCTTGCCAGCCCAATCAAGAGCTCCGCCAGGAAGGAGAAGCTGCAAAAGGCATTGAGGGCCTGGGTGGTAGCCAAGGAGGCTGGGGGTATGCCCCGAGGATGGGGATTAGGGTGAGGAGGTGCAGAGTGTTCATATTGAGGTGGATGTAGAGGGGTCTCCAGGGCAGGTAGCAGTGTGTCATCCAAGGGTATGACTCCTGAGGAGATGCAGGACAGACAGGCAGAGAGGGTGCACCAGTTGGAGTTAGAGAAGCTTGAAATGAAGATGGAAGACAGAAGATTTGCCATAGAGTAGAAAAAGATGCTCTTGGCGCATGAGCTCAGTTTAAGGGAGATGGATTAGAGCAGCAAGTTTCATAGAGATGGTGGCAGCAGTACCTCAGTGCAGCCTGAGAGGAGGGTGCACATTCTTAAATACCTGGTGAAGGATTACAAGAGGGAGGATGACATCTATCTGTGGTTCAACATGGTCCCTGAAGCACATTGGGTGGCGGGTCATTGAGGTATAGGGGAGGGACACTCTCAAATCCTTAGGGGATCCGCAGGGACTCACTTACACTATCAGGAAGGATGCCCTACCCACAAGATATGGTCTCACCCCTGAGCAGTACAAGGACAAGTTTAGGTCCTACAAAAAGAAGGAATCCCAAACCTGGTTAGAATATGTTGACTCTTTATACAGGTCACTAGATGGTTGGGTAAAGGGCAGTAAAGTAACAACTTATGAGGGGCTGCGCAATTTGATTTCATGGGAGCATTTGTATAGTCTTTGTTTTCCAGAGCTGTGCCAGCACCTAATTGACAGCAAGCTGACTGACCCCAGGAAGCATGATCAGGAAGCGGACCGCTGAGAAAGTACCAGGGTCTAGAAGAGGCATGGGGGAGACTCCACCAAGGGTGGGTAGGGTCCCCCATCAAGGAAGTGGGCAGGGATAAGGGTAAAAAAGGGGAGTTCTCTAAAGGGCCCCAACCTATTTCCCAGGGTAAGGATTCCCAGCCCCCCAGTGAAAAGAAACCAATGGTCTCCACAGGAAAACCTGCACAGTGGGGTCCCAGCAAGTGCTATGGATGTAATCAGGTGGGTCACATGAGGGGGGACCCCAAATGTCCCAAGGGGACACAGGTACCCACTGATGCTCAGTCACAGGGTTTGGCCAGTGTAGCTCTTGGGGAGGAGTTGGTTACAGGTGGGTGGGAGCCAGCTGAGATGACCCTTGTCTCACTAGGGGACAGTGAAATGGTCCAGAGGACCCTCATGCCTGAAAACACTAAGAAGTATATGCAGTGGGTGACCATCAATTGACAGAGGGTGGAGGTTCTGAGAGGCACAGGAGCCAGTGTGACTACTGTAAGAAGTCACCTGGTGTCTGAGGAGCAGGTAGTTCCCCACAAACTTCGCCAAGTTTTTGCAGTAGACCAGTGGTTCCCAACGTTTTGACTCCTGAGGACCCCCAATTAATCATTATTGGAAGCCGGGGACCCCCAGCAATTTGTACGATTTAATTTTCAAACATTAAAACAGCAATTTGCAAAAAATATAACAAGTACACACCAAACAAATACTCAAATTACTAAAGATAAAATTCTTTTATATTGAAAAAATATGCAAAAATCAAAACATTTTATTGGGAAGATTGGCACTGCATCTCGGCAACCACCTTTTCAATTTAGGAAAGGTGAATCCTCAGGTCAGATTCTACATTTCCAGAGCGATTTCTGTTTTTAGTTTTTAGGTATGCAAGATCCGAGAAAGCATTTTCACATAAATAAGTGAAGGGGAAAGGAAGTAAACCATAAGGGCCTCTCATCTCTCCCTTGCCTCTCTGTCACATGTACTTCATCTGTTTTATAGTACCTCTCATACCATTGTAGGGTGTCAGGGCACTTTACAGGGGACTACAAGGTGTAGGATTCACATGTCATCCACACTGGTAGGCATTTTCTAAGAGTGCTTGGACCGGAGAAGCACAAACTTAGGATTCAGAACACAGCACAGTGATTATCGATGATGTTAGCACAGTGCTTAATTTGTAAATAAAAACGTGCCGGTGCCCAAAGCCCTCCTTTTAAACATGTGGCTGCTGCAATTAAATGTGGGAACACGGAATACTGAGGCAGCATAATCCTGAAGCCACCTCGGGCCCCTTCAATCCATATAAAGCCTCTCCCTGCCACTTCAGCTCACTCTAGCAGCTTTCTACTTTCTCCCTTTGTGACGCTTTTTCGTTTTTCCCTTCCTCCGTCTTTCCCACATGTGTCTTTTGCTCGCAACAAATGCTTGAGGCAGAAGAATAATCCCCGGCCCTCAAAAATAAGTGCCGGTGCTCAGCACCGGAAACAACAAGCACAAATAAAGCACTGTGTTAGCAATAAGAATGTATTTCTACACAATCAAACCTTTTTTAGCAGCATAAGGGAAATGAAAGACTAGGAAAAAAACTACTTTCTAATTTGTGTCATGCGGTTTGCATGCAGCTCTTTAATGGCAGTTCACAGCTCACTGTGCTAGATTACGATTATGAATTGCACAGTAACAAAATAATCTCTGTGACAAAAGCAGTAACCCACTGTGCCATGCACATAAAATACTGTTCTTTGCATGATACACATTCTTTGCAGCAGGAATATTAACCATCTGCGCTACCTTTGAGTCAAAAGTGCCACTGCACAAAACTCCCATCTCTCTCCACCAGCAGATACATTAATCACTTCAGTTAGCTTGACGCTTTTATTTTTGCAGTACAAGGAGCTTTGCAGTGCGTTTAAAACTGCTCAACAAAGGACGTAATAAATATGTAAACACGCATGCACATGTTTGTCAGAGGCCCCAGCTGGAGAAGTGCTGCCCTCCCAGCCCAGGCCTGCGGACCCCCTGGCAATGTGTCATGGACCCCTGGGGGTCGGCGGACCACAGGTTGGGAATCACTGCAGTAGACAACTCAGAGCACCCGTGCAAAGTGGCCCAAATTCTCTTTGAGTGGGGGATGGTCTCAGGTTCCTTGAGGGTAGCTGTGAGTCAAACCATGCCGGTTGATTGTCTGCTTGGCAATGACCTGAAGCTTTCCCCTTAGAAGGAGGTGGAAAACAGGTCTCACTTGGAGATGTTGGGTCTGCCTGGGTGGGTGTGTGTGTCCACTCGGTCAATGGCAGACCGTCAGGGTGATCAGGAGGCCCTGGAGCCTGAAAGAGTGGCCTGGGTGCCTGCCAGAAAGAGGAAGGGCAAGGGGCACAAGAAACCGTCCCCAGAAGTTCCCACGGTCCCGTACGAGGCTGAACCTGAGGGGGATGTCCCAGAGCCTACAGGGGAACAGGTGGCTGAACTGGGGGAGGTATCCAAGCTGACTCAGTGGCAACAGGAAGAGGGATCCACAGGGAAGCAGTCTGTGAGGCACAGAAGGTATGCCCTACTCTGGTGGGTTTGCAGCAGCAGGCTGCAGATTAGGCATCTGGCAAGGAGTCTGTTTAACACTTGATTTATTGGGAGAATGGCCTCCTAAATAGCGAGCCTAAGGTTGCTGAGACTGGGGCAGCCCGTATGCTGGTGGTACCCCAGTACTTCAGAGCCTTCCTACTGGGCCTGGCTGATGATGTGCCTTTAGCTGGACATTTGGGGCAGGACAAGACCTTTGAACGGCGTGTCGCCCACTTTTACTGGCAACAAATGCACAGGCACTGTGATGCTCACTGTCGGTCTTGCAAAACTTGTGAGGCAAGTGGCAAGAGTGGGGGAAATGTAAGGCTCCCCTCCAATCTTTCCCCTGTATTCAGCACCCCTTTTCAAAAGGGTTGGTATTGATATTGTGGAGCCTCTGGATCCCAAGACACCCATGGGCAACAAGTTTATCCTGGTCTTACGATGCCACCCGGTACCCAGAAGCTATACCTCTGAGGTCAAATCACAGCCCCTGTGGTGGGATATGCTTGATGGGGGTTTCACCTGCCTGGGGTTCCTCAAGGAGGTGGTATCTGACAAGGTACCAACTTCTTATCCACATATATGAAGTCTCTGTGGAAGGAGTGGGGGGTGACCTACAAGTTAACCACCCATTACCACCCAAAGGAAATGGTCTGGTTGAGAGATTCAACCACAGCTTGAAAGGCATGATTCTAGGCCTGTCAGAGCCATTGAGGCGTAAGTGGGACGTCCTCGTGCCATGCCTTCTGTTTGCTTACAGGAAGGTGCCACAGAAGGGACTTGGTTTTAGCCCCTTTGAATTGTTGTATGGACACCCTGTGAGAGAACCTCTGATTCTGGTTAGGGAAGGCTTGGACAAGGCCTCCAGTAAGCCCCCCTAGGATGTGTTTAGTACATGCTGGTTTTTAGGAACCAGACAGCCCACTTCAGGAAGCTCACTCAGGAGAACCTGGAAGCAAGCCAGGAAGACATGAAATGCTGGTATGACCAGAATGCCACTCTGGTTCAGTTTCAGCCTGGCCAGAAAGTGTGGGTGATGGCCCCAGTGGAGCCTTGGGCTCTCCAGAACAAGTGGACTGGGCCTTTTGAGGTGGTGGAGCACAAGAGTGACTTGCAGTCTCCCAGGAACCCTTTGAGGGTCCTGCATGTGAACCGCCTCAAGCCTCACTTTAAGAGGTCTGAAGTGACAATGCTCCTAGCAACAGATGATGGGGTGGATGAAGAGAGTGAGGCTCTTCCAGGCCTCGTGTCCGCTAAGGAGAAATATGGGTCTCTGGAGGGTGTGAACCTCTCCCCCTGACTTACCTCAGAGCAATAGAGGGACTGTCGCCAGGAGTTGGGACAGTTTGACTCATGGTTTTCCTTGATCCCAGGGCTCACTCTTTGGTACACATGATGTGGACACTGAGGACAGTCCACCTGTAAAACACAAAATTTACACAGTGACTGACAAGGTCAGGTCTAGCATTAAGGATGAGGTATAGAAAATGTTAGCCCTTGGGATTAGTGAGTTCCTGAGTAGTCCTTGGGTCAGTCCAGTGGTCTTGGTCTCAAAGGTTGCTGCTCCTGGTGCCTCTCCAAAACTCAGGTTCTGTGTGGACTACTGTGAACTCAATGCCATCACGAAGACTGGTGCGCACCCCATCACCCCAGCTGATGAGTTCATTGAGCGGCTGCGGGCTGCCAAATATCTCAGCACGTTTGATTTAACGTCTGGGTATTGGCAGATTGCTGTAACTGAGGGGGCCAAGGAGAGGTCTGCATTTTCCACCTCAGATGGACACTATCAGTTCAGGGTGATGCCCTTTGGAATGAAAAATGCCCCTGCCACCTTTCAGAGGTTGGTCAACTAGGTTTTGGCTGGGTTGGAGGATTTCAGTGCAACCTACCTGGATGACATTGCAGTGTTCAGCGCCAGCTGGGAGGAACACCTGCAGCACTTTTGCATGTATTGAAGTCTCTGCAGAAGGCAGGCCTCAGTATTAAGGCAAGTAAGTACCAAATAGGGCTGGCTTCTGTGGTGTACTTGGGACACCAGGTGGGGAGTGAACAGGGGGTACCCCTGTAGTCGAAAATTGATACCATTCTGGCTTGGGAGCCTCTTTAGACCCGGACTGAGGTGAGAGTCTTTTAGGTCTCACAGGATACAATAGGAGGTTTGTCAAGGGGTATGGCACTATTGTTGCTCTCTTGACTGAGTCAAACTCCAAGAAGAAACCCAAAAAGTTTGTCTTGACTGAAGCTTGCCAGACAGCTTTTGATGCCCTGAGGGCAGCCATGTGCATGCCATCAATGCGGAAGGCACCTGACTTCTCTAAAGAATTTGTTGTGCAGAACAATGCTTCAGAGCATGGTGTGGGAGTAGTACTTGCACAACTAAATGAAGAGGGCCTAGACCAGCCTGTAGCTTTCATTAGTAGAAGGTTACTTCCCCGGGAACGTAGGTGGAGTGCAATTGAGCGTGAAGCTTTAGCTGCGGTCTGGGTGCTGAAAAAGGTAAGACCCTACTTCAGTGGTTCCCAAACTTTTTCGATCCCCGGCTCCCTTGACCTATTGGCCGTGTTGGCCATGGCTCCCCATAATGTAACTTTTTTTTGGCGGGTGGGGGAACGTAATCCCAGCCTGTACCTGTACCTACACTATTTACAGTTTGTCTTCTTTATTCTCTCCTTCAGGTTGCTGAAACCCATTTATTGGAAACTATTTTTGTTCTTTGGTCATAGGGATATTATTAATGGTACTTTGGCGCCCTCCGCTGGTCACAATAATTAATGCAGGGGGTTTTGTTTCCAATACCACGATGAAAAGCTGCCGATTCAAAGCACCTCCGAGTGATTTCCAGACTGTGTGCGGCACCCCTGGCTAGTTTTGAGGGCGCACCAGGGAGCCGCGGCGCACAGTTTGGGAACCACTGCCCTACTTGTTTGGGACTCACTTCCGGGTTCAGACAGACCACAGGCTCCTCAGATGGTTAATGCAAATGAGGAGTGAGAATCCAAAACTGTTGAGGTCCAGCTCCCTACAGGGAATGGACTTTACTGTGGAACACCGCCATAGAACAGAACACACCAGTGCTGACAGTCTGTTTAGATTCTTACACCTTAGTAAAAAAGAACTCTCATGAGGTTGGGTAGTTCTCCCCACTTTCACCTGTGGGGGATACGTGTTAGACTTGAATCCTTGGTGTGGTCTTCCCTGTCTTTTTTACCTCTGCTTCCTATGTTTTGACTGTGTCCTGGACTTTGTTTATGTTGTTTTCGTTACTCTGGGCACTTTACCTTTGCTGACCAGTGCTAAAGTGCAAGTGCTCCCTGTGTACATTGTATGTGTAATTGGCTTTTCCATGATTGGCATATTTGATTTACTAGCAAGTCCCTAGTAAAGTGCACTAGAGGTGCCCAGGGCCCGTAAATCAAATGCTACAAGTGGGCCTGCAACACTGATTGTGCCACCCACATGAGAAGCCCTGTAAACATTGCTCAGACCTGCAACTGCACTGTCTGTGTGTGCAGTTTTAAACTGCCAAATCCAACCTGCCAAGTGTTCCCACTTGCCAAGCTCAAACCTTCCCTTTTTATACATATAAGCCATCCCTACAGTAGGCCCTAGGCAGGCCCATGGGCAGGGTGCAGGTTAATTTAAAGGTGGGACATGTACTGCTGTGTTTTAAATGTCCTAAAAGTAAAATACTGCTACATTTGGTTTTCGCTGGCACAATGCCTATCTCTCTCATAGGTTAACATGGGGGCTGCTATAAATAACTTGTAAGTGATGTTTCCCTTTGGGAACAGATAGAGATTTGGAGTTTGGTGTCTGTCTCTGAACTCACAATTTAAAAATCAAAATGTTAAATTTGGTAAAGTTGGTTTTTAAATTGTCAGTTTGAAAATGTCACTTTTAGAAAGTGGGCATTTTCTTGCTTTAACCGTTCTGTGACTCTGCCTGCTGTTGTATTCCCTGACTGGGCCAGACTGACAGTTGGGCTGTTTGTGAATCTCCACTAGACAGTGACACAAAGGGAGCTGGGGTATAGCCTGAATTCCTGATGGGCCATCTGGGCTAGAGTGGAGGTAGGAGTGTTCACTTACACCTGAAAGGGGCTGTGTCCTCACACAATGCCGTCTCCAACCCCATGGTGTGAGTCTGGAGCCAGGCCTGGAAAAGGCAGGATCTTGTCAACAACAGAGACTTTTCTTTGACATTGCCTACATCAAAGGCAGAAAGGGGTGTAAGTAGTGGACCCAAAACAGCAGATTTTGAGATTCCTTCTGGAACCAAGAGGAACCTCTGCCAAGGAGATGAGCTGAAGAGCTGGAGGAGCAGTACTTCCCCTTTGTCTGTGATTGAGTTTTGCTGGGTTGTCCTGCAGTTGGTACTTCTGCCTGAAAGAGAACAAAGACTGGAATGCTCCTGCTGGTGAAGTGTCTCCAAAGGCTTGGACTGAGCTTGCCTTCTGTTTTGAAGTCTCATGGCCATCAAAGACTTCCTCTGCCAGCACCTGGACTCTCTGTTATTTGGTTCACTTTGCTTGGAGGTATTTAACTTTTGTCAGTTGTTTGAGGAGCAGTGGTGGGTGAGTTTATTTTATTTTATTTTATGTATGTGTATATGTACGTTTGCATGTATATATATGTATGTATATGAATATATATGTATATGAATTTGGTGTTGCATGTTATGACAATGTGAAAAATGCACGTTTTACACTGAGGTTTATGCAGGTTTTTTTTTTTTTTTAATGCCTTGTAAGTGGGCGATTTACTTGCATGTACAGCTTGGTTTGGAATTCTGCTGCCTTTTAGTGTTTTATTAATGTTGGTTATTTATTGTATAGCAGAGCAACAACAATTATTGTGATTTAATCACTTTGACTCATTGTCCTGAGGATGGTCTCATGGTCGGTTTGAGCCTTGGGAGACCGAAACGTTGACCTTATACTCTCCATGACCCAATTCTTCGCATGAGCTGCTGGTGTCCCTTAGGAGTGATTTCAGATTGTTTGAAAGACTGCATATAAAGTTTTGTGGTTGGTGGTTGGAGAGTCAGGAGGGTTGGTGCTCTCCGTCTGTCCTCTGGATGTAAAGGGATTGTAGATTAGAGGGGTCACCAGTGCATTTGTATAAAAACACAAAAAAACTTTGCTGCTTTGCTATATTGGTGCAAATATTATTAGTAAATATATAAATATTCTTCATTTTCTCAGAAACAAATTGCACACTGTTTGAAGATTTATTCATATATGGAGTTTGATCTCTGGTTAATTACAACATTAATAGTATTTAATTTCACTGAAATATTTGTATGCAAATGATTCCTCCATCAACATTGTGTGTTTTACTTTTAGAAAGTGAGCATTTCTCTGCACTTAAAATCCATCTGTGCCTTACAGCCTGTCTCCAATCAATGTCTGGGCTGGGTTGGTTGACAGCTTCCTTGTGCACTTCACCCTGACAACCACAAACACAGGATACTCAGTCACACCTGCACTCATCTGCATACTGAATGGGTCTTCCTGGGCTGGAAGGGTGGAGGGCCTGCCACTTACATTTCAAAGATGAGTGGCCTGCCCTCACACAATGGACTGCCTAACCCCCTGCTGGGACCCTGGCAGACAGACCTGTACTGAAAGGGGACCCTGTGCACTTCAAAACCACTCTTTGAAGTCTTCCCCACTTCAAAGGCATTTTTGGGTACATAAACTGGGTCCCTGGCCCCATCAAATCAGACACTTCTGGACCTGAACCTGCAACCTGTCAAGAGGAGCTGCCTGGCTGCCCAAAGGATTAATCTGGACTGCTTTGCTGAGAAGGACTGCTACCCTGATGTTGCCCTGCTGCACTGCTGCCCTCTGACGTTGCTGAGTAGTGCTCCCTAAGGGCTGGGATTTAGCTTGCCTCCTGTATTCTGAAGTCTCAGGGCCAAAAAAGACTTAGGGGGTCATTCTGACCCTGACGGGCGGCGGAGGCCGCCCGCCAGAGTTCCCCCCTCCGAAATACCGCTCTGCGGTCGAAAGACCGCGGAGGGTATTCTAAGTTTTTCCCTGGGCTGGCGGGCGGTCGCCAAAAGACCGCCCACCAGCCCAGGGAAAAACTCCCTTCCCACGAGGATGCCGGCTCGTAATCGAGCCGGCGGAGTGGGAAGGTGCGACGGGTGCTGTTGCACCCGTCGCGTATTTCACTGTCTGCCAAGCAGACAGTGAAATACTTGTAGGGGCCCTCTTACGGGGGCCCCTGCAGTGCCCATGCCAGTGGCATGGGCACTGCAGGGGCCCCCAGGGGCCCCGCGACCCCCCCTACCGCCATCCGGTTCCCGGCGGGCGGACCGCCGGGAACTGGATGGCGGTAGGGGGGGTCGGAATCCCCTCGGCGGCGCAGCTAGCTGCGCCACCTTGGAGGATTCCAAAGGGCGGCGGTACACTGGCGGGAGACCGCCAGTGTTGCCGGTCTGACTGCGGCTTTACCGCCGCGGTCAGAATGCCCTGCGGGGCACCGCCGGCCTGTCGGCGGTGCTCCCGCCGACCCTGGCCCCGGCGGTCTTAGACCGCCGGGGTCAGAATGACCCCCTTAATCTCTTCAGGAAACTCCTTGTGCACCAAAAATTGATGCACAGCCTGCCGGAAACGACGCACAGCTGTTTTCCAACCGAGAAATCGCCACAAAGCCGAGCCGGAAGAACGCAGCCTGACTTCCTGAGTGAATAATCAACTCAGCGACTGCCTTGCGTGTGTATTATTTTTGTCACAAACCAGGTACTTTGTGTAAACAAGAGACAACAGTTGATGTTTAAGATTTAAGACTCTTTTTAAACTTGCAAAAATTGATATCTCAACTTGTGGTTATTGGATCTTTATCGTTTTGACCTTAACTTAACCAGATAAATATCATATATATTATCTAAACCTGTGTGGTGTATTTGTGTGGTGTTTTCACTGTGCTACTGTATGATTTATTGCACAAATACTTTAGACATTGCCTGCTAAGTTAAGCCTGACTGCTCAGTGTCAAGCTACCAGGCGGTGGGCCCAGGAGAATTTGGATTGTGTGTGACTTACCCTGACTAGGATTGTGGTCCCTATTTGGACAAAGGTGTATACCTCTACCAACTAGAGACCCCATTTCTAACACTGTCCATTTAGGGCCCATGTGATTTTGGACACAATGGAAATGCAGAGGAGATTGACTCCTGATCTGTGAAGTCTACTTCCTTGTTCATAAAGTAAATAGTTTTGGCCGTTCCCTTGGGGTTTAGAATAGGATTTGATGTCAGAGTAATGGAATACGTGGTGAAATAGTTTTGTAAATGTATATGACCAGACATGGGGCCTGATTCTAACTTTGGAGGACGGTGTTAAACCGTCCCAAAAGTGGCGGATATACCACCTACCGTATTACGAGTTCCATAGGATATAATGGACTCGTAATACGGTAGGTGGTATATCCGCCACTTTTGGGACGGTTTAACACCGTCCTCCAAAGTTAGAATCAGGCCCATGGTATTTAATAGGTAAATGTGTTTTCCGTGTTGTATTGTAATAAACACAACCATGTTCAACCACAGAAGATTGTGAAGATGTTTTCATTACCTTATCTGAGTGGGCAGGTGCGGCCACTGCCGTGTGCCTCCAGGTAGTATACCTAAATTGAAAGTGCGGATAACTTTAGTAATATGAGGACCACAATGAAACACCCACATTCTGCATTTAATTTCTGTCTTGAAAATTAAACTGAAGCCTCGTGTTAGTTGCATTCTCTCCAAAATCACATAGGGAAAACTTTCAACCAACCAATTCATATTAGGAGAACGTAACACTCTTCTTTGTGTTATCCCTCTTCATTCTAAAAATGTTTTCATTTTCAACAAAACAACTTTGACACTGCTAACGCGTCCAAACCTTGTTAATTTAACTTACAAGGGGACTCGTTTTAGGCCAATGAATCTTTTGACTTCGTTTGGGGACTTCCCAGAACAAGATATCCGTTTAGCATTTCAATCAATAGATCAATAATTTCATCAATATTCACAATAACTAATTAGTCAAGCAAAACAATAACATTTAATAAGAATCAAACACACCATGACCTTTCGGCCATGAATAACCACACAAATCTAGTAGGATTTAGGATATTTATTCCCTATTAGTTACACTCTAGTATCATATTTATTAGTCGCAATATCAATAAGCACATCAATACCACTATAACTTGGCAACTCGAGTAACACTTTATCAAAACATAGGTCATGAACATTAGAACAAAGCACAACGTTAACATGAGTCAACTTTAGCAGAGTATCATTAGTACCTTATTCAACAAAGCAAGGATCCAGTCATTTGTCTATTTTCACCCGATATTAGTGAACTCCTTAACTAACCTCTAATTAGCATCAGCATGTTGGGCTTGATGCAAAAGAATTTAGCAACATGAATTTGGAAAAGATCTAACTATGGCTGCTATCAAAAGAGCAGTTGGTACCTAGAAAGAAAAGGCAAACAGACAAGTACAATTCGTCATCAGATAGTTACCCCTCCGAATGAGTCAGCATACATGATCAGTCTTCGTCCTCAGGACATCAGTTGATTCGCCATCAGCCAGGATAGAACAGGTAAGTCTCAGCAGGGCATAGCAAGAAAGCTTTTCCCTCATAAGGAGGAGAAGTGCATATCAGGCAAGGGGTAAGGCGAGGATGGTTTAAAGTAATAGGCAAAGTCTCTCAGAAGGGCAAGGTATGGCAAAGTAATGGCTTCAGGAAGAATGGCTAAGAATGGCTCAATAACGGCAGAGTAAGAATGGCTGATTTCTCCTTGTGTCACGTCGTTATATCAAAGTTGTCAAACACGTTTCTAATTTCCCATTGGGCAATATTTGGTGCATTGTTATCTCTGTCCAATAATCCGTCACACACCTCACTAGAACTTTCACCTAAGACAGTTCTCATGCAGTTTATTGGCTCCTGTGATTGACGTCTTCAACGGGTAGAATGTCAGGTAAGAAAAATTACACTTGTCGCTCCAGTCAGTAGTTCCATTGTCTTCTCCTAGTCTAGGCGACCTTGCACCTGTTGCGAATTACACTGTTGTATTCGGCAAGAATGTCTCCTTGAGCAAGTCGGGTACCATGAGAAAGAATCTACTACGGCTACACGCATATCTCTAGCTTCTGGAAAAGTACAGCTTCGTGCCCTTCAGGAAAACAGCACATTGCAAGTTAGAAAACACAGTTAATATGAGACCAGGCGGCTAGGCCCAGACCCTTGCTAACTAAGGCCTAGTGAGTAATTTAGCATAACCCTAATACATAACTTTAATTTGGATACGTTAATGCAAAACCAAACATGAGTACATTATTAATTCATTATTAGTCAGTTTCATTAATCACTGTATAAATTGGTAGCCACTCCCTGTGGGCACATTTCAAACGCGTGCATTAGTACTACATTAACACATTTTATGCGATTTCATTAGACATTACATTGCAAGCTTTTCACATTAATATTGATTATAAAAGTCACACTCCAACAACACCATTATCCCTAGTAATGGACATCAGGAAACCTTGCTTATAAAATATATTTTCAAAAAAACCTAACACTTTTTCCTTAGGCAGATCAGTTAGACTTGGCCCAGTTACAAAAAATATGCACCATTTCCTGGCTTCAAGAACTCCATCAATACATCCTGAATGGCCTACCTTGAAATTTGTTGTGCTCTGGCTGACTTCACAAAGTTCTCTTTCACACCTTTTAAAACACACATATTAATTGACAAATTCCCACAATCTTCTCATCCATGTAAGCCAACCAATAAAATAATATAACGTCCCTCTAAATAGCCGTTTCTCTGGGGTGACCTTCATCAACAATTTTTATGAAATACTCAAACGGATTTCAGAGTAATACAATCTATCATTTGTCATAACCACATCCCCATCACAAGACACTTCCTCTTTGACTTTCCAAAACATTTGCAAATCAGAAATTAATTATTTCTGTCTCTGCCTAACCACATCAAATGTATTTCAACACCGTGCATATTACCTTTCGATCCACAGTTCTTCCTTCAAGGTAGCACCTCTCGATTTACCCATCATGGCCCCCAAAGTTTCCTCTCCAGCATGTTCCTGATTGGGACAAGGTGATATTTATGAACAATCAACACTAGAATATTTATTTCCTGAATTGTATGAAGTCTCACAATTGATCTCCTACAATTAGACTAAAATGTGAAATGGTACCTGTACCAATTTCTCTCTGTGGAATTAGCTGATGTTTGTAACCTTTTGTAATTTCCAAAGATTTACCCCACAAGCATATTTTGAAATTTTCAATCCCAGTGCCGAAGCTGAGCCTCTCGCTCTATTGTATAATATAATGTGTCTGGAGCAGTTTATAATTTAAAAAAGAAAGCTGACGCTTATCCTTCGGCATTGGCATGTACAGTGACAATTTCCATTGCCTCCAGTAAAAACATACTGAGAATGGAAGCCCTCCAAATGGCAGCCTTAACTATCTGGAAAGCCTGTTGCTGTTTTAGCCCTCGGACATATCTAGAGCTCTTCTTCAACAGCAATCACAAAGTAGCTAAGACAGAAGCAAATCCACCTTAAAGCAGGGTAATATTCACACAACCTTCAAGATCGAATTTTGTTTCATAGAACTTTAAGTTGTCAGTGACATACAATAAGTCCTATGTGCATTTAATACCCTCGCAAACCAACCTATGATATAGATATTGAATGTCTTGGGACAAACATCAGCATTTTTTCAAAATGCAAGGCCATACGCTCACTCCATATCACACCCAAGACTTTGTCTACAACAATACTGTGTTTTTCCATGATTTAAGTAACTACCACAAATGTTATCCTGGAAAGCAGCCGCTCAGTCATATTCCCAAACAATGTAATCATGGGTTTCTGGAATATTGAAGCTGTGGATGCCAAACCAAATGGCGTCCTGCGTACTTGAAATATCTGAGATATCCTAAAATAATTTAATCTGGTGATAATGCTGCTCTTACATCCAGTGTTGAAAAGTATTCACCTCTAACAAGTTTTGCCTCTCATGTATTTTTGGAGGACGGTGGCAACTCTTTACAATGAGGCTGATAAGGTAGCATAAAACTGTCCACAATTTCAACAAACCCTGTTTCCTCCTATCCAAAATGATTGGCAAAAACCACCCAGACTAGTCAACTTGATGAATCACACCTTTTTCAGGTAGCTCACCCAATAATTCCATGATTTCTATCCTAACAATTTGTGTCCAACAAGAAAGCCATGTTTTAGTTCAATGTGATCTCAAAAACCATCTATCATTCCTTGTTAAAAACATTTTTGAACATATCCAATATATTATCAACAATCACTTGAGATGCATTCATGCAGTAAAAAGGAATCTTGGAGCCCGGTTTACTCTCTAACCCTAGATTGCCCTGTTGGCAAGCGCCTAATACACATTGTTAGACCTGGTCCTCTCTGCAGGGTCACCCCCAAACATTTTGCCTTCACCCATCCTGTTTTGCCGATTCTGTTTTTCTTAGCTTTTAGGTCTCTGTGCACCTTACCACTACTAACTAGTGCTAAAGTTCTTGTGCTCTCTTCTTTAAACGTGGTAAAATTGGATTGCACCTGATGGGCTCAATTAATTTACATCCCTAGTAAAGTGGTACTACAGGTACACAGGGCCTGTAAATTAAATGCTATTAGTGGGCCTGAAGCATTTATTGTGCTATCAACTTAAGGAGCCCTTTAAAACATGCTTTAGGCCTGCCACAGCAGCGTGTGTGCAGTTTTAAACTGCTATTTTGACCTGGCAAAATAAACTTTTTTGACAGGTCTAAACCTTTCTTTTTAAATTAAAATGAAATTTCGAATGTGCACCATTACCTGAACGCGTCTGGGCGCTAAACTCAGAAGGGAGAAGGCAACTCGTAAAGTAAAGATAAAAATGTTACTGTTTTAAAAGCCAAGTTTTGAGGGCTTTACTAAATGTTAACAACTGAGTCTCTTTTTTGAGGTCAAGGTGGAGGGAATTTCATAGCCTAGAGGTCCATATCACGAAACACCTTCCACCCCAAGAAGATTTTTTTAATTTAGGGACTACTAGATTGAAAACTGCGGCTGAGCGGAGCAATCTAGGCACAGAGTACCAGTGAAAGCTTTGTCTGAAGTATTCAGGACCTATGCCTTGAAGAGCCTAAAGGCAATACAGAGAGCCTTGAAGTCAATATGCTTATAGAACGGAAGCCAATGGAGGTGAGTCAGTGCAGAAAACACTGACTTGTGTTTGGAAATGTGAGGAATAAGAGGGCCCACAGCATTTTGCAAAGCCTGTATTCCAATAATCAAGTCTTAACAAAACGAGTGCCGAAATCACAGATTTTTTTAAGTCCTGTGGGATATATGGAAAAACGTTTCTGACAAGCTTTATTAAATAGAAAGAAGCTGAAGTGATGGAGTTAATATAACCATCAAAGGATCATTTACTATCAGAAACAATCTATGCATTTTTAACGTTGGTGGCTGGAGTAGGAAGCAATTCTAATTCCTGTGGTCACCAACTTAGGGACCAGAAAGATACCTTACTGCTGAACAACACAACCTCTGTTTTTCTAATATTAAGCTTCAAACAGTTGTGAGACATCCATCTACTGACCTGTAGCATGCAATTATGAAAACGAGTAGCAGTGTCTCCTGGATCACTGGCTATGGACACCACAATTTGGGTGCCATCGGCATAAGACACAATCGAGAATCTGAAAGACCTGATCAATTTAGCTAATGGTGTCAAATAGATATTAAAAAGAGTAGGGCTCGACGAGGAGCCCTGAGGGCCCATACAGGGCAGGCTAAAGGAGGGTGAGTTGTATTAGTCAAGAACGACAAACTGTTCTCAATCTGTGAGAAAAGATTTGAGAAGAGTAAGAGTTCTCCTTTTAATTCCAATAGATGTGAGATGATGTAAGAGAATACCGTGGTTGAGCATATCAAATGCTGCTGAAAAATCTAATTGAATCAAGGTAGCATTACTTCCTGCATCGACAATTTGTCTAATTTGTTCCGCTGCAGTGATAAAGGCCAGCTTGGTACTATGATGGCTATACATATAAGTCACCCCTAGTATAGGCCCTAAACAGCTGTTGGGACAGGCTGCACTGTATTTAAAACTTTGGACATTTACGTCTGAGTTTTACATGTCCTGGTAGTGAAAAACTCTCAAATTCGTTTTTAAATCGAGCGTAGTGTTCAATGTGTTGTATACTTTTTATGTATACTTATACTGGGGTTCCAGTGATTTCATTTGGTGGTTCCACTGTCATTCAAAAATCCTTGCTTGCTAGTGGTCAGTTCTGCCTCTTGGTCCTGCCTTTTTGTCTTTGGGAGCAGCACAAAGTACTGTCTTATTACACTATGGGGGTCATTCTGACCTCGGCGGTAAAAGGCTCTTACCGCCGGTCAGAAGACCGCCACTCTACCGCCGCGGCCGCGGTAAACCGCCACGGTCATTCTGACCCACAACTGCCAAGCCGCCAAAAACCCGACATCCACGGAAGGCCACCTCATCAGCGGTCAGCGATAAACTGGAGATGACCAAACCTCCACCGTCACGCCAACACAAACACGCCCATGCCATTACGACCCACGAATCCACGCGGCGGTCTTTCAACCGCGGTATTCCATTGGCGGTACACACCGCCGCGGTCAAAATACACACCCAGCTCCAAAACACAGCCACATTGGACAATTTGAAATACACACACCTGATACACATACAAACACCACTCCCACACATCCAATCAACTATAAAACACACACCCACATCACCCACAAACCCCCACTACTAGAGATTCGGAGAGAAGGCGAGAGAGAGAGAGAGCACAGCTATCGAAAACCCCAACACACACAGGAACACAACATCATCACCCACATTACATCCACGCACAAAACACCACACACCACCACACACACCACACTCATCACACTCATCACCACAAACACCACCCCACACCACCCCATGGCACCCCAAAGACACCCCAGGTTCTCGGACCAAGAACTCAGGGTCATGGTGGAGGAAATAATTAGGGTAGAGCCCCAGCTATTCGGCACACAGGTGCAGCACACCACAATAGCCAGGAAGGCGGAGCTATGGCAAAGGATCGTCGACAGGGTCAACGCTGTGGGACAGCATCCCAGAAACCGGGAAGACATCCGAAAGCGCTGGAACGACCTACGGGGGAAGGTGCGGTCGATGGTGTCAAGACACAACATCGCTGTGCAGAAGACTGGCGGCGGACCCCCACCCACTCCACCCGAATTCACAGCATGGGAGCAAGAGGTCTTGAACATCCTGCATCCTGAGGGCCTCGCTGGAGTAGGCGGAGGAATGGACTCTGGTAAGTCTAATCTCAACTACCTTACCCCCCCCAACCACCAGCATGCCAACCCACACCCCCACCCTCACCCCCAACCCCCAGCACACATCCTCCCTGCCAATGTCTCACCAGCACAACCCACCCAACACAACACCAATCCCTGAATGCCAACACAAACCATGGACACCCATCACCTAAGCATGGCCACTGCACATACCCATCCCCCCCCACAAACCACCCTCACAACTCCTCCCACAAGGGAATGCCAGCACTGGGGGACAAGGGCACCCACAAATCGCACGCCATGGCACACACAGAAGCAATAACCATACTCTTTTACCCCTGCAGGGCCCGAACGCCAACACACCGGCCAGGAGGGTCCAGATTTGTCCATCCCGCCCCCAGAACAGGCCCCCAGTGATGACAGCAGCTCTGTCGACCTAGAACCTGATGACCAGCCCGGACCATCGGGGACCTCTGGACAGTCGGTTCCCCACACACAGACACAGGCCACAGCAGACCCAACCCCCTCTGGGAATACCAGCACAGCTCCCACCCAGCGGGCCCATGCCTCTGTCTCCAGGACGCGTCAATCAGCGGTGTGTCCGCCACTACAGGGCACCCAGGCTGACCCACCACCCCAACAACAACAGGGACCTGGGGGCAGTGATAGTGGGCACACCGTCCAGGGGACAGAGGCCCGGGGAAACAGGGGAACTGGGAGGGCTGCAGTGCGAGAGGGGGTGGACCGGCCCAGGGAACCCACTCTCCAAGAGGCCCTCACCACCATCATGGGAGCATACCACCACTCCCAGGAGACGATGGCGACGGTACTGGCCAGGTTCCAGGAGATCCAGGCACAGCAGGAGGAACGGTACATGGGGTTCAGAGACGAACTCAGGAACATAGGTTCCGCAATGGGGACCATCGTCCTGGCCCTCAACTAGATAGTCACCACATTGCGGGACCATGTGGCATCCCAAAGGGCCCCTGTCACTAGCCCGGACCACGAACAGCCTACCACCTCTGCCGGCGCTAGTGGACAGGAGGCCCCCACACAACGACAGGCCACCAGAACCCCACCTCCTGCTGAAGATCAACCACCCCGCAAGCGGAACCTGAGATCACACAAGAAGACAGAGTAGGATGCCAAGACCCCCGCCAGCATAAGATACCCCCTGATGTCATCCCACTGTCCCACATTGTCACCCTGTCCAACCTTGAACTGCCCCTGCTCCATCCTTCCACAGGCATATGGACAATGCACCTGTGCGACTGAGAACTGGACTCTGCCATGGACATTACTCCACCCCCACCCATCACCTTTTTACTATCATGGACCCATATGCAGCACTTAAAATAAATCACCAATTGCACTTCAAAAATCAGGAGTCTGCTTGTATTCTTTACAAATGTATTACACATAACGGTGCAATAATGTTCAGTCACATTGTGATGACAACATACCAATGTCTATAAGCATTAGTCCATGGGCAAACAAAGCAGCAGTCATGCTGTGGGTCATACAGCTCTGAAAAGGGAAGGGAAAGTCAAAAATCAGTTAAAAGGAACTGGGGGGAAACACAGAAAGTAGAGATGCAGGAGGGCAGAAGTAAATGTAAAATGGCGTGGGTGATTCTTACCTGTGTGCTACTGAAAATACTGTTGTATAACTGTGTCCCTGTTGTCCGTGTCGTCCCCGTCGTCTTCCTCCTCTTCACTCTCCACAGGCTCCACAGCTGCTACAACACCACCATCTGGACCATCCTCCTGCAGGAAAGGCACCTGGCGTCGCAATGCAAGATTGTGAAGCATACAGCAGGCCACGATGATATGACACACCTTCTTTGGTGAGTACATTAGGGATCCACCTGTCATATGCAGGCACCTAAACCTGGCCTTCAGGACCCCGAAGGTCCGTTCTATAATCCTCCTATTTCGCCCATGTGCCTCATTGTAGCGTTCCTCTGCCCTGGTCTGGGGATTCCTCACTGGGGTCAATAGCCAAGGCTGGGGTAACCAGAGTCACCTATTAGCCACACACGGTGTCTCTGTAGCTGTTCCATCACATAAGGGATGCTGCTATTTCGCATGACATACGCGTCATGCACTGATCCAGGGAACTTGGCATTTAGATGGGAGATGTACTGGTCAGCCAAACAGACCACCTGGACATTCATCGAATGGTAATTTTTTCTATTTCTGTACACCTGCTCATCGTCTTTTGGGGGTACTAAAGCCACATGGGTCCCATCAATGGCACCAATGATGTTGGGGATATGTCCAAGGGCATAGAAATCACCCTTCACAGTGGCCAAATCACCCTCCTCAGGGAAAGCAATGTATCTCCGCATTTATTTCATCAGGGCAGACAACACTCTGGACAAAACCTTAGAAAACATAGGCTGAGACATCCCTAATGATATGGCCACTGTTGTCTGAAAAGACCCACTTGCCAAAAAATGGAGTACTGACAGAACCTGCACCAGAGGGGGAATCCCTGTGGGTTGGCGGATGGGGGACATCAGGTCAGGCTCCAGCTGGGCACACAGTTCATGTATAGTGGCTCGGTCAAGTCGGTATCGAAGTATAATATGTCGTTCTTCCATTGTCGACAGGTCCACCAGCGGTCGGTACACGGGAGGATTCATCCTTCTCCTCGCAAGTCCCAGCGGACGGTGCCTAGGAAGGACAACATGGAGCACAGAGTCAAGCAACCCACAGGTACGTTCACCCAGCTTGCACAGTACACGAATCGCTATGCATTGAAAGGCTTGTATGAGTGGCAATGCAAGGCTTAGGCCTGTGTGACCCAGTAGCAATTAAGCCATGTGGGCCCTTGTAATGGCGGCTGCCTGACCTGAGAAGTGTGACAGTGGGATATGAGGTCAACGCGCTGGCGTGGCACACCGTGAAGGTAGGCGGTCGATGACCGCAGTGCGAAGGCGCATTGGTTAACATTGAACCCTATGGGTCTCAGGAGCCAATGACGATGTGCGTCGGCGGTCGCGGTACGCACCGCGGCGGTACGCACCGCCGCAGGCGTGACCGCCATTTTCTATCTGCTTAACCACTTGAGACCTGACCATCCACAGGAGAGGACCTATACTGCAAGTGCTGCTGTGACCTCGGTCTGGAAGAGACAATGGCTGCTGCGACTGGGGAAAGGGCCCCTGCCTTCACTTCAGAAGAGTTGGAGAAACTTGTGGATGGGGTCCTGCCCCAGTATGCACTACTCTACGGTCCTCCAGACCAACAGGTAAGTACACTGGGTGCACGTTGAATGGGCTATGCCTGGGTTGTGTATGGTGGATGTAAGATGGTGGGGTGGGGAGCGAATGAGGAGTGCAAGGCACGACAGATGAGAGCATGTGCCACATGGCAGGGATGGGGAGGGGGGGGCAATCACATCTAACATGCAGAAAAATGTTGAAAATTCCTTTCCCACCCTGTACATGTCAAATAGGTCAGCGCCCATCAGAAAGTCGACATTTGGCGTGCCATCGCCAAGGAAGTCCGGGCCCTGGGGGTCCACAACAGACGGGGCACCCACTGCTGAAAGAGGTGGGAGGACATCCGCCGCGGGACCAGGAAGACCGCCGAGTCAATGCTGGGGATGGCCTCCCAACGTAGGAGGGGTGCCAATCGTACCTTGACCCCCCTGATGTCCCGGATCCTGGTGGTGGCCTACCCCGATTTGGATGGGCGCGTGAGGACATCACAGCAGACACAAGGGGGTGAGTACCAGCACATTCTGCTATCTTTACGCGCAGTGGAGGTGCCTGGGTGGGGGAGGAGGGCTGTGGGTGACATTAGGCCAGGGCGCTTTCTGTAGTGTAGTCCCCTCCTTTAGGCATGGCCCTGTGCCCCCGCCCCCCACCTCTGTAGGGTGCCAAGTACAACAATCCATTGTCCAGCATCACCCATGTGTGCATTTGTTGTCCATAGACCTGTAGGCCTAGTCACAAGTACTGAGTAGTGTACCCCGATTGCGCGGCGTAGTGCTGGAGGCTCCTGTGTCTGTCCTCTCCGACAACGGTGTTGACAATGCATGCACTCAACCTGTCTTTATTTCTCCCCCCACCCTTTTTCTTCATCTTCTTGTGCATGTGTGCATTAGCATCATCAGGCGGAGGAGAATTGGCATCGGAGCACGAGGGAGCTGCAACTCACAAGGCCCCGGTGGGCCATGCTACAGACACCGAGGTCACCAGTGATACGGAGGGCGAGGGGAGCTCCACAACGGGGACCGGTGGTGACACCCAGCGCACCAGCCCGCCCTCCCAGCAGCCC
This sequence comes from Pleurodeles waltl, assembly GCF_031143425.1. Taxonomy (NCBI): domain Eukaryota; kingdom Metazoa; phylum Chordata; class Amphibia; order Caudata; family Salamandridae; genus Pleurodeles; species Pleurodeles waltl. Next base: position 744,313,791 of record NC_090439.1, on the reverse strand, counting down.
CTCAGCCTTCGCTCCGTGCCTGCTCGCCCAGGAAGGCGGGCATCTCCTTCGCCCCAGGCACCTCAGGCCCTACCCCAGTTACCCCTGCTGCCCTCAGTGAGGAGGTCATTGACCTCCTCAGGACGCTCATTGTTGGGCAGTCTACCCTTTTGAATGCCATCCAGGGGGTAGAGAGGGAGGTGCATCGGAGCAATGCATACTTGGAGGGCATTCATTCGGGTCAGGCTGCCCATCAACGATCGTTCAATGCTCTGGCCTCAGCACTGACGGCAGCCATTGTCCCTGTTTCCAGCCTCCCTCGTCTAACTGCCTCCACCGTCTCCCAGTCTCCTGTTCCTCAGCCTATCCCATCCACACCATCAGACCAGCCTGCACACACCTCAACACCCAAGGGCAGCTCATCCAGACATAAGCACCACAGATCCCACAAGCATTCACCCAAGCAACATCCAGATGCAGACATGGCAACAGTCACTACCACCTCTGTGTCCCCCTCCTCCTCGTCTCCCTCCCCCCTCCCTGTGACGTCTCCACTCACACCTGCATGCACACCACCATCAGCCAGTACTTCCATCACCACCACACCCTCCAGTACAGTCCGCACACGTGCAGTCACCACCCCCACTGCCATTTACACGTCCCCTGTGTCCTCTCCCAGTGTGTCTGTCACCCCCTCTTCCAAAACACACAAACGCAGGCAGCCACCCACCCAACAGCCATCCACCTCACCACAGCCTCCGTCACAAGCACCTGCACCCAAAGACAGCACACTTGACTCTCCTACAACCACATCCTCTTCCTCCACTCCCATACCCACTACACCTACCCGTCCCTGTCCTTCCCAAGTGCAGTTCCTTTCCAACCTTGAGCTCGTTCCAGTCACTGACCCACCCCCTCCATCTGGTAAGAGTCCTAAGAGCACCTCAGCCGCCACCAGCCCTGCATCAAGTCTCACCATTGTGCACGGGTTTTGGAGTCCACCCTTTCCCAGCACAGATACATCGGCCAGCAGCAAGGGAACAGCCAGCCCCCCCCCTGGAAAGAGAACCCGTAAAAACAAGGCCCGCTGTGAGAAGGCTGACACGGCTGCCCCCAAGGAGCGAAGTCGTGGCCCGTCACCTGCCACAACATCAAGGGCAGGCAAGGGCCAGAGAGCCTCATCGAAGGAGGGCAAGGGCAGCAGGGCGGAGAAGTCAGCCAGCAGGGGAGCGGACCAGGAGGGCCCCACAAGCCCCATCCCGGGTGTGACGGAGGACACCCACGGGCCCAGGAGTCCGTCACAGGAGGGACCAGCAACTGCACGGTCGGAGGGCGAATAAGCAGGGAGTCCTGGCCAGGTCTGGCTCCCTTGATAGACAAGAAAGGCACCGCTGAACAGGGCCCCGCCGTGAAGACAGGCACCGCTGAAGAGGGCCCCGCCGTGAAGAAAGGCACCGCTGAACAGGGCCCCGCCGTGAAGAAAGGCACCGCTGAAGAGGGCCCTGCCGTGAAGAAAGGCACCGCTGAACAGGGCCCCGCCGTGAAGACAGGCACCGCTGAACAGGGCCCCGCCGTGAAGAAAGGCACCGCTGAACAGGGCCCCGCCGTGAAGAAAGGCACCGCTGAACAGGGCCCCGCCATGAAGAAAGGCACCGCTGAACAGGGCCCCGCCGTCTCAAGCACCGCTCCGCTGGGCCCCGCCGTCTCAAGCACCGCTCTGCTGGGCCCTTCCTGTCAAGCACCGCTCCGCTGGGCCCCGCCGTCTCAAGCACCGCTCCGCTGGGCCCTTCATCTCAAGCACCGCTCCGCTGGGCCCTTCCTGTCAAGCACCGCTCCGCTGGGCCCCGCCGTCTCAAGCACCGCTCCGCTGGGCCCTTCCTGTCAAGCACCGCTCCGCTGGGCCCCACCGTCTCAAGCACCGCTCCGCTGGGCCCTTCATCTGAAGCACCGCTCCGCTGGGCCCCGCCGTCTCAAGCACCGCTCCGCTGGGCCCTTCATCTCAAGCACCGCTCCGCTGGGCCCCGCCGTCTCAAGCACCGCTCCGCTGGGCCCTTCCTGTCAAGCACTGCTCCGCTGGGCCCCGCAGTCTAAAGCACCGCTCCGCTGGGCCCTTCCTGTCAAGCACCGCTCCGCTGGGCCCCGCCGTCTCAAGCACCGCTCCGCTGGGCCCTTCCTGTCAAGCACCGCTCCGCTGGGCCCCGCCGTCTCAAGCACCGCTCCGCTGGGCCCTTCATCTCAAGCACCGCTCCGCTGGGCCCCGCCGTCTCAAGCACCGCTCCGCTGGGCCCTTCATCTCAAGCACCGCTCCGCTGGGCCCCGCCGTCTCAAGCACCGCTCCGCTGGGCCCTTCCTGTCAAGCACCGCTCCGCTGGGCCCCGCCGTCTCAAGCACCGCTCCGCTGGGCCCTTCCTGTCAAGCACCGCTCCGCTGGGCCCCGCCGTCTCAAGCACCGCTCCGCTGGGCCCTTCCTGTCAAGCACCGCTCCGCTGGGCCCTTCCTGTCAAGCACCGCTCGGCTGGGCCCCGCCGTCTCAAGCACCGCTCCGCTGGGCCCTTCCTGTCAAGCACCGCTCCGCTGGGCCCGCCGTCTCAAGCACCGCTCCGCTGGGCCCTTCTTCTCAAGCACCGCTCCGCTGGGCCCTTCCTGTCAAGCACCGCTGGCCCATTGACAGTGCCGGTTCTGTGTCGAGCTGGTGTTCACGCTGCACTCTGGGCACCCTGCCTCCTCCATGACCAGTGGAGTCTGTAATCCACCTGATGGACTGTGGCTTTGCACTCCCCAGGATGGCACAGTGGGCATGGTGGCCCCTTCGTGGTTCTGGCGTCGTGGACCCCTGTGGCTGAGGTGCCCCCCCTTCCCTTCCCCCTGAGGTGCCTGTAGTTTTGTCATCTGATGCCCCAGCAGTGTTCTCTCCAACGGACTCAGGTCTCCTGTGTGGGCTTTGCCCATGTGTTTGGTAGACATTGGCCCACGGACTGTGGATATTTGACACACTGAGCAGGACTTATTGACTTTGTACATAGCTTTCGCACTGTTCATGATTTTTGCTTTGATATTTCATAACGATAATTTTCCATGACTTCAATGAACCTAATTTATACATAAATTTAATTTAAAATTTTATTATGTCTTTGCATTTTTCAGGGGGGTTTGGGGGGTGTCACTTAGTTGTTGCTCTGCATTGGTATGTTGATAGTTGGGGGGGGGGCGTATGTGTGTGCCCGTAACCTTTCGTCCTCCCCCCTCCCCTGTGTCGTAGGTGCAGTACTCACCGTTGTCTTCTGCGCCGGAGTTCGTACTCGTGGTAGATGAGCAGGTAGACAAGAGCTGGTAGGATGTTTAATTCGGGTTCCATGCTGTCCTCCGTCCTCATGGAGTGTATAGAGGTGAGCGTTTTCCCGTTCGTAGTCTGTTTCTGCCGTGTTTTTATCGGCGGGGCTCCCGCCCCGGAAAAGGTGGCGGATTGGTGAGTTGTGATACTGTGGGCGGTACATTGTCTGCCGCCTGCCTGTTGGCGGTGACCGCCGCGCTGTTTGTCTGTCCCGCCGTGGCGGTCGGAGTGTTAAAGTGGCGGGCTGTGTTGGCGGTTCCCGCCAGGGTCAGAATTCCATTTTTTTAACCGCCAGCCTGTTGGCGGGTTGGCCGCCGCTTTATCACCGACCGCCAGGGTTGGAATGACCCCCTATGTCCTGTTTATCTCTTCTGTATGAGACTTTTTTTCTTTAGAGTTTGCCTGTTGGTCTTACACTTTGGGTGCTTGTTCAGTCCCCCCTTCCCACCAGCTCCCTCTGTAAACATAAACCATCAGCAGTGGGGGGCTTTTCCAGGGCCAGCTTGCTCTCGCTCTCTTCCTCTTGTTATTGTAAGTCTGTGTGGCAAGGAAAGTCCAGTCTGTAATTTACAACGCTAATAGCTCTAACTCGAGCAAACACAAGACTATTACATTCCAAAAGCTTGTTCTCTTTATTTCGTAGGTAGTGCCATCACACTGGGCAGTAATCAAGCGCTTTCCATGACTACCAGTTTAATTCTATTGTTTATCCTAGCGCTCCTTCGCGAATTCAAGGGTTAACACAGAGCGATCGCGCTCGTTTTTTTATTTTTATTATTACTATGGAAAGGCGAAACCGGACCTGTCTTCTTGTTCTGATTAGTCTCCTCCACGCACTTTAAATGGGCTCTCTTATGTGAAATTGTATTACTTTCCATTTTCAGGTTATGTGGAAAAAATAAGTTGGTTAGTTTACAATGCTAGTAGCTCTAACTTGTTTATTTTGGAAGAATTGTATTAACTGCTATTGTGGTTCAGTGTTCTACATTAAGATGACATATTTCCCGAGACCCTGCACACACTATCGAACAACCAGGGCGGTTGCATTCGCAGGGGGCCAGGGGCCTGGTGTAAAAAGGAAAGGTATCCATTTGCCATTTTGTTGAGGACATGGGTTTCAAAGAGAGGTAATCAAGATGCAATAGCCCACTCCAGCTCCTGGGTCCCCGTGCCACTACACCCGCTGTACTGTTGATATATATGTGCCACTTCCGCAGGGCCTTCCTGAAAACGGCAGTAAATCGCCTCAGTGGGACACTATATACTGAAGGAGAATTGATTGTGTAAACTAGAAAATGTGTCTCTGTTTTGCCTGCAGTGTTTGTTTTTTAACACTGACCGACTCTACAAAGTTTTGAAAGCGTAAATGTTTGAAACTAAAACACAAAACAGTTTTGGTGAAACTGAAAAAATATATTGTTAGAACAGAAAAGCACTCTTGAAAAGGTTTGGTGGGCTCGAGTGAAACAAGTGTTGGACTTTTTTGCTTATGCAGGGTCATCCCCAGTCTTTTTGCCTCCTGCCTCCTATTTTGTCTGACCTGTTGCCGTTGGCTTTTGAACTCTGAGCACTTTACCACTGCGAACCAGTGCTAAAGTGCAAATGCTCTCTGTGTAAAATTGTATGTGATTGGTTTATCCATGATTGGCATATTTGATTTACTAGTAAGTCCCTAGTAAAGTGCACTAGAGGTGCCAGGGCCTGTAAATCAAATACTACTAGTGGGCCTGCAGCACTGCAGCACTGGTTGTGCTACCCACATAAGTAGCTCTGTAATCATGTCGCAGACCTGCCACTGCAGTGTCTGTGGGTGCAGTTTTAACTGTGAATTCGACTTGGCAAGTGTACCCACTTGCCAAGCCTAAACCTTCCCTTTTCTTACATGTAAGACACCCCTAAGGTAGGCCCTAGGTAGCCCCAAGGGCAGGGTGCAATGTATGGTTAAGGTAGGACGTACAGTAATGTGTTTTATAGGTCCTGACAGTGAAATATTGCTAAATTCGTTTTTTTACTGTTGCAAGGCCTGTCCCTCTCATAGGTTAACATGGGGGCTACCTTTAAATCTGATTTAAGTGTAGATTCCCTTTGGGAGCGGATGGAAATGTGGAGTTTGGGGTCTCTGAGCTTAAAAATACATCTTTTAGTAAAGTGGATTTTAAGATTGTGTGTTTGAAAATGCCACTTTTAGAAAGTGAGCATTTTTTTGCTTATACCATTTCTGTGACTGCCTGTTTGTGGATTCCCTGTCTGGGTCAGTTTGACAGTTGGGCTGGTTGCACCTCACACTAGACAGTGACACAAAGGGAGCTGGGGTGTAGCCTGCATATCCTGATGAGCCATCTGTGCTAGGAGGGAGGGGAGGAGTGGTCATTCACACCTGAAAGGGCTGTGCCTGCCCTCACACAATGCAGTCTCCAACCCCCTGGTGAGTGTCTGGGGCCTGGCCTGGGTAAGGCAGGATTTCACATTCCAAAGAGACTTTACTTTGAAGTAGGCCTACTTCAAAAAAGAAATTGGGTATAAAAAGAGCACCCAAAACCACAGACTTCAGAAACACTTCTGGAACTAAGAGGAACCTCTCCCTGGAAATAGCTGAATAGCTGAGGAAGAAGAGCTGCCCTGCCTGTGACTGTGCTTTGTGGAGCTATCCTGCAGTTGCTGCTTCTGCCACAGTAAGAGGGCAAAGACAGGACTTTGTGTGTCTTCCATCTTGAGAAGAAATCTCCAAGGGCTTGATCTAGAGCTTGCCTCCTGTTGTTTGAAGTCTCAGGGACAGCAAAGACTTCTCCCTGCCAGCACCTGGAGTCTCTGGAGTCTCTGGAGAGACTCCTACTCTGCCCTGTAGTGCCCATCCAGTTCCTGGGACCCTGAAATAAGAGCTGGCAGCCTAAAGACAAGAAAATCCACGCACAGAGCGCATGCGGGGAAAAGATTGACGCAAATCCAATCTGCGGCTGAGAAAAACAATGTGCCGCCGACTCCGCAGCTGAGAAACAACGCTCGCAGGAAACGCAACCGAAGAATCGATGCACGGAGCAGGAGAAACGACGCGCAGCATCGCTGACGGAGGCTGGGAGATCACGACCTGCGCTGTGTGATTTTCGGATCATCGTGCGGCTGGATTTTCGAATCGCGTACCACCTTGCGGAGTTATTTTTGACGCACACCTGCCCGTGCGGGGTTATTTTTGACGCGCATCAGGTAAATTTTCACTCTAGCAGCGCTAGTGTGTTTTTAAAACTACTTAAAGACTCTTTTTGATTTTTAATTGATAACTTGACTTGTGTATGGTGGATTTTTGTAGTTTTGGTCTTGTGTTGTTAAGATAAATTTTTGCTATTTTTCTAAACCTGTTTTGTGTCATTTTGTAGGGTTTTCAATAAGTTACTGTGTGTGTTGGTACAAATACTTCACACCTAGCACTCTGAAGTTAAGCCTACTGCTCTGCCAAGTTACCAAGGGGGTAAGCAGGGGTTAGCTGAGGGTGATTCTCTTTTACCCTGACTAGAGTGAGGGTCCTTGCTTGAACAGGGGGTAACCTGACTGTCAACCAAAGACCCCATTTCTAACAGGAAGACACACAAGTTATAAGTGTTTATCATTATTATCGATGTTTTAAATGTAATATTGAACTTGCAAGAGGTCCCCTCGTTTCAATACTTGGTGCAGATCAATAGGTAAAGATACGTTTTTAGCACGAAATCTTTCACAGAATAGCAAGCAACAAGTTTAAATGTTGCGCGCCATGCTGTGAATTCCTACAAGTACACTCACGATGCTGAACACCTAAGTGCTGAGTTTTTACAGTGCATGCTTTACACTCGGATGCCTCGTCAGGATTTGCGACTGGCTTCATCAGAGTTCTTAAGCTTGCTGATAGGCTGCCGCAAGGGGTGTTGGTGTTGAAAACATTTACTGCCACAGTAAAAAAAAAAAAAAAGGTATGAATGTTGCCTTTTGGTGACACCGGCCTAGCTCCTGTGCAAGCTTGGCTTTTTGGTGCCTCAGGCAAAATTACAGTTTGCCATTTGGGTGTTCTCCCTCCTTTAACAACAAGGCCATGTTAAGGCATTTTTTAAAATCATTTTTCTTGTGGCTTTTTGTGCTATCCGTGGCTACCGTGGCCTTGATGTAATGCTCTCTGAAAGGGCTGGCATACTTGCCACATGCTACTGCTCATCATGGTGTCTGTGCTCCCTGTGCTAGTAAATGAGAGCTTCAAGTGGTTGTGCTGTGGCAGGAATGCTGCGTGCGCCACTCTCTCCCTACAGAGTCTTGGTTGGAGAACCCCGACACTCTTCTTGCTAGTCCATAGCCAATGCTACTACCTCTCATTGCACCACTCGGATTCCTAGATTGAGTATTCACCTTTGCTGACAGTTCCTTTAAACAATCCTGATGGGATCTCCACTGGAACTCAGCAAACGGTCTTTTCTGGAACCAGGAAAAAACTGGATCTGGACAGATTACAAAACCGTCTGTTATTTAAGTTGTTTTGGGGTCTAATACAGGCCACATATTGTCTCAGGAAGGGTGTCGCTCTCACACTGAGCAAGTAAGTATACTCTTTATTGTTTCTGGTCAATTAGAGTAACTACATTCATAAAAAGAACCTCTTGTACAAAGAAATAGCCTAGTGCCCATAAAAAATGATAGGAGAAGTAGTCCTCAACTTACAGTCATGTATATTAATAAAAGAGCATTTAGCAATATCAGGGAATTAAAATGCCTTTTAAAACAGTCTGTGTTGACTACATGTAAATTTATACAATAAATGGTTTCCTGACATAGCACTATTTTCAAGGAGCCACAAAGTCTAAGGACCCGGGGGTTGAGTGACTGTCCTTCAGTTACGCACTATATTAAAAATATTGCCACACAACGAGCTCAGTTATGTTGTTGGAGTTCAGGCATCATTTTAGTGTCTCAGCACTTTTTTTAAGAACAAGGGTTTGATAAGTGTACGTTGTTCCAAATTAAATTCAGAGCAGCAACAGAGTAAATTAAGGATTGATTCCTTTTTTAGGTTGAGCGTGCCCACTGCACGGCCATCACTACCATGCGTTCATGGGCTTGCCTTTCAAAAATCCTTTGTAATCATTGGTAAATGCTTTATGTTTGTCCTTCCTTGGGGCGGTTTTGTTGCCGCCTTGCAGACTGCTCCTGTTACATGGATAATTGCACATTTGCCACGTGTTTGACTGCAAGCAAACTTCTTTTTCCTTTTGCGTCTCTCCTTCACGCTCATGGTGGCCGTGGCGCTTCGGATTGGCTTGCTTATGTTGACTGTTTTACTTTTCATTTTCAATTTATTTGGGAAGAAAAGTCCAGTTAGGAATTTATAATAGCTCTAACTCGAGCAAATGCGAGACCCACTGCATTACAAATGCTTGTTTAATACTGTGAGGCCTACCTCTCCCATAGGGTAACATTGGTTTACCTTATTACATTTAATAAGTGCTAACTTTTGTTTGGGAACAGGTAAGAATTTTGTGCTTGGTGTCTAAGGAATTGTAATATAAAACCCTCTTTAACAGTAAAGTCTAGGATGTTCTGACTTGATGAGAGGGGTAGAGCTGTCACCTGTCATACTTGCACTTCAAAAGACACTGGTCAGAACACACACAAAGGACTTCACACTAGCTTATTGTGCCTGCAGACATACTGGGACTAAGGAAAGGAGGCAGGAAATTGCAGACATTTTGGTAGGGGGGAAATCCAGATGTTTCTTTCACTTCAAAGGGGCACAAGGTATAGAAATAGGACCTTCAGATCCACTCTTCAGTACACTCCTGAACCTGTGGATACTATCTAGGAAGGACTGTCCTGCTGCTTGAGGCCTGCCCTGCTGTCTGAGAAGGAAGACTGGACCTGCACAGTTCATCCTAATCTACCTGAGTGACTCCAAGTGCAAGTTAACTGGTATCCTGTTCTCAGCTACAGGGACAAAACAAGCTCCAGAGGACTCCCTGCAACTGCCAGCTGGCCTGTTGCACTGGACCTGCCTGTACCCTTAACTCGACCTGCCTGAGCCTTGCTGGCCTCTGCTGCAGTGCGGTCCTAATCTCCAAGAGATACCTCCAAAGTGTGGCATCAGTTGAGCTCCACCTTGCTGAAAAGGAGAAATCTTGAAGCTGTTGGCTCGTCGCAACCACGAAAGGGGGAGTTGGAGGCTAGATCTTATTAACCGCACTCACCGCCAATGCAAAGCTCAGGTGAACCTAACTCTTCACACTACAGTGACTGCCAGTGACGACCGGCAACGTGAGATCTGCACTACAGCATTGGCAGCCCACTGGGACCCCCAATACTAATCTCCAGTAACAGCAATCTCTGTTGCTCAACAGGATCGTTTTGCTAAATCAACAACTGTCAGCAATGCCCGGCATGCTCTTCATACTCTAGTGTCGGCCATCCGTGATGTTCTCCCTGCTCCTCACAACACCCTCCACCGCGAATGGAATTCTTCGCACTGGACTTAAGAGGGTACCTTTTTGAGCGTGACTATCCTGGTCCCTGTTTCAGGCTGAGCTCCATTGTGGTTGGCCTGAACTTGTGACTTTCAAATGGCCTCACATGACCAGATAAGTGTGAGTAGTGTTTTGTGCTTTTAAGTGCTATATTTACCTTAAATCTTTTCAATTACATATCTCCAGTTCTGCTGATTGGATTTTGTCATTTTGGTGTCAAATAATTTATAAAAATGTGCTCTGTTTTTCTAAATGGGTGTGGGATTTTTCATGTGCTGTGTTTGCTGTTCAACTTCTCCATTAATACTTTATACATTGCCTCTAGGTTAAGCCTGCCTGCTTTTGTGCGAAGCTACCAGAGGGTTAAGCACCGGATAATTTCATGATTTTTGTGGTTCACCCTGACAAGGACCCAATTTCTCACACATATGGTGATCATTCCTGGTCACATATATTTTCTGCCAGCTGCAATGGAGTTACCTCTCTGCTAAGCTTTAAAATCAGGCCCTAAGTCATTAGGAACGTTTGCCATGGCTATTCCTAGGCTTAGCAAAGCTAAATGGTCACTAAATTTCACTCCACATTGATGAGACAGTGACATTACTGACTCAGTATTACAGAGGAATACCATCTAACATGAATGAACAAAGTCAAAGAAGAAATTATGAATCTCCTACCACAACACACCATGGAGTTAGAACAGGGACCAATTGCATTAGTTTCTCTCACAGTCCATAAAAATAAATCATAATTTAAAAATAGTCTATGCCTATCTCTATGATTCCATTCTCAACAAACTCAGTGAGGGGTACAATGACCAAGAAAAACATACTCCCTTTTCCAATTCTTTTATTCCTTAATCACATTTATAATGACTTTGAACCACTGAGTTTATGTGTATGCAGTTCAATTTCAATGACACACTGAGAACAGCTTTCAACTCACATTACCCTCTAAGAACATTTCCATCAATTGTTAAACCATGACTGACCCTTCCATCTCCTCCACCCATCCAAAGCACTGGTTGATTCCCAATATCTAGGGCCAGGAGACATGTCATCACTTTACCCCTATTCTGATAGAACTCTATTGGCTTCCCTTGCATGCAAGTAGCATCTTCAAAATAATTTACAAAGTCATCCTGATCACCACCTCCGCTTATCATGCAGAAAAGTACACCGTTTTTGGTGATTTTGGCACACCCACGACCAGCCCACACTCAAACTGCAGACTAAGAAGTCTAAAATCATAAAAAAAGGCAACAGACTGTTTCAGACAGGATCGGGAATGCCCCATTGCTGTCCCGATTCAGGAGAGTTGAAGATGTACGTCTTTAAAGAACAGTACATCATAATGCAATAACAGCCCAAAACCAGCTACCTCTCCTAACACTTGTTAGCTTTATGATTGTCTTAAAGCTAGTACAGAGCCTCACTGCCTTTTGGCTAGGGTTGTGCTATAGAAATACCACATATGTACTTACATAGATATAAGTTCTATGAAAAACAAAATTAACGTGCTCTTGAGCAAAATTGCAAAACTAGGACTAAGCAGTCGAATGATTACAAAGTGTCCTAGGTGAACTCACCTCAGCGTTGAGCACAGCAAAGTCAGATGGCCCCTCCATCCTATTTAGATTGTACACATGGGTGAGAGGTGAGAAGTGATGGTGTTGGCTATTAAGTGTGGGTGGTGGTGATGTAAATTATTTAGCATATGGCAAATACAGAAAATCCGCAAAAATTGGCAGATGTTTCCTCTGCCCCCTTTAGGTCAAGCGTAAGCGTACAATCTCTTGTATACTTTGTATACTTCTCTTGTGGGCTTAAAGCCATTTCATTTGTTTGTTCCAGTGTCCTTTAAACATTGTTGCTTGCTAGTGGTCAGTCCTGCCTCTTTGTCCTTCTTTTTTTTCTTATGTTCCTCCCATGGAGCAGGGACCAAGTACAGTATATTTACACCATAATTCTTTATCTCTTGGTTTCAGGGACTACTTTATTAGTCCTTTCTTGCTTGTGTTCCACTGTGGGTGCTTCAGGCCGTGGCTGCTTGAATTTTAATGCAGCCTTCCACCATCTCACCTCCTCCCAAGCCGGAAAAGACCAGATGTTGTGCTCTGATCAGAGCTGCTGTGACAGGCACGCTCTCTCATTAAAGTAAAGTGGAAACGTGCTGAGCAGGACAAACAAAATGACAACTGTTTTATTGGCTGTAGTTTACATTTTTATTTATTTTGCCAGGTCTTCTTTTCTCACTTTGCCCACACACCTTGCTCTGTAACAAAACACAAGACTGGCAAACGTCAGAGGAAGGCATGCGGGCAAAGTGAGAAAGGAAGACTTGACAAAATAAATACAAAAATTAACTATAAACAATAAAATGTTGTAGCAAAACACAAGGTTGAAAAACAGCAAAGTTGTATTGTCTTTAGTAAATTTTGGGATTTATTTATTTTGCCAAGTCTTCTTTTTGCATGCAGCAGGCATATGGGTCCTCTCACTCTAGCCATGGTCGGGCTTACTAAATGCCTTCCCATATCCCTTTCTCATACTTAATTGATATTTCACAGGATTTGCGGCATACAGGATGCCAGGTGCAGCACATAAACCTTTTATATTTTGCCGCCCGTTTTCCAAGCTACATGTCTGATTTGGAGCACAAACACCCAAGACCACCGAGAACTAACACAAGGCAGCAGAAGCCAAGGCTGCAGAGCAGCCGGTGGATGGTGTGGAGAATGATCCGATGTTCCAAGAGACTGATGCTGCCAGCTAGAGTGATGAGGACGCAGGGTATTTAGCAGATATTTCTTCTCCTTTAATGAAAGGAATGTGTAAGTGGACTTTTTATTACATTTCCTTGGATGATTGCAAGGGTCTGGGCGGTGGGTGATATTGCTGGACCCTTCTGGTGTCGCCTTTGCTCATTCAGTCTTTTGTTGGAGCCATGTGGTAATTGGGGGAAGGGAAGAAAATGGATGAGGCATTGTAATATTGTCGAATACATTTATATTTTTTGTTGCACAGTAATAATGCATTCTGACAGAGTACTTTTTTTATTACTGTGGTGTGAAATTGCCCAATCAGCTATGTGCTCTTGACCAGTTAATTCAGATTTTTGCTCTGCTGGCTTTCAAGCATCCCCTTGTCCTAAGTAACAAATCACTTTCTGTAGTATACATTGATGTGTGAAATATACAGCACAGCACAACTCAGCCACCAACACTTGTGGTGTCACGGCTCTGTGTGTGTAGTCGATTCATTGGCACCAAAGTCTACTAAGTGAAGGAGCTGTGGGTTGTAGTGCCAGTTCCTTCAATGTGCAAGCCCTCGCTTGCCTTGCCGATATATGGGAATTGTTTGATCTACATTTGCCAACAGTTGGTGCACGCAGAGGTTTGAAGGTAAAACAACACCCTATTTGCCTAGCCCGGCTTCTGTCACATGTTAGTCTGGCCATCATGTGACACAGCTTTGTTTAGATGTAAAGTTTCAATATGTTCAGAGTCCAGGGAGGCTTCCACAACCCGCCTTACCTTCAGGACTTGTGCTTGCTGAATAATGCACTGCCTCTTAGTTGAGGAACAAGAAGCCTACTTAGAGAGATCCACCTCGCCCTCATCTGGGAGTGAGGGAGCACTTTGTGAACTAGACGTAATGAGATAACCATCTCTGACTGCAAGGTCAGATAGAAGAGCCCGTTGCGATTACAGCTCCCGGGTAGTGGTGGGGGTGTCACGCAGAGTACTGGAATCATCAAATAAGTATTCTTGCAAGAGCAATTATGATGGTTAGCTGACCCAAAGCTCGCTATGCCTGCTGCCCAATTCAGAAACTCCCTTCTCTACCGACCTCACCAGTCACCCCCTTCTCTACCAAACCAAGAATTATTGGAGCACTTGCGTAGAGACACCTATTGACCTCGGTTTGATCCGTCCCTGTCACTGGCACTAGGCCCAGCCACCCAGGTGGGGCAGAGTTTTATTGGCACAGATGGGGCAATGCTGGGTGCAGGGTTTTTGTGGATTCCTGCAGATTCAGGAAGTTTCCATCACAGAAATGTAAGAAAGGTGTGTGTGACTTTAGGCAAAGTTGGATTTTTGCAGGGCATTGTGGGTAAGAAAATGGTATGGGGTACATTTGAAACACACCAACCTGGACTTCCCTAGAAGTCTACGTTTCAGAAGTGACTGGGTCTGGAAGGTTTTTCCAGGCAGCAGCCTACCCAAGCCTAAAAAGTGCAGCCGCTCACCACTGCAAGTGGGACGATATTGGGAGTTAGCCAAGATCTGCTGGCTCGTATGTGAAATCAACACCCAAAACAGTCAAATCTCCTTTTCCTTGCCATTGGGATGAGATGCTTTAGTCAGCAGGGTGAGCAGAAAGATTGTGCCCATTTGGGGGTAATTGCTTGCCCATTTCTTTTTAGGGTGGGGCCATTGCATGCCTATACTGGTCAGCCCTCACCCAATAATAACAAAACAATACCTGGTGTCTAGTTGGCTTTGTGGCCCCCTCCCATAGGGGGCAGCTCTGAGGTTATTACCCCCATTAGGCCTCCAAGGGGAGGGGGCAGAAAGACTATGCCCATTTTTGGGGGGTGGGGCATTGACTGGGCCATCATGGCCCACCCCCATTCCTACACTAATTAAATTAAAAAATTCCTGGTATCTTAGTGGACTTTCTGCTGGGGCTAGTGCTCCCATCGGCCCACCTGGGGAGGAGGGAGCAGAAAGACTGTAGTCATTTTAATTGGGATGGGGACATTGACAGGGCCATCCTGGCCCGCCCCGTCACTACACTAATTACATAACAAATCCCTTTAGTGAGCTTTCTGACCCTCTGGGGGTGTGGGGGACAGAAAGACTGAATATGACTAAAATGATCAGGGGGAGCAAAAGCCCTCACCCAAGGAGTCACTTCCCCCTCCCTGGTGCCTAGTGGGTGGATCCCTGCTTGGGGATCGTCCTCCCTGGCAATCCCCAATCAGAAATCCATTTAGGAAGGGTACAATTGGAAAGGGGATATTTTACCCTTTCCAACTATGCCTCTCCCGCCTGCCTCGTGCTCGGGGGGCTCAGATAGCACCCTGAGCACTGAGGCAGGAAAAGTGAAATGAGCCGATTCAGGGAGACTACATCACTGCACTTTCCCTGAAATTGAAGGAACAGCATCGGGAGGCGAGGAAGTTTTCTCCCACCTCCTGGGGCTGTTTTTCTATTTGCAGGAAATCCCTCTGGTGCCTGCACCAGAGTGTTTTCCAGTGCTGTGAATGTCAGACGGCCAGGAGCTGGCCGATGCACACGAACACTAATGCACCGGGTGGCTCCCTGCAGTACAGCACACCAAAGAGGCTACATCACTCCATCACATCTATCCAGTTTAACTATCATCTCATTCCCCAAATTCCTAAAAAGTTTGCAACCATCTCATATAATTTTATACCTCACACAAACTAATAAACTCCTTATATTAAGGCTTCCCTGCTCTGTTCTCCACTGAATCCTCCTCTTAAATGTACCTAAGTTACTTAACTTAATACACTGCAATCACCTCTCTTCTATCTATATACTTGCGCATTCTGAGCAGCATTTGACACAATTTATCACATCAATGGACACCACTTCCCGCTAACTGATATTCCATCATCTAACTTCCCACATTCAAGACTGCTCTAAAAAATTCACTTTCACAAAATTTGAATATTTCTCACCATCCTTGACCCATCTGTACACAGTTGTCTTCTCTATTGTGTTCCACTGATACAACAATGTCAACATACAGTACATTTGTTACATCTAGGCATGTAACTGATTCACTGTTCTTCATATCCACTGTTCTCTTTAAGTTTACCACCCAAAAACGGATTGTGATCTATGCCCACATATCCCAATGATATGCACAGCAATTCATTCTAAAAATGCTCCTGATGCTGCTCATAAACAAACAAATATATAACAGTTAAATACAGCATTGAAACAGAATGTAATCCCTTTCCACTTAGCATTTGTGATCCACCAACCTTCTGATGCCTGCACTTCTTTGAAGTTAGATCTCAACAAGAGATACTGTCATATTCTAATGCTGAAACTGGATTTCAGAAAGAAGCCATATGATGGCTTATATGGGGACCAGATTACATCTCGCATAAAGCACTAACAATTCAGGAATCATTAACAGAACAAGGTACACATTTGAAAAGTGGATTGGAGTAATGGCAGAAAGCATGTGCACATACCAAAGATGTTTCACTGTAATTGAGAAGTCAGCTTATTCAGTACAAGTATGTAACTGAAGTCCTGATGTTCTAACAGGCTGGCCGCAAAACATGGTGGCAAATTGCGCACCAAGGGCCACATGTAGCAAATTTCAAATTTGCGACCTGCAAATTGCGAGTCAGAGCGACTCGCAATTTGTGAGTCGCAAATCCGAATGTAGGATGGTGTCCCTGACACCATATGCGATTCGCAACGGGGATCGCAAATGCCCACCTCATTAATAATCTTGCAAATGGCGGCCCTCAGAGGGATGGTGGCCTGCTGCGGACAGCAGACCACCATGTCTGTGACTGCTTTTCAATAAAGCAGTTTTTTTTTTGTAATGCAGCCCGTTTTCCTTGAAGGAAAACGAGATGCATTACAAAAACAAAAAATGAAAAGTTTTCGTTTCATTTTTTAAATGTTTAAAGTGACATTCACAACGGGTAAGGGGTCCCCTTCCCTTTTGCAAATAGGTTACCACCCATTTGAAATGGGTGCAAAAAACAATCCTACATTGCACTGCGAGTCACAATTAGGAAGGGAACACCCCTTCCTAATTGCGAGTCTCAAACCCGTTTTGCGATTCGGTAACCATGTTACTGAATTGCAAAACGGGGTTTGTGCATCGCGATGTGCTTTTTGCACGTCGCAAACAGCGAAATTCGCTGTTTGCGACGTGCAAAAAGCTACCTAAATGTTGCCCCAAGTTTTTAAAACCAACTTTTGATTTTGTAATGCAACCTATTTATCATCCATTGCTTGGAGGAATATTTAGTCTGAGGGGTAGCAGCGGGACCTGCCTAATGACTAATAATTATTTACAACTGCCTGTGATTGGTAAGGGAACAGCAGACCACAGTCCCTGCTTTAAAACATAAATATTTTGCGCTTGGTAATACATTGGGGCAGAGGGCAGTGATCCCGTGGATCACTGCCTGTTCCTCCTGAGGTCACCCAACAGTGTTAAGCACGGGAAAGAGTATACCTTACCCTTTCTGAATCAGGTAATGAGCAATGGTTTATGACTGCAAACTACTGGCATATATCATTGCTACTTGCAATTAGGAGGGGAAGCCCCTTTCATACCTCATCCTAACTGCGATTCGGAATGGATCTCAAAATACGTTTTACAAATCAGAACAGCTTTTTCGACTTTCAGAATGGGATCAGTACATTGAGCAGAACACTTTTACATTTCCAAGCCCTGTGATTTTTTTGTGAATAACAGGGTTTGTGAATGCAAAGGTGTTTAATACACGCTCTACCAATGAAGTTCAACATGGACTAATTTCACCGACGCCCAAATTGCACGTTTAGACTCAAGCCTTATATATCTAGTAAATAGATTCCCAATAATCTGTAGTTGTTGCCCTTGTTTCAAAATTAATATTTTCCCACATGGCAGCTTTCATAGGGTCCATCCATAGAGTTTTGTATAAGTCATATTTGCTGTATGTGTTGCCCTAGTTAAAGTACTGCTTACTTTTTTAATCTCTCTCACATTATTTGTCATTTGTGCTTAGGAATGTTTCTTGTGATTGGTTTCCATTAAATCACAGTTCTGACTAAGAGCCTGATTTAGAAGTTGGTGGATGGAATACTCTGTCACAAATGTGACGGATATCCCATTCGCTATATTACAAACCCAATAGAATATAATGGGATCAAAGTACAGCAGCGGGATATCAGTCATGTTTATGATGGAGTATTCCCCTCTGCCAAGTTCTAAATCAGGCCCTTAAATTTTACGATTCTATTTAACACATTGTGTTTTGGCTTCATCACACAACCTGAGAAGACTGGCAAAAGGATGGGATGCTGCAAATAGCAGATCATGCATACATCATTCTAGCAAGAAGACCTGGGAAATTGCTCCAGATGATGGAACCTAGGAATGCAAGGTCATAAGGAAGGGCTGGGAGCATGACGTCGTACTTACTGATAAACTGCACTTACTAGTGGAGGTACGTAAAAAAAATTATGCTGCTGCCATTTAAGGTTCACAAGTGTGTCCTGTCACAACTTATTGTCAGACACCTTGCACAAAAAGAAAACATGGAAGCACATCTTTGAGAAACTTAAAAACGATATTAGTTTTGGTGGGAAATTTCCCTTTGGCAGTACCTGGCAGGCCCAAAAACAGATGCACTTGGGGCTGAAAACCTAAGAAGAGGAAATTGATGGCCTAGGCTCTTCCACAATAGTTTTACAGAAAGTTGTGTGGGACATTAACAGGATGTAAGTAACAGAAGGCATGACGAATCAAACAACTGCAAAAGAAAACCAGAAGGAACTAGAATGAAATGAACCTCAATGGTTGCAATATGCCATGTTCAGAAAAAAGTTTATTACATTTTTTATGCAGTAGAATGCTCATATTATGTTAAGACTTTGGATATGGGAAATGGGAACAGCATGAAATGGATAATTAGAAACCGACAACTAATCATATCTTGGTGTTAGGGGAGGGTTCTTCCATAAGATTCCCAATGATCTAACTGAGCAGATACGAGCAGCCAACCAGCTTATGTTTAAAGGCTCATCAGATTTTATATTTTTTCCAAAGTTAAATGTGTACATCAGTTAAGGAGGAAGAAGAGCAGATTGGTGAGATTTTATTTGGGAACTATGCTACAGTATATCTTGTCACAGTACACAGTATCTAGCCATTAGGAGTGCAAACTATTGAAAACACCTACATCTATGAATCCTCCAAGAAGATTAAATTATTTCAGAATGAAAGAATGAACTCTATCCCACAATAACAAATATGTAGCAATATAAGAAACGGGACCTGATTTGCTGAGTATCCATATGACAAATCTGTGGTCTAGAGATGTGGCTACATTACAAATTAAGAGAAATTCAAAATCTGTATCGCCAGTGCCAACACCAAAAACAAAGTTCATGGAGACACATTATTCACTTTTATTTTGAAGCCCAAATGAAACACAAATAAGGCAGATATTTGAAGCTATGTGGTGTAACTGGCTCAATATACACCCATTGAATATTTTGATGAGCTTTCAACAGGTACTGGCACAAGCAGCTGCCAAGCCAATAGGTCTCAATTATGAAAGAGTTATTGGCTTTCCTAATGGGTTTTAACCATGTTGTATACCACCATAGATGTTGTTCCACATGGCTTAAAGTTAATGGTGTAGAGGGGAGTGGAGTGGTGTAGAGAGTTGGAGAGCTGAGAAGAGTAGAGTGCCATAGAGTAGAGTAAATTAGCGTCAAGTGCCATAGAGTTGAGAAGAGTTGAGTAGAGTCGAGTGCTGTAGAGTGGCGTGGCAGAAAAAGAAGTGGTGTAGAGTGTAGCAGAATGTCTTAGAGTAGAGTGGTGTACAGTGAAGTGGCATAGACTGGCCTAGAGTGGAGTGGCATAGAGTGGAGTAAAGTGTTGTAGACTATAAAGGAGTAGAGTGTTGTGGAGTGGAGTGGCACAGAGTGGAGAGTGTTGTAGAGTGAAGTGGAGTAAAGAAGGGTGGAGTGTTGTAGAATGGAGTGGCATAGAAGGCCGTATGGTGTCAGAGATTAGTGTAGAGTGTGGTACAGTGGAGCACAGTGGGGTAGAGTTGAATTGAGTAGAGTGAGTGAAGTTGTGTAGAGTGGAGTGGCGTAGAGTGTAGTGTTGTATCATGGAGTGGAGTGTTGTGGATCGTCATAGAGTTGAGTATTATAGAGCGGGCAGAGTGGCACAGAGTGTCGCAGAGTGGAGTGGTGTAGAGTGTCACAGAGTAAAGTGTCATAGAGTGGAGTGGAGGGATGTAGAGTGGAGTGGAGTAGCATGCAATAGAGCGGAGTAGAGTGTCATAGAGTGTTGTGGCATAGAGTGGAGTGGAGCAAAGTGCAGTAGAGTGTACTTAAGTGGCATAGAATAGAGTGACAACGAATAGAGTGGAGTGACGTGGAGAGGCATAGAATGTCATAGAGTGCAGTGGCATAGAGTATAGAGGTGTGGCATGGCACAGAGTGGAGTAAAGTGGCATGGAATGGTGTGGAGTACAGTGTCACAGAGTGGAGTAAGGTAGAGTGGAGTAGAATAGAGTACAGCAGCGTGGAGTAGAGTGTCGTAAAGTGGAGTGGCAAAGATAGAATGAAATAGATGTCTTAGAGTGGAGTGGCCTAGAGTGGAGAAGAGTGCTGTGGAGTGGATAGAGTGGGGTAGAGTTGAGAGGCTTAGAGTGGAGAAGGATAATATGGAGTGGAGTGAAGTGCAGTGTCGTAGAATCGAGTAGCATGCCATAGAGTGGTATGGCATAGAGTGGCTTAGTGCAGTGGTGGTGAGTAGAGTGTTGCACACTGCAGTGCATTGGAGTGGCGCAGAATGGAATAGTGTCGTAGAGTAGTGTGGTGAAGACTGGAGTAGCGTGGAGTGGAGTAAAGTTCTGTGGAGTGCCATGAAATGCATAGAGTGGAGGTGAGAACCATATAGTGGTGTGTGGTAGAGTGAAGTGGCATAGAGTTGAGCAGCATAGAGTGGTGTAGAGTGGAGAAGCATAGACTGAAGAAGAGTGTTGTAGTGTGCTGTTGAGTGGAATGGTGTAAAATGGACTAGAGTGGAGTGAAGTGGCATAAAGTAGTGTAGAGTGGAGTGGTGTAGCGTGGAATGGTGTAGAGCGGACAGGTGTAGCGTGGAGTGGTGTAGAGTGGAGTAAAGCGGCATTGGAGTGGCGTAGACTGGAGTGGCGAGGAGTAGAGTGTACTAGTGTGGAGCGGTATAGAGATGAGTAGAATGGCGAAGTCAAGTGGCATGGAGTGGAGTAGAGTAGAGTAGAGTTGAGTGGTGTGGCGTTGAGTAAAGTGGAATGGCATAGAGTGGACTATGTACAGTGTGGTAGCACACTACTTTTACAGACACCCCCTTTTAAATTGAAATTACCATTACATTTGCAGACATAAAGCCATACAGCGCAGAAATGATAATGTGTGGAAATGGGCATAACCTAGTGTACTGATTTGTGGGAATACATCCCTAGGGAAACGTTCAGCATGCCACCATATTTAAAATATTTTGAAAGCTGTTTAGGTTAATGAATACATTCAGGGGCGCTTTTAATTTTCTTCAGCTATTCAGGAAGACTCGGAGTCAACAAAGGTTGAGCCTTTAGATTGCATACAAATAAAAGTAGAGCACCCAGACAGCAGCTCTTGGTCTCATGTGAACCAGATCTCACAGGTCACAGGTTCATACCACATTGATCTGACAGTTTGAAAGCTTAAGCAAAAGGGCTGCTCCACGAGTTACACGGATGCTCCAGGTTCCGTCTTCAGACAGGGGACTTTTACTCTAGCTAACATACAGTTATTTCGTGGGTTACCGATATTAAACACTGATCAGAATAGAACTTAAAACATGCTAACATGCGTATTTGGTATTCTCTGAAGACTGTTTCAGGAAATTGATGCTGGTGTGATTATGCCAATATTCAGACTTTACTAAGGGAAAGAAAGAGTGCAACTTCACAACGACTTTTGAACAGGGATCTGGGCAGTGAAATGTTTTCAACCAACAAATACTTTTTGGGGGCAGGATACAAAAAATAGGGACATATTTACAAAGAACTGGTGCAGCGAGGTACTGCACCAAAATTGGCAGCATCGCACTGCGTCAGTTCTGAAAAAAATACGACGCATCCCTGTGTTTCCCCCAGTGCTGGCACTAAAATTGCTGCCTAGTGCCAAGGCAGCCACCCTAGGGCCAGGCTGCATTTGCGGGGGAGATTGTTCAATGGCAATTTGCTCTTTCTATGTGTGCTGCATTCTGCATTTCTTCTTGTTGCGCCGTGCTAACGCCACCCACGGGGTGGTGTTAGATTTTAGGGCTGCCACAGATTTACAATTTCTTGTAAATCTGGGGCAGTGTCAAAATGCAATGGGTGTTGCTGTGGAATGCCCAGAGCAACACCCATTGCATGCCCCTTCCACGCAAAGTGCTGCGTGTGAAGGGGCAGTATTTACAAAGTGGCATTAAGCCACATAAAAAGTGGCTTAATGCCGCCTTGTAAATACAGTGCAATGCACATTTCCACCGAAGCATCACCAAAATGTGACTCTCAAGTGGTGCTTGTAAATATGTCCCTTAGGCCCATATTAATGACAAAGGAGCACAGCGCAGTGCTGTGCCAAAAGTAGCAACGCTGCACAGCGCCACTTTTGAAACACAGGGATTCGCTGTATTTACAGGAATACAGCGCACCCCTGTGTTTCCCCCTGCACCGGTGCTGAAGTAAGCTGCCTGTGCCAACGCAGGCATCCTTGCACCATAGTGCAAGTGTCTCTGCGTTGAGGGGATAATTGTTTATGTGCAGTAAGATGTCCCTTCCTGCACATAAACAATCTACAATGGAGATTTGGCACTTCTATGTGTGTTACAAAATGCAGCACACATAGAAGTACCAAAGAGTAATTTCGGAATGATTGTTCATGTGCCAGAAGGGACACCTTCCTGCACATAAACAATCATTAATTGCGTTTTGCTTTTTCTGTGTGTGCTGCATAATGCAGCACACATATAAAGAGCAAAAAACGAGAAGGAATAAAAGTATTCCTCCTTGTTGTGCCATGCTAACGCCACCCCAGGAGTGGCATTCGTTTTTGGCGCTGCCTCAGATTTACTCATTCTCGTAAACTTGGGGCAGCGTCAACAGCGATGGGAGTTACGGTGGAACACCCCCAGCAACACCCATTGCACATCCCTCTGACAAAAAGTGACTTAATTCCTCCTTGTAAATATGGTGCAGTGAAAAGCACCCCCGCAGCATCAATTAAAGTAATGCCTGGCGGCACTAGGACCATGTAAATCTTGCCCATCGTGTTTTATAACATTCAAGCAAGACAGTGTGCTACAAATCAATACTTACTAAATAAGTAGAATACAGCATAACCAACCTTATATGCAAACCTTCCATCATAGCCATACAGGTCAATAAAGAGCAATCAGTCGAAGATTCACAGGGTCTGATTGGAAGTTGAGGCATTACGTCTTGCCCAGGTTGCCCCTGATATATAACGATTCCAAAATGTATGTTATTCGGGTGGAATACCTAACACCTATTACAATTTTTTGGGGAATAACGTGCAGATTTTGGTGTTTAAGGCCCCCAAATCCACATGATACAGTAAATACTGTATGACTTCCCCCCATTAATTCTCTGCAGATTTAACTGGAGATTGAGTTATTTAATGTATCAGATGTGTTCAATATCCGATGCGTTAAATACCTATCAATCCGTAATTCCGACCCAAGCGTAAACAGGGGTTTATGGATGGGTCAAAATATAACAAGCAACTCGTAATCAGGGTCCGTGTCTCCTGCTGTGATATTTTTTCTTAATGAACTTCATCTCTGTAGTACTTCCCCTTCATGCCACCTCCTGCTACATTCTCTGTCCTGCCTCAGAGGTTTTCCAGACTTCACCTCACTTCTCTGTTCCACTGGTTGTTATTGCTAGCTAACCTGTGACTAACACAGTTTATAATTAGACCTGACAGCCTTAGGGTGGTAATCCCTAACTTTTTGCCTGCCTCTCTCCACTTTTATGACACTGTTTTTGCTGGTTTTAGGACTCTGTGCACTTAACCAGTGCTAAGGTGCATATTCTGTCTCCCTTAAACATGGTAACATTGGTTCATCCCCAATTGGCTTATTTGATTTACTTATACATCCCTAGTAAAGCGCACTACATGTGCTGAGGGCCTGTAAATTAAATGCTACTGGTGGATGTGAGGCATTGAGTGTGCCATCCACGTAAGTAGCCCCTTAACCATGTCTCAGGCCTGTCTTTGCAAGGCCTGTGTGTGCAGTTCCACTGCCACTTCGACTTGGCATTTAAAAGTACTTACCAAGCCTTAAAGCCCCCCCTTTTCTACATATAAGTCAACACTAAAGGAAGGCCCTAGGTAACCCCTAGGGCAGGGTGCTACATAGGTAAAAGGCAGGACATGTACATATGTGTTTTATAAGTCCTGGTAGAACAAACAATCCTAAATTCATTTTCCACTACTGTGAGGCCTGCTCCTTACATAGACTAGCATTAGGACTGCCCTCAGATACATTCTGAGTGGTAGATTCTGATCTGAAAGGGGTGACCAGGTCATATTTAGTATAGAAAATCTGCTTATTGGTGAAGTTGGATTTTATATTACTATTTCAGTAAATACCACTTTAAGAAAGTGAGTCTTTCTCTGCATTTAAAACCATCTGTGTCTTACAGCCTGTCTCCAATCAACGTCTGGTCTGTGCTGGTTGACAGCTCTCTTGTGCATTTCACCCAGTCAACCACAAACACAGGACACTCAGACACATCTGCATTTATCTGCATACTGAATGGGTCTTCCTGGGCTGGAAGGGTGGAGGGCCTAACACTTACATTTCAAAGGCTAGTGGCCTGCCCTCACACAAAGGACTGATAACCCCCCACAGGGGCGCTGGTTGAAAGGACTGGGCTGAAAGGGGAACTTGTGCACTTCAAAACCACTCTTTGAAGTCTCCCCCACTTCAAAGGCATTTTTGGGTTTACAAACTGGGTCTCTGACCCCACCAACTCAGACACTTCTGGACCTATACCTGCACCCTGTCAGTGAAGCTGACTGGCTGCCCAAAGGACTCATCTGGATTGCTTTGCTGAGAAAGACTGCTGCCCTGCTGTTGCCCTGCTGGCCTCTGACTTTACTGGAAGGACTCTGCCTTCCCCTGAAGTACTCTCCAATGGCTTGGATTGAGCTTGCCTCCTGTCTCTGAAGTCTCAGGGTCAACAAAGACTTCACCTCTTCAAGAAATGCCTTGTGCATCGAAAATCGACATAACACCTGCAGAAATTGACACAAAGCCTTCATCGCGGCTGAGAAATCGGCACACAGCCGACCGGAATGACGCAGCTCTGACTTCGCAACTGGAAATTCGATGCAACGCCTGCCTTGCGACAGAAAAGTCAGGGCATAACCTACCGGATTGATGCAGCACCTGCTCCTTTCTCCAGTGCGTCAAGGATTTTCAACGCATCGTCCCTGGGTGTCAAAATATTCCCACATCACTGTGAGGAACCAAGACTGCGTGGCAAAAAAACAATGCAAAACCTTGCAGCGTGATAAGAACTAACGCATTGTCTGTGCCGCGCCGGAAAATCCCACGCAGCACCTTATTTTTCTGTGCATCTCCCCCTCTGCGGTCTCCATGCATCGTTATTTATGGCGCATCCCAGATACTGTGCGTAACAAAGAAACAACTGTTTATTTCTATGGATTGAGACTCTTTTAAACCTTTTAAAAGTGATCTTTCAGCTTGTGCATATGGGATCTTTGTCGTTTTTACCTTATTTGAATCAGATAAATATTATCTATTTTTCTAAACCTGTGTGGTGTATTTTTGTGGTGTTTTCACTGTGTTACTGTATGATTTATTGCACAAATACTTTCGACATTGCCTTCTAAGTTAAGCCTGACTGCTCAGTGCCAAGCTCCAGAGGGTGGGCACAGGATCATTTGGATTGTGTTGTGACTTACCCTGACTAGGATTGTTGTCCCTGCTTGTACAAGGATGTATACCTCTGCCAACTAGAGACCCCATTTCTAACAATAATATAATGCCCATACTGACTCTGACTTCGAAGTGTTATTATATTGATAGCTACGTCTACACAACAGAAACCCTAGCTAATGCCTACAATAGCTCAAATATTCCATCCATTCTACCTATAATAAATGGACATGTGATATCATACTTGCGTAGTCCAACCTCTTCAGATGTTTACCTCCCATTAGAACTTAGTGGCCAGATTTATTCCCTAACAGCTTTCATTTGTGCATTTCTGTACCTCTCTCCACTTCTGTTTCTTTCACAGAGGAAATATGAACTTGCCCTATAAAAAAATGTTCATCTTCAACACAAGAAGCCCTCTTTGCATCAAAACTAAGGCAGCTCATTTTATCACTCAATACCAATTAGGTGGTAAAAAAATTACATCAATATCTCAACAGTGAACAGGTTGCTCCCCTTCAGCCTTGGAGACTTAAACATGCCCCTGTGAACCATCCCGTCCCGAAAGTGGAAAAGAAAACAGAAATTACCTGTGATTGTCTATAAGCTAATTAATGTAAAGAAGCAATATAACATATCCTATCTGCCGAGGTAAAAATACATACAGCAAGAAATCAACCCATTACTAAATGTGGACCACACTTTATCTTGAAATATTAGAACCGGACTGCAAAACGTATACATACCTGCCCCTTCCGCGAAATGCAATGAATTACTTAACCAATTCAAATATAAAACCTGACCCACAAGAAACTATTTAAACTCTGATTACATGCAATTCAAACGTTTTCCTAAATTCAAAAACTCTTGGAACTCACATCTGATGACTCATGAACATCATCAAACACCTTAAACCTAAAAATACTTTCTTGATCAACTCTTTGCAAAATCCTAAGAAAATGTCCCTTGCTCAAGGCACCTTTTATGAACATCCTGCAGACTAACGTTATCCCCTGCATACTCAAACCGGCATTTGCATTACAATAGGTCTCGCATTTGCCTGAGTTACAGCTATTGGCATTATAAATTCACTTTCACTACCGCACCATCAGAGTTGCTGGCTGGCTAGCATAATTCCCCCGAAAAAGCCACAGAGGAGAAATAAACTAGAAGGGTCATTCACCCATATCAAGAGTGTTCAAACAGTCATAGTGTAATAAGGATGTTAAATTGGCCTGAATCATGGTCATAATTGTAATAAGGAGAGATTATTAAAGCACATACAATTATCATATAAACTTTCATCAGAAATAAACTTTTGGCATTAAACTGTAATGGTCAAATCAGCTTCTAGACGGCACCATAACACAAATATAATTTGTAAGAAACATGGTCATGTAACAATATTGTTATCCCCTAGAGGGCATACCCATGAAACAAACAGGCAAAAGTAATGCAGTGTATCCATATACTTAGCCCCTGGAGGATGTTTTTAGGGCTAGTAGGCCTACTGCAATGATATTAGAAACAAGGCCTTTAAAACAAAAATCCTTCCAGCTGTAAAACAAAAGTTCTAGCCATGTGAAAGCTTAAAAAACACTGGATAGTGGGAGGGGTTATTATTTTGGGGTCCCCATTAACTTAGTGTGGGGACCCAGAGGTGACATAGACAGAAGGAGTGTGTCGCGTTGAACGTTTTGGTAGTGGTCCCATTGTCCTAGGGCCACCACAGGCTGAGTTATGAGCAACAATGTTTTGTAAGAGTAATGCTCTGCAAACATTATGGGGCAACTTTCCTGAGTGCAGTGAATATTGTAATATTGGCTCTCCCACTGTGCTGGGAGAGCCGCTTTCACTTTGAGGATTTCTGTTTTCCCTAAAACATTTACCAATTTCAAGTGTTTTAAGGGGAGAGCCACAAGAATTGAAGATGATTAGGTAACTGTAAACAATTTGACAAGCGCTCCAATACCGCTGATCGAGTTCACGCTGTTGTGTCTGTTCGCGCTGTGACCATTATGGCTGCCATGCAGCACAAAGGGGAGACACAAAAGAAAAAAAATTGTTCACCCACACTGAAGTACATCAGCAATCGTGCAATAATCCATGTAACAGGGGCAGTCTGCAAGGTGTGACAAAAACAGCCTCGAGGCGGGACAAACATAAAGCATTTATCAATGACATCAAGTGATTTTTGAAAGGCAAGCCAAGGAACAAATTAAAGTGATGGCCGTGAGATGGGCGTGGTTGAAAGCCCAAAATACTTACAACAGGTCAAAGCGCTTGCACGTTCGACCTAAAAACTGAACCTCAGTCAAACTATTTATTTGACTTCTGCTCTGAACAATGGCATAACGAAATTTAAAGGGCCCCCCTGCAAAGTACCTGTAGGGGCCCCCTTGGACCCAGTCAAGGGCCTGTCACCTGTACACAGTTCTGTGCTTAGGGCCACCCTGGAGCGCAGGGGCCCACCTCAGCATGTGAACAGCGGGAGCCTTTGTTACACCACTGGCTCCGTATGGAATCTACAATGGTTAGGGAAAACAACTGAAAAAACTATTGCCAACCAACTTAACAGAGCTGTGGCCAAGGTACACTTACCACCAAGCTACCAATGCAGCTTAGGATCGACACAGAAGTAGCCACCTTGAAGATTCTAGATGACATCCCCCACAGCTGGGACAAAGAAGAGGACAACTTACTGAAATTTCCAGTCTTTGACGTTGCTGACCACTGCAGATTACTTTAAACATTGGAACAGTGCATGGGCTTTTAAAGGCAGGTCCAAAGCCGGCTCACCTCCTTCCTCACCAATTGATACCAAACAATGAGGATCAGCGACTACTCTGTCAAAGCCCAAGTGTGTCATTCATCGGGTTTGATTCTGTCTCCTACCCTTTTCTGTCTTTAAATAGAGACTTTAATTCTGATTCTCAACATTGCAGACACAAATGTACGCCAGTGTAGTGACGACAAACCGCTGTATTTAAAACATTGAGAACTAAGGAAATTTGTGCAGTATGTCTGCTTAGCTGGTCTCAAGAACAGGATTGGACACAGTATTCTCATACTAAATCCAAACAAAACAGAAACTCTTTTATTTACCCTCTCTCAGAGGAGCAAAGCTGCCCTTATGATTTTAGGAGCACTGCAAGTGGATTTAACCTCACTCTAGTCTTATCTAAAATCATTTGGTTTTGTGCTCCAACCTGCCTTTGTTCCCAATTCTTTTCTAAATAACTCTCACATGATTGACTAAAACCCACTGTATAGAGGACTTTATCAACATTGTACTGTCATCCCAGGCCACCACTGCATCGCTTACAACATTCATTCAGATGGCAGACTCATCACCACTTTGAGCAAATTCAAGTACATCACTCCAATTTGTTGGTGTTTAAGCTGGCTTCCCATCTTGAGGAACCAATCTGAACACTGTTGCTTGGTCAACAAAGCTTTAATACAAAAGAATGTTCAATACAGGGCAGATTTACTATTTATTTCTGGTGGCAAGGGACAGCTCCACAGTACAAACTTACTAGCTGTCAAGGTCCCAAAACCCATGATGGTTTCTGTTTTATACCTAGAAAAAGTATTCTCATTCGAACAAACCAACTGCCCAGTACACTTTGCTAGCCATCGCTCCCCTGGAAAAATGGCACCAAACCTTGAGAGATCCACATCTGCCTCATTCATAACCGACCTCACCAATCTGGCTAAGGTAGCTGTAGATAATGCCTAATAAGGTTTAACATATCACAGAAGCAATTGTTTTCCCCAAGCACTCTAAAATTGTATTCTCAAATTTTCATACAACTCACCACACAAAGCTTCTCACATTCATGAAAAAATGGATAATACTTGATTCAGATATTGTTTTTGTCCTCCTCCAAATGTCAAAATGTACCCCTCATGGAGAATAAAACCTATTCAACATTTCTAAACCTTGAACATCAGAGACTCTTATGAATAAAATCAAACAAAGTAAAGTAGCCAACTTCATAGAAAACTGTTTTAATGTAAGGTACTTGTTGCATGGCCAAGAAGTAAATAATATAAAAATCAAATTAATGTCCCAAAGTGATTCATAAGAAGCTCTAGGGGGTCTCCTTAATCTCACATCTTTCATCACCCTTCTTATTAGGGAGTCGCTTCCAATGGCAAAAATATTGGTTAAAGCATGACCAGCAAAAATAGCTGATCTATAATAGCTAATGGTCCTATAAGAGAGTCCAGAATTAACAAAGGAATTCTAAGTAATTGGCCATTTCAGGGACAGGAGCTCCCAATGGATCACAGCCCCTTTCCAAGCACCAGCTTGTTTCATACACCCCTGTATCTCTTTGTAGTTCCCGGGGCCCAAGATTCATCCAATAGACCTTTAGCTTCTCCTGAAAGGCCTGAATATTTGCCAGTACCCCTGAAATATTCCAAACAATAATGTTCATTTTCCCTTCTAAAACTAAGGTATGTTCTTCCCCATCTGAATTCATCAGAAGGCAGAAAGACACTGGGACCAACCGGGGAATAGCCACTGCGAGGTCCTTCACCCCTAGGAACCAAACTTGAGATTTCCAAAAGGGAGCTACCAGAATAATGCTGCAAGTCTCTGATCTTACTTTCAACAAAA
Organism: Pleurodeles waltl; assembly: GCF_031143425.1. Classification (NCBI taxonomy): domain Eukaryota; kingdom Metazoa; phylum Chordata; class Amphibia; order Caudata; family Salamandridae; genus Pleurodeles; species Pleurodeles waltl. The sequence continues at coordinate 744,283,641 of NC_090439.1, read as the reverse complement.
CTCTCTGAGTCATGGAGAAAGGAGGGAAGGCATAACAGCAATTATATATAATACACAACTGTAACATTGTCTACACAAATCAGTGTAACACTGTTTGACAGAAAATCTCTAAAAGCCATTAAGGCATTCAATGCTGTTAGCCTTTCCAAACCATTTATACAAAGTAATCGGTCCTTCTTGGATCATCTTCCACCTGTTTCTAAACTGTTCAGACGTACACCCCAACCTAAGTTGCTGGCATCTGATTCCAAGACTAGTTCGGGGACATTTCCGAAAATGGCCTTCCCATTGCATGCTTCTAGATACCTTAGCCACCCCTCCAGATCCTCCTGGGAAAGAGTGTGTCCATACCATAAGCCTTTTCTTACGCCTTATGCTTTAAGCCTCGGAAAGCCTCTGTAATGTAAGAGAACAGGGGAAATTGCCTGAATAGATAAGACAAAAATCCCAAAACTCTTGCAAGGTCCTTTAAAACTATCTTCTTCTTTATTTTTGTTACTTTCTTCCATGGAAGAAACAGTTGTGACAAAACAGTATCTACTTGGAAGCCTAGAAATTCTCTGATAGGAGATCCTGACAGACTTCTCTGTATTCACTATGAAGCCTAGACTCTTCCAGAGTACGGACGTCAATTTCAAATGCTCCAATAGATCTAGCCTGTCCTGAGAAATGAGTAAAATATTGTCCAAGTAAATTATAAACCGGACACCCTTGTCCCTGAGTTAGGCTACTGGACGCAGCACCTTGGTGAAACACCACGGAGCTGATGACAGCCCAAAAGGAAGGCAAAGGGACTGGTAAAGAACACTTCTCCAACTGAAACACAGATGTTTTTGACTGTCCCCATCCACAGGGATCGTGAAGTGTGCATCCTTTAGATGTAACTTCACTAGCCAATTATTTGTTTGAAAAATGTCTCTTAAACGATTGATCCCCTTCATCTTGAAGTGTCTGTAAACCAGAAATTTTTCTGTATCTAAAGTTATTTCCCTCTATCGTCTGATCTGTACTGGTGTTTCCCAGAACTCTATTTTGTAACCAGTGACTGATCCCAGAACCCAAGTCTCTCTTGTAATTTTCTACCAATTGTGGATGAAGAATCTCACAGTTTCCCTGACTTTTATTTGAGAAGAACCAAGACAATGTACCATGGCATCCTGAGGCCCCAGGCTGTGATCTTCTTGAGTTTCTCCCTCTCTGGTGATAGAAATTAAAATTGGAGTGGTAGCCCCTTCCGTAATTACTGTAGAACCATTTACGGTGGTTGTAATATTGGGACTTGAAGGAACTTCAGCTGACAGCCAGTCTCCTCCTGCCAGCCCGTCCAAAAACAGCTCTTGAGCTAAAGACTCTTACACATATTGTTTTGAGCTTTACTGAAAGCATTGAATGTCGAAACATATTTGCCCAAAAATTTGCCAAAGCTCTCGTCAAATAGGAGACCTTTCAGATCCCCTATGTACTCTATGGTTGACAAATCCGCCAACTTAGGATTCATCCTCATAAGTACTGCCTTACATCTTTCTGAGATAAGATTGGTATTGGCATTGCCCAGCAAACAACTGTGCCCAACCCCTGACCAGATATATATTTACTCTACCATTCTTGCTTTTAGCCTCTTCGGCCAAATCAAGAATGCGGGTGAGAGGACCTAAATTATCAAGAACCATGTCTTGACATTGCCTAAGGCATTTTTCAATCCCTTTCCTATGGTCCCTTCCAAATTTAAACAAAAATGTAATAAGGTCCAGGTTAGGAGTGCTTAAAATCTTATTATCTGTAGTGGGTCTAGAAAACTCTGCCGATATCAAAATACAGGTTTTATTATTTAAGGATTTTCTCACCCAAAGTTTTAAGTGTTTAGATACATGATCCATAGGCCACCATTCCGCACTTCCTGGATGTTTCATCATTGTTAGATTAAACATCTCTCCCCCGAGAGGATCTCTTATTTCAGTAGGGGTAGGCTGCTGAAATCCATGAGATGATGTGAATTCCAATCTGCCCTCAGATTCTGTTGCCCTGGAATGTGTCCTGCTGACAAAATAATATTGTGTTTCCAACACAAATACCACGTCTCCTTTGCTAGATCTGCCTACTGCTTTGATTTGAAACCCCCCCAGGTGATTTATGTATGAAACTGCTGAAATATTGTCCATGCGGCTCAATACTACACTGTTTGTCAAATAATTTTTTAAGCTCTTCAAACCATTCAGACCTGCCATATTTTCTAGGCAAGTTATGTGGAGCAAGCTCTCTCGATACGACCAGCTTCTGCCTGTCTCTAAGTTGTTCGGACGGGCACCCCAGCCCAAAGAACTGGCATCTGTTTCCAACATAAACTTTGGCTTATTTGCAAAAAAAGGTTTCCCATTCCAACTTTCTAAGTTGTTTAACCACCACTCCATATCTTTTGAAGCTTCTGGAGACAAAAGCACTGATTCTGAATACCATAAACCTTTTTTAAACCCAACTGTCTTTAACCTTTGAAGAGCCCTGTAATGTAAGGGGCCTGGGAAAATTGCCTGAATTGATGAGGACAAGAGACCAATTGTTCTTGCTAGATCTCTGAGAGTTACTACTTCCTTTCCCACTATATTTCTTACCTCTTTTCTTATTTTCTTTATCATTTTTTAGGTAAAAGTAACTGGGACAGTAGAGTATCCACCTCAAAGTCTAGGAATTTCAAAAATTGACTCAGTATCAAGACCAAATTTTTCCACGTTCACAATGCACCCCAGGTTTTCCAGAAGTTCTCTTGTCATACGTACCTACTCTAAAAGTTCTGTTTTTTCCTAGCTCATCAATAGTATATCATCCAAATATATCACTAAAATAACGCCTCTCTCCCTCAGAAAGGCTACCACTGGTTTCAACACCTTGGGAAAGCACCAAGGGACGGAGGACAAACCAAATGGAAGACAACAAAATTGGTAAACAGCACTTCTCCATTTGAATCTGAGGTATTTCTGCAAGTTATTTTCCATAGGAATTGTGAAATACGCATCCTTTAGATCTAATTTTATTAACTAATCCTTTTCTTTTACAATATCACTTAAAAGATGGATATCTTGAAAAGCTTGTATACCAAAAATGTGTTTAATTCCCTCAAATTTATCACTGGGCACCAATCTTTGCCTTTCTTTTTTACCAATAAAATTGTACTCATAAAACCATCTTTTGAATCTACCACTTGTATTATTATGATCTTCTGTATCATTGAGAAACCTCTACATCCACCAATCCCAATTTTATCTCTGTCGAAAACAGTCACTTGGGGTTGAGAAACCTGAAAAGGGATGTCCCAGAACTCTATTTTGAAACCTGAAACTGTTTACTGAACCCACAAATCATTTGTTACTTCTCTCCATTTTTTTTATAAATAGTTTCAACCTTCACGCAACTTTTATCTGTGAGGAAGCAGAACCTATTGATCTACTTACCTTACAGTCCTGCTCCTTAAGCTCTGAATCTTCCTCCTTTGGTCCTAAATCTTCCTCTTTGTGGGAGGAATCCTGATAAGTTTTGGAAACCTCTGCCATATTCTCTCAGGCTCTAGGTGGATTGGTTTTGAGAATAGTACTGGGACCTTCTAATTCCTTGGCCGGCAACCAGTCTCCTCCTGTAAGCCCTTGCAAAAACATGAGTACATGTGCAAAAACACATCTCATATTATTTTGTGCCTTGCTCAGAAACATGAAGGTGGATACATATTTGCCCAGGCTTTTAATAAAGTCATGTCCACAAAAGAGGCCTCCAAAATCATCCTCAGCATCTTTATTGGATAATTCACTCAATTTAGGGCTAATTTTCATAACAATTATTATTTTTCTTTCTGATATTAAACTAGCATTTGCGTTGCCCTCTGGCTTTAGCCTCTTAATAAATTTATATTCACTTCAGTGCCATTAATTGGAGCCTCTTCGGCCATACTAAAAATATGTGCTAATGGACATAAAATGTCTAATAGATGGGGTGCACACTGCTTAAAGCACCATTCTAGCCCTTTTCTGGGATCCCTTCCAGATTTGAATAAAATGGTTATCAATTTGGGATCCAAATTCGGTGTATGACGGCCTTGTCTTCCAATAATGATCTAGGACATTCAGCCCGCAACCGATTACGGTGCTGTCCATCAATCAGCCTCCTCAACCATTGTTTAATAAATTGTGAAACATGTGATAGAGGCCACCATTCAGAACTAAGTGGGTGTATAATGATATCTGGGTTAAACATTTCTTTCCCCAAAGGATCTTTTATGGGCTTAAAGAATGAGGTTGAGGAATCTTCAAGGTCCTCATCTAGACTTCCAAATGTATCTTGGATCTCATCTGGGTCAAAACTAAATTCATCCAAGTCTTTGTCAGTATGGACATTGATTATGTCATCCAGGTTAATTGAATCCTGGTTATCTATTGTGCCACTAAAAACACCAATCTCTTTTGTGCTGAAACTAACACAATCACTTTTTTTAGTGCTAAGGCTACCCCAATCATTTTTAGCATGAAGGCTACCACTCCTATAAAAAGTGTGTTAGGCCCTTTTTGTTTGGGACCTAGGGAGACTAGTTTTGTCCAAATGTTTTGCTTTCCTTAAACCCTTGCCACCTTTTTTAGTTATTGGTGGTCTATCGTCATCAGAAATGGAAAAAGGCCCTTCCTCAGAACAAGTAATTGTTTTCCTTTTAGCTAGAGTAGTCTCTATTGCTTTTTTTTATGGATTTATTAATCCTTTCCTCAAAAACCTTTTTAAGCATCTCCTCACTTACCTCTAGCTGAGAAGGTTCTTTTTCCTCAGCCATGGTCCTTTAAAAGACACTTTAGTATAATTAATATGCTAACTAATCTTATCCTAAAATAACTAACAATAATTCATTTTTAAGATCTAAAGTGTAAATCTATATTCCTATTAAAATCATGTAAACTAATTTACAACCAGACAAACTAAATATGTATTTCCCCCCTTTTTGAAAAAATCTCAAAGGTATAGTAATTTATAGAATCAAGTGCAAATGGTAAGTGAACAGCTGATCGCTGGACAGCTGAAAAAAAGCTGGTTAACTCAAACCAGCGTTAAATTTCAAGGAGGTGTTGTCATGGGAACTGATTAAACAATGCAGCCCAAACTGCAATGGCATCCAAAATCACAGCCCTCTTCTAATTTGTACTTGCCACACGCCACCACGTCCTGTTCAATACAGTCACTGCTCTCAGCGCAGTCCTCTCTCAATTTTTACCTACCTGCCAGCGGAGCATATTCAATCTGCCTGGTATTAAAAACGACCAGAGGGTGATGTCAAATGCCGCTGATTCAGGCGGAGACCCCACCCGAGTCGCAGAATTAAGACAGGGCAGCAGCGTCACAAGGCTTGCCTGAGCCTTAGGGTGGCACCAAACAGCCCGGCACAGCAGAGGTGCCCGAAGCACAAGGAAGCAACTGCAAAGGCCGCACACCTCGAGTGGCAGCCCCACTTAAGTCACAGCACCTCGGCATGCACCAGTGTCTTCAGAACTGCTTGGTTTGCCACTCCATCTTCACTCCTGCATAAATCACCCATACCTGATTATGAACTCTGCTAATTCCCCCAGGAACAGGGAGCGGTAAGTCCTAACATGAGATATTAAATTATATATAACAATTCAGGCACAGTTACATTAACAAGGAACCCAAAACAAAACAAATGCCAGAAATATATAGAGATTATTCCACAAATTGGAATAACTCAGAAAAGAAATCAGTATCACAGATAAGGCATCAATGGAGAAAAGATCAGCAGTATACTTATCCATTGAAGCAGCTAATAAAAGTGGAAGAGGGCTGTTGCTAAGGACATATATATTGTAGGAGGGTTCTGAATTGGAATGTTTTTACTTTGTGATGTGTTTATATTCTATAAAGGGCTGCATTTTGTGTCAGCAATAAAGGATAATGATAGCCTACAGTCTTGTAATGAAATTCTCAATACAGGGCAGATTTACTCTTTATTTCTGATGGCAAGGGACAGCTCCACAGCAAAACTTACTAGCTGTAGAGGTCCCAAATCTCAGGTTGGATTCTGCCTTAACACTATTTTTCACCACAACCACTACCTTTACCTCTGCTGATTTAAGGAACCACCATCTCTTGCTGCCTTCCTTTGCACTATTTTTTATAGTTGAGTTTTTAGGATGGTTTAATTGATTCATGCACTCTGATTCATGTTGCTAAATGTTTCCCTGTGAAGTGCACCATTACATAATGGTCTAGATGAGCTACATACTGCACCAAATAAGATAGAAAATAAATGTAGGAAATCCACCTTTACTAAGTGGATTTTCATCCCTCTCTTGACCCTGTTTTTACGAGTAGTATCTCTTTGTGCACTGTGGCACTGCTGTTCAGTGCTATACTGTGTGCTCTACCCCTAAAATTGTACTGTTAAAACGTTTTCCACCCAATTGGCTAACTTAATTTTCCAGTGAGGCCATAATATGTGGTGCAGAAAGGCACCAATTGCATAGAAGTAAAATATCATGTGAGCTGCAGTTTTTATTTACTCCACCCACATATATGATAAACATATAAGGCTGACAAGAGGACCATTGTGCTCTGGTAAGGCTGCTGTTTAAAATCACTGCAATGACACACTGTGGGGAAACGTGCTGTGCCATGTAAGATAAATGCTTTTTTATAAATAAGCCACCCCTAAGGTATGAATTGCTAGTCCTTAGGGCTGGGTGCCTAATACATAAACATATGGAATTCTATATTTTCAGAATAATTTAATCCTACAGTTAAAATCCCCAAAAGCTGTTTTCACTGTGTAGGCCAGTCTAGATTTTCCATTAACCGGCCTTCATGTAATTAAAACCCTTATCTTCTATCTTCACTTGGGAAATAGTACCAAAATGATTAAACATTTTTTCCACTTAGTTTCAAATAGTTAGTTAAAAAGTGAAAGTAGATTTTTTATAACTCATACATCCAGTAGAAAAATAACTTTGATGCTTGCAAGATGCTGCTTGGAAGAAAATGTGTCACTCAACCCTAACCAAAGGCTCAATACCTATTCTTGGTTGGAAGTTGACCACTCTGTTCCCAGAAAACAACAGCTTGGCCTCTGTGCCCAGGAAGGCAGGTGTGTTGTCAACAGGTCACTTAACACAGATTAGCCATCTGAAAGACAGACAGTGGGCAGAAGGCTTAACATTTCATTTTACTTGGTGATGTCAAAAGGGGCTGGAAGGATCTACTCCAGTTCATACCCAGGGCCATCCTGACCGTCTGGGTCCAGCTCCAGCAGGAGAGAAAAACTGTTTTTGACCATAGCAGAGGTGAGGGTACCTCATATAAATAGAGGTGTGGCTGGTGGTCAGTCTGAATCCCACCAAATGGAAGAGGATTAGGAATCCTGGATTTGGGGATTATGTGAATATGCACAATAAACACAAGAGGAGGTGCTGAAAAAAGAGGTTGGGAAAAGGCATGAGGCTAATCAGAGATGGATGTAGGAAATTCTAAAATCACTGGCTGCTCAATATGATGCAAATGTCACCTCTCCATCACCTCCTCAGGATGTTCCTAGTACTGGGTGGATGAACAACAGCTGAAAAAAGACTCTGCTGGAACTCAAGGGCTCCCAACTTCTGCTTAAACCCAGAGACGAGAACTGCGATGCAAGGGTCAAGGGATTGACCTTTTGTTTGCCTGCTCCACTGACACAAAAAGAAGGACTCCTGACAACAGGCTGTCACAATTGATCCCAGAGGTTTGGAACCTGCAGGAGCCCTAGATGGTGGGAGATCTGTTGCCGAGAGCCTGCTCTAGGAAATGGGGCTAAAAGATTAACCAGAAAGAATTTTCATAGCTGTTTGAAAAAAATGTGATTTATAAATTTTTTCTTCCGCTGGACAAGGTGCTGAGGCTTACCAAAGAGGAGGAACTCTTGGTCGAGAAGAAAACCAGGTTTTTTGCCACACTGACATCTGGTTCAGTGAATCACCGGGGAAATGAATACAGTCTTGTGGAGCCCTCTTTGTCTACAGCTTCCAGTGCTGTCTGACTGGTGTATTTTTTTAATCAGAAAAGTGGCTAGGTCGGATGGTAAAACCTTGACTCAAGCAAGGTGGCAAATCTATTCCAGTGGCAAAGGGATCATGTTGGCTACACATTCTAGCTTTGTCCCAGTCATACCTTTTAGAACAAAACCACTAGCTGCAGCAGGAGCTCCACAATGACATGTCTAACTTTGAGGGACCCCTGCCAGCTTCAGCCTTGAACCGTGCCATGCTCATAGACTTTAGCTTCCAAAAAGTAGACTAAATCCCAATGTGAAAACTCTGACTGGGGAGACCCGGTTGGTGTACCAGGCCTGCGTGGTATTGCGGTCTGCCTAAAATCATACCTAGAAACTGACGTGTATACAATTGCTTAGTAATTGTGTATTGGAGGCATAAATCTCCTTAGAAATGAAATCTCCTAAAAAATTAACACAAGATAACAAAACACACATGGGTCTGTTTGAAATACAGTTTGTCGTATATTCAAACAATTCCGAATTAGAATAATTCAACTAAACACAAATGGAGGCTGCTCATAGGTGCAAATTGAAGGTGCTCATGCAGTGCACCAAGTGAAAATAAATAAACAAAAAACACATTAAAATTCCAAAAAGTAAATACAACAGACTAGTATAATTCACCTGTCCGAAATAATATGATTTATAAGTCTCATATGAAAGAGACAAAAAGGTTATCTCTTCTCAACTGCCCACAAAACTGTAGATTTGGTATAGGCAATTTAAATCAATTGTCAACGTTTCGACCCTCAAAAGGCGTGGTTACTGCGAAACATCAGTGTTAGTCTTCATCAGGACTGAATGTTGAGCAACCTGTGTGTTAAAATATATGTTTTTTTAAAGACGTCATGTGTATTTTAGAGAATTAATTAAAGTTATGTAGGTATTCAAGCGTGACTCACCTGAAGTTGCATAGCTTCTTGAACTGCGTTTTTCAAATCAGGACATACATCTTATGTAGTGGCCACGAAACGAGACAGTTGACATGTAATAGCTCAATGACCAATAAACACCAGGTTACTTGCTGTAAAGTAATCAAAATATGTTACATAAACACTCACCTAATGCTTTAAAAAGGTGTGCGTTACAGTGGGAGTTTAATGCATCCTGTTTCTTCTAAATCTGTCTAAAATAGAATTGATTAGAAAGAATTACTGCTGTTGGTAAAATATGGGATAGAATATAAAAAGCAAAGTGCCAGAACTAATAGCTAAACTCCGAAATTCATCTGACCTTGATGCGACTGATGTCTCCCAGCTTGATAGAACCTTGCTGTATGTGAGCTATCTGTGGCCCACTAGGCAAAGAAGCGCCATAGCACGTGTGCGTGCACGCTTCAGCGGTACGCGATGTGCCATCTTCCAAGACTGGGGCATCAGTAGGTTTCTGTGCACTGTGGAAGCCACAACAGTGCTTTAAATGGAAAAATATAAGTGCAGGTACTCTGTAATAGAGTACCTGCTTGTTTCTGAGAAGTGCCGGTACTCTCCAATTAAAAGTATTACGTTTTTCTTGAGATATGCCGGTACTCTCCCTCTCAAAATAAAAAAGTGCCGGTACTCAGTACCGGAGAGTACCGGCCCATTTAAAGCACTGGCCACAGATGCTCGTTGTGCATCACGCAGAAACGGAGTGTTGATGCATGTTTACTACGTTTGAAGGATCGTAAAAACTGGTTAGATTGTATCAAAGTGTCAATGCGGGTTTACTACGTTCTAAGGATCGACAAAACTGGTTAGATTTTATCACTACTTTGTTGGCTGAATAGGGCGTCATGTGTGCAGTGCGCCAAGAATATTATGAAAATAATCACCTATATAGGACGTACATTTGAATTTTGCGATGTTTTAACAAAACGGGGATACAATTGGTTCAGGAAAGAATTTACATAGGTGCAAAATGTATACATGGAAATTCATTAAAATGCTCATAATACGACTTCAAATATACAGAAAGTGGCTGTATGTCTGACTTGTTGATTTATTGCGAATGTATGCATGCATAACAAAACAAAGCATCACCCTCTAACTTTTAATGTACAGAACCAGGCTCAGTGTTTGACAGCCTGGTTTCCGTACAGGTCTGATAGTCAAGCATTGGTCAAGATTTTTATGATTTTTTGAGCTGCGACGTAGAGATGGGCAAGGACTTGATTTCGTAGCCTCAGAAGAAATACTGCAAAAGGAGAGCTCTGGAGGTCAGTACATAGCGGGGATATACATATAAAGATAAACATAACCTTTTCTGAAAACTGGGATGTTGTTAAGGGAATGACGTTGTTATATTCTTCTGTTCTGATTTGGTAGAGAATTTATACTTTGCTCACAACACAATGATTTTGCAGTTTCTTTAATTTATTATGCAGGAAATGTTTATAAGAACCTCTTGATTTTTGGAGTTGAGACATAAGACTTCCTATGTTGCCAGCCATGCTGCCCAGTTTTCTTATAATTTTGCCTGTTGAGATTTAGAATATTTTTCAGATTTTTACATAGTCTTTATAAATTTACACCATAGAGACTTCATGGCACTGACTCCATACCACTTATTTTGAATTTTTGTTATAAGAGACTTTAGAAATTTCCGTTGATCTAGAACTCAGTTATTGAGTGGGCCCCATTATTTAATTGAATTGTTTTAATCTGCTAATTAATATTTGGGAAGATGCATTGATGCACAATTTAATCTGTAGGAGAAGCATATCATGTAACATTTTGGGGTGTTCACTTTTTGAGGTGTTGCACATTGAAGAGCACCTCCTTTTTGTAATATAACCCCTTTTTAGTTTTCTGACTATCTCTTATTCCCAGCCGTGGGAGGTAGTCTGGCTCGCAGTGCTGTTCCTGAATGATTTGGAAATTATTTAGAGTGTAATTATGAATAGGGAGGTATGTTTTGAGGAATTATGAGTTTTATGAAGTGTTTGAAATGTACTTCTGAAGTTCAGATTTGTGAGATGGACTGTTATGCTGCATGTGCAGCGCTTGAGTATGTTATGTTGATTCTGTGTGCAGCTGGGGTTATGATGACTGTTGTGCCGATGTTTTATTCTTATTTGTGAATCTTGTTTTTATAAAGGATTTGTTTTACTATCAGATGGCTTTGTTATTGGATTAGTCAAATCCAAGATCTTCAGATATTGTGTTCATACTTGCCTACATAAGTTAGTGTGTAGTGTGAGGTGCTGCATGTACATGGATAGGGATTACTGAATTAAAGATTTTTCCCTTTCAGGGTTGTGTGATTAATTTTGGTTGATGTGCTTTGCTCCTATGTGCACAGGAGTAGGTGCACTAGCCAGGATGGATTACTGCTCGAAAGGAGTCTACCTAGTGTGAATTGTGGTTCCAATGTAACCGTGAAGGGTGCTGTTCTTCTTGTTTGTGAAATTTATCCCACCTTAATTTCCTAATTTTCTTGCTATTTGGGTTGAGCAGACACAGTTTATTTTGTGTAAAATTAAGTGAGAACGGTTTTGCAATTGTTTTCCCCATTCAAGGAGAGTCACACTGTGATTGGTTTGTCAGCCAGGGAGCCATACTGTAATTGGTGAGATGTCACCACAAAGTCATGCTGTCACTGGTTTGTTGCTGACAGACCCATTGTGTGATAGTTTGTTATATTTTATTACGTGCAGGGTAGGGTGGATTGGGCTGGGGCCAGTGGATATTCGAGGGGACTGTGTCATTATCAACTTTAATAATCCTCATTTGATTCACAAGCTGTTTTACAATAATGTGGGCTATCAAGGAGGTAGACTGGGTATTGCTTTAATGCCTTTAGGTTATCTTTATAAACCCAGTCATCTTATCAGGCATGGTAGTTCACTATTGAGACACAGAGTTTGTCCTTCCCTGGGCTCAGTACCAGCTCTGTGTGGTTTGCAGTTTGATCAAGTGGTTTTTAATGTTTGTAACCAGTATGACCCCCCTTGAAGGTGTAGACTGACTCACAGTGACCAAGGAGGTGATTGCACTACCCAGTCAGTTGTATCCAGTGAAGTGTGTTATGGGGTAAGGCAGGGTCAGGAGGTTGGGGGGTGGGTTTACCGCCTAACAAGGTGACCATCTGTCCAATTCTCGGGTGAACATTGATTTGTATGCTGGGGCAGCCAATGAATCAGTAGATTGTCCACACCTTTTATTGGAGAAAGCAAGTTCCAACCCTAGTTTTTTGGTTGCGGTACTATGGCCCCCACCAGGTCGGATGACCAATGGCCCAATCCTCCTAGTAGGCCCAGTACTATTACAGCCAGTGGTGGACAAGTCCCCTCCCCCCTTAAGATCCTTTTGTGGAGTGCTGCAGGGCTGGGCTCTAAATGAGACTGCGGTCTCTTTTTAGATTTGCCCAACGTCTGTCTGTTCCAAGAGACCTGGCTAACCATTCAGGCATTCCGCGCGAGTTATGCCAACATTAGTAAGAAAGCAACCAAAATGGGAAATGATAGACCATCTGGTAGTCTCAGTAATTCGGTCAGTGCCTCCCTTAGGTGTGCTGTTATGGAGATCTCAGTTGCCTCTGATGATATTCTATGTGCCTGTTTAACATTCTCCCTGAGCACCATCATATATGTATACAATGTTTATCTTAGACCTGTGGGGAACAAATGGGAATCTCCCACTGTTGAGCTATTGTCTTCACACCTGGATTCTCTGTAAGCTACAGTATACAAAATTGTGAGTGGAGGCTTTAATTATCAATTTGAGCCTTTAGACTGTACTTCATTGCTCTGGCACAGGAGGATGTCAGAGTATGGTCTTTCCACGATTTATCCATTTCCCCCATCAAGAAATGGTATTCCTTAGCTCTAAAACTGAATGCCCTAGTCCTTGTGTATCTGTGCTGTAATGGAAGAACTCCCGTCAATAGGGGTGGGGTGCATACCTTTAATTGTATTAACTGCACTAGCCATAGATTACTTATTGATAGATGTTAAGCTTTGGGCATTTCTTATCAATATGATAGTTACAGTTAGACACAATAGCAATCACAATGCTTTAGTTCTTCCACTACCAGACCTCAGGGGGCCAGCCAGTCATCCTGATCCACTTGACAGGAGGATTGCAGTATCCACCAACCAGCAAAGGTCCATGCAGTTGTACAGGCTGGTGGAGGGATGTCTCGGGAAATTGCTTTGTGTAGACCTGGGTTTGGGCCAGAGTGAGTGTCTTTTAAATATTGGGGAATTTATAAGTCATTGTTCGAAGGCCTGAAAAATTGCTTTTATGTGTTATTTAAGCTGGTGACAGATAAGAGGAGCCAACCACCCTGGTTCAGTTAAACCTGTAAAAAGTCTAAGACTGCATTAATTGGTTCCATTAAGGAACAGAACAGAGGGATGATACCTCACAGGAGGGTGACTTACAAAAAAGCTATCCTCGTAGTTAAAAAGGGAATGGGACCAAGGGAGGTGGGCTGGCCTCTTGGCAACTGCCAAAATGGCAGGCCAAAGCACCTTTCGGAACTTAGTTGCTACAGGGAATACAAGGGGCTTTAGTCCCATTGAGAATAATATTGCTGCAGCCGACTGGATTGCCCACTTTTCTGGTTTGTACACTCTGCCAGAAGGAGAGAGTGCACCCACATTAGCTGTGTGAGGTCCCCTCGTTTTAGAGTCCAGCATTGAGTGTAGACATATGGACTACCCTCTCATTACGTACTCGAAAGTGTGTTCAGCAATTAGGAAGATAGTTTCTAACATAGCGTCTGGGTTTGACAATATCCCCGGAGACTTGTTCCTAGGCGAGAAAGACATTTGGGGTGCATATTTTATGTTATTCTTCAATGCCATAATGTGTGGGAGACCATTTCCTCGTTCGTGGATGGTGGCTGAAATCTTACCAATTCATAAAAAGGGCTCTCCTCTCCGGCCTCCCAATTTTAGCCCTATTAGTCTAGTTGATAGCACACAAAAGTTGTTTAGTAGAATTATCCTAGATAGACTCCGGGATTGGACGGAGGCAAAAGATATTCTCACCCCGTTACAAGCAGGCTTTTGTGACAGCAGTTCCCCTATTGACCATTTCTTCAGGCTCCAGCTGTTATACTGGAAAACTGTGGCTCTTGAGGGCAACCGCCTGTACGTGGTGTTTGTAGACCTAAGTTCCACTTTAGAACAAGTGTTAGCAGACATGGGGATCCTGAATTACCTGCTGGCCATTATTATAAAGCTTCATGAGCACAATTGTGCACTGGTCAGTTAGGCGAAGTGTCCGGCCCATTTCCTGTCAATAGGGGGGGTGAGACAAGTTTGCATCCTTGCCCCCACTATTGTTACATTATATGTTAACAATTGGATACCCCACCTAAACCTTTGTGAGGGTGGTGTCCCTAGGTTAGAGAATATGAAGGTTCCTCCCTTAATGTTTGCTGACGGTACGCTCCTTTTATCAAATTCTCCAGTGGGGCAACAGAAAATTCTAGGTCAATTCAATTGTTTTTGCAGACTTAGGGGATGGAAATTAATGAGGTCAAAACTAAATACATGGTATTTAACCCCTGCCCAACAACCAGACACAATCCTATTTTGAAGGGGACCCCCCTTGAGCAAGTGCACACTATTGAGTATCTAAGGATCAGTCTCACCGAGCAGATGGAGTGGGCCACACATATTTCTAGGCTCACACTCAAATTGGAACATCACATAGGGGGCTTCTAAAAGTACACCGGGGTTTGTTTTCAGACCTTTCTCTCCGGCTATTCTAATTTACAAGCTTCAGGCCTTTGGCACTGCCCTTTATGGAGCTGAGCTCTGGGGGCACAAGGATGTAACTCACCTGGTGATTCCTGAGAACCACTTACTGCAGCAGCTGTGGGGTCTCCCAGTCTGTACTTATTTGCTACGCCCCAGGGTGGACGTGGGTCTCAGACGTATCCGCCTGGGGTTCAAAGTCCGACTGATCCTATATTGGACAAGAATCTGGGCTACCCCAAAGTTGCTTCCCTATCGTCAAGACTTAGGGGAAATCCTTAGATTTTCGGGGTCCGGACACCCCCTCCCCCTTGATAAAATATGTAAAACAGACCCTGGGAAAGATGGGGAACTTTAGTCTATGGATGGAGCTGGGGCATGGAGGAGGGTGAGGTTTCCTCTCTCATTCCCAAAGTAGTCCTTAAGGGTAACTTCAAATGGCACAAATTGAGCTCCCTTCTAAACAGGTCTTCTCTTGGGTCACTGATGGGTAGTTTTCTCCTAAGGAAGAACTAATTCATGCCTGAGCAGTATCTTGACAAGATCCAACATGTACTAGCCAGGGAGCTATTTATCCAGTTTAGACTTGGGCCCATGCCATTGCATTCCTTTTCTGCTAGCTGAGTCCACTCTGATACATCATCTGTGCGGGCATGCCCATCTTGTAGCTCTTCTCCAGAAACGGTGGTCCATATCCTTTTTTTGTACTGTGCACTCAAAGAGTAGGGCTAAGTGAATAATCCCAGTTTGTCGTAACCTAGGTACTAGACAGCATAGGGAAGCATTTAGGACCTTACCGTCAGGCACCAGTTAACGTATATGTTTTATTGTCTCTGGGTTCCTATACGCTGTGTGGCTTATTAGGCAAAATGTAGTCTGCTACTAACTAACTTAAGAGCAATAGAGGCAGAGCAAAACAATAGTTAACCATATGCTCACTAGGTACTGTACAAGAATGTATTTGCAATTTTTATCTGCTATTATTGCATGCCATTTTTGGGTGTATGAAGTAGTCTTTTGCCTCAACCGTGCACTGTATTTAGTGGATGTGCAATCCCAGGTTTTAGTTGTTCCCCGTCTGGCTGATAATTTTGCATTGTTGTGGTTTGGCATGTCTTTCCTAAATCTACTGTGTATTTTATGCTTAATAGCTTTTTATTATGTCGACCATTTTATGTATTTATATATTGTATTTATTGCATTTGTACTACTTTTGTTTGTTCTATTATGGCATCCGCCGAAATAAAGATTATGATGATGATAGTTTGACCTTTGACAGAACCACGCTGGAATTGGTTCTTGTTCACTGGTTTATTTTGTGCGATTTTAAAGATCAATTTGAATTAAATTAATGTTTGCTGCATTGAAAAAGCCTAAGGCTTCAGACGTACCTTCTACTGACGGTCAGAAATTACCTGCCAAGGGAACGCTTGCCTATAAAATGATGACAGACATTGGGTTCTATACGTGTACCTGGATTTTCTGAATGGCATGATTATACTGCTTTTAATAAAGACTTACCGTTTCAACAGTACTTCCAACATTAGAAAGCTAAATTTCCAGAGACAAACAATTAATAATTGATGTTTAGGGAGGTGCCTTGAAGTACATTTCAAAATGTGGGAGAACCATATGAGGAAAGATTTGGGGTATTCAATTTTTGAGTGTCTAAAATTTGGGGTACTGTTTTCCTCCCACACCAATGAGAACAGTCCAGCCTGAACTGCCAGGCCCTCCATAAACCAGAACGCAAGCAACTCAAGGTCTATTTTGCCCTGACTGGGGCTCATTGGCCAGCTGTAGCTTTTATCCAGTAGCACAGTGAGCACAGGACCCGAGTCTGGGCATACCCTTACCACTTAGGGCATCACATCAAGCACACAAAAGGTGATGGGTGAATGCTTGCAATAAGTCTAACAACTGCCAATCTCTTGGGGTAGCATTCCAACCCATCATTCTTTTGCCCATCTTGCCACCTTTTCAAGCCAGTGTCAGTCCAGCAAGAATGGGAATCATGTCAGCTACATCCCAGCTTTGACAGTCTTGCTTCTTCTTGCACTAACATACGTTCCTCAGCAGTTACAGGAGAAGATGGCTCTGTTAGCCACCATGCTTCTGCTCTTCATATTTTGCATGTTCCAACAGTGACAACAGACTTAGAAAAACTGAAAGAAAGCAGGTGGGGCACATTTATGTAAACTGTAAACTTTGCCCTTGTATAGCGCACTACTCACCCGTTAGGGTCTCAAGGCGCTGTACTCATACCGCTATGGAACCCCTCCTGGCTTTTCCCTGTGAGGTGCCCACTCCTGGGCACCCCCAGGGTGAAGCCAAGCATCCAAGCGCTGTTGGGGCCATTGTGGAGATTAAGCAAGCTATTGCCCAGAGTTGCAGAGTGGGACTCATTAATTAGATTAGGCACCGAGGCGAGAATTATCTGGTCCAAGGGAATTGAGCCCAAGACCTGCCGAAGCGGGACTTGAACCCTGGTCTTGAGACAGATTTCTGCTTCTGGGTCTGCCGCTCTAACCATTGTGCCACACTTCTCCACTTATGGGCAAAGAAGTACTCATTACTACTGATAGCAAAACACAGTAAGGAACAAGCACAGTTAAAATCCCCTCTAAGGCCTTTATAGGAGATCACAACAGACGAGATAAGCTAAGACTGGGCAATCATGACAGGTAAAATTATTTTCTGGAATGTTGAGGGAGAACACCGGCATACCGTCATATCAAACACTAAATCAACATACTGATTCACATGAACAAAATACATGGAAATATACTTCTGCATCAAGAAACTCATCTTGCCCACAATGAGATGCAAAATCTTAAAGTGAGCTGGGCAGGCACGAACCAGTAAACCCTGCACTATACTCACCCCAAAACTCGGTGAGGAGTCATCTGTGACACCTAATTTGGTGTTCCACTCAACCACACTGTACATTACAGCACTTGAAGTACTCGTAGTGCTCAAAAAGCACCTCTGTTTTTCTAAGTCACCATGTAGTGCCCTCTTGACACCACTTTGCTCCACTGCTCCTCTAGGCGGCTGGCCAACTCATTGCTAAAATATGTAGTAACAAAGGAGTCCAGTTGTAAACATGGTACATATTTATTACTGAGCAGTGATGTGTCTCCCAGGCCAGCCAAACAACAACTGGCTGAGAGTACACCCAACATTCCATACCACAAAGAAAGTTCCAATAATGGAACTTCAAACACAAACATACCCAATAATTAAATTACAACATCTGCTTCAGATGACAGAAAAAATGGCATGGTGATTATGTTTTGTACGGCATCCTGGTGACGTCCACTGAGAAAGATAATAGAGGTAGATGGGTCAAGGTGGACTTCAATTACGAGGGCAGAAAACTACCATAATTGTTTATGTGCCACTACTAAGGGACCAACAGCTTTCTCACAAACTAGAAGCCCTCTCCACATATTATAGGCAGCTCACCATTGTTGTACCATTGAAGGGACTTCAGACGCTTGTGCAACACCAGTTTGTAGGTGTGCTGTAGCGCAAATAGGGGCAGTGCACCCTATTTGTATCCTGGCCCCTGATCTCTTAGACCACATTCGACCATACAGTACTAGGAGGGGATGTTAATTGTGTTCTGTATGCCACTCAAGACACAAAATCTGATTCCCACTTCAGACCAAGAAAAGCTCCACTGCTTTCTTAGTAATCTAGTCTAAAAAACAAATATTGTCAACCCATGAAGGGTAGTGCATCCAGATTGGAAATTATTCAGATTCTGCTCAGCCACTCATAACCCGTAATTGAAAGTCCACCACTTCTTTGCTAACAAGACAGTTGGAAACTCACTACTACACTGCTGAATAAGAAAGAAAGAACTAATTAATCAAATTATGACATCACAAAAAAATTCTTCCAAACAAATGCATTTGGAACAGATTCAATTATTACATGGTGTACTCACAATGCCATACTAAGAGCTGGAGATCCTGAACTTTTGGGCAGCAAAAGAATTAGAAATAAGAATAAGTACTTGCAAACATCAAGGATCTTGAATGTACATGCGTCCTCTCAAACTTGCATGGAACTTTACAAACTCTGTATTGACTTCACCATTACATGCAATCTGGTGGTTCAAAACACTGATTTGTGTCAAAGCAAAAATTAGACTCAAACACATGCAGGAAGCTGGTGAGTAAGTACCTCAAACAGAGAAAAAGAAATAATAGACTTGCTGCTGTTACAGATAAAAGTACCAAACATTTCTTGACATGCAAGGAGATTGCTAATGTATTCTCTATTACACGATGATAGAGCCAGCAACAATAAAACTCACACAAAGAAATCAAGAAATACAGTCAAAGCAAGAGAGGAAAAATCCATGGAGTGTGTGAACAACTGGAAGTACCTACAAGCTATTAAGAAAACAAGACAGCAAAGGTGTGTGTGGAAAGAAGTAATACAACAAGATCAGATGAATTGAGTTATGCAATTGCTTCTAGAAATTAGTCATCAGAAGGATGAGACCAGACCTATGCCCTGGACAGAGCAGGGTGTGGTGGGCTTACCAGTCATCAGGATACATTCTCTGCAGTTACACCTAGGGTGACGGGCAAGCAAAATTTAGGGCCTCATTAAGACCCTGGCAGTCTGCGGTGGCAGTTGGACTGTTGCCAATGTGGCAGTCCGACAGTCATATTATGACCGTGGCAGTTGCACCACGATCAGACCACCAGTTCTACTCCACTGGAGGGGCTGGCAGTGCTGGCGGTCCAAATCCACCAGGGCAGCACTGGAAACAGTGCTGCCCTGGGGATTACAAGTCTCTTCCCCGCCAGCGATTACATAGCGGTAGCCCCACCATGGAAAGACTGGCGGAGACAGGGTGCAGGGTACTCCAGGGGGGCCCCTGCACTTGGCATGGGGAGTGCAGGGGCCTTAGCGATTTTCACTGTCTCTTTTGCAGACAGTGAAAATCGCGAGGGGTGCTAGTGCACCCTACACACTACAGCATTGTCACAAGCTCTATTATGAGCTGGCATATATTTTTAGGCCATTTCCCGCTGGGTCATCGGGCAGAAACTCGGTTCCCAGCTGGAAACTCTTAATGGGGCCTGCTGGAATGCGGCCGCACTGGCGGCAACCTGACCACGGGACTTAGGCGGACAGCCTTTTCTGTCTGCTGAAGTCATAAGAAGGCCCATAGTCTTCCAATGTATTATCTGTCATCCAGAATTGTACTCCATATAGCCCATTCAGGTCTCTTTGGATATATGAGTCTTTTTCCTGAATGTGCTTTTAATATTATAGCAACTGCGTTCAGAAAGAATAACTCTGTGATACATGGAAGCTTCTTGAGGAAGACAAGAGCCTACTGCTCCTTCAACTGAGAAGTACTGCAGGTGTTTTAATGTAGATGGCTTGCTCACATGACAGAAAGCCTAGAAGAATGAATGGGGTTACCATTTGAGCCATTGCACAGTTGTCCCAAGACTTTTGACCTTAAAGACAGTTTTTCAACTGCCATAACATCAGCTAGATGTGTGAGCGAACTTCAAGCTCTTTGTGTAAGTCCACCCTAGACTGCTGGCTTCCCTGATAGATTGGTTTTGGGGACCTAAGCTTCCTTTCTTCCAAAACCAATTACTCTCTTTCTTGTTGGTTAGGCCATCGCTCTTGTGGCATTTTTACTCCACCTAAGGAGGAGGAGAGACTCCCATTATTTGGATCCTACAAAGAGCCTTATCTTTCTTCATCAACTGTGCCAAGGAAACACTGAGTGAGTCAGCTCTTTGTGGGTCTTCCAGTGGAAAACAGGGTAAAGCAGTGCAAAAACAGACCATGACTAAATGGATTGTTCTCTGCATAAAGATTTGCTACACACTGGCAAAAAAGCAGCCCCAAGAACGGACCAGGCTCAAAGCCACTACCATTGCATTAGCATGTGGAGTGCCTATCCTGAATATGTCAGGCAGCCACATGGGCTTTGGTACACATATTTGTGAAGCACTACTGCCTCGACAGTCAGGTCTGTCAAGAGGGGCATTTTGCCCACTCGGTCCTACAGGACTTTTTGGTCTGAGCCCGTTCACAGAACCACCAGCATATGAGGTATTGCTTTGATATATTTCACGAGGTGAAGTATCTGCGATTAGAAGCATCCATCACGATGCTGGATACTCTATTTAACTGCAGCTACCTCAATGCCTCTCTGAATTCCCCCTTCTGTAAACGGGGTTGTTTTCTGTCTAAAAGGACCCAATCTAGAGATTGGCACACTGGTCATACCAATTTGCAGATGGGCTCCGAGTCTGTGGTTGCAGATAGCCTAGAAAGCAGCAGACATCAGTATGTATGGGTGGTGCTTATATGCAGCTCCACTCGTCGCTCAGAGAGTGGAGCACTGATGGAGCAGAGATGCATGACACCGTCAAGCGTTGCATAGGAGAACTGCTCTGAAAGTTTCCTGATCTAGTCTGATGCCTGCGGACTATGCACAAGGTGAGAAATCTGCAGTTAGATAGATTATCCATTAGAAAGATTGTTACCACAGGTAAGTAAATTGTTCGTTTATGCAATTTATAGTAGATCAGAAATGCATGAGTTAAGAAAAAAAAAATTAACCAGCTACTTGGTGCTTGCAATTTTTTTTCCTACTAACCAAATTTCTTTAGAGATTACTATAAATAAGATGTTTTTATAGAAAGCACTCTAAGCAAAAACGCACACTTAATTGCAATAAACTGGTAATAAACAAGGACAATTGTTATTACAGATTACTTTCTACGGCACACAGCTGTACTTGTTAAAATAGTCATTCACTTACATTTACAGCATTTTTCGCTTGATGTTATTTAGGAATAAATACTAATTTTATGACAGGCAGTTTTCAAACAAACAGCATATTCATTGGCCTTAGGCCAGCAGAAGGCACCATAATATGTTATGTTATGCAGATTTGTGGAACGCACTATTACCCGGGAGAATATCCTGGCTCTGTACAAGTGTGTGTCTAGCCACACCTAGGGTACAGAGTCGAACTACTTGAGATTCCAGGTCTTCAGCTTCTTGCAGGATTCAAGAAGTGAGCAGGAGGCTCTAATGTGTAGCAGCATCCCAGACTTTAGGAGTAATATGGGAGAAGGCTTAACTGCTGGATCTAGTTTTCTGTATGTGTGGGATTTGTGCAAGTAGGAGTCCAGATGAGCAGTAGTGTCTGGAAGGTTTGTGAAAGCAGATGCATTTGTTGAGGTATGCTGAGCCAGTCTTATGTAGTGCCTTGAAAGTGTGGGTGATGAGTCTGAATTGTGCTTGTTTGTAAATGGGGAGTCAGTGAAGCTCCTTCAGGTGTGGTGTGATGTGAGTGTGGTGTGGGAGTCATCTTTTTGACTAACTGTATTAACACATGCTTCAGCAACATAATAAATTCTTCTCAGAAGTTGCTATGTGGGACATATTCAGAGCCAGCTGAAGATCACTGGATAGACAGTAACATTTACATTATGTAAGATTTCACTCAACGGCACCAACAGTTTCTTTTCCTCTTGTTTATTTATTTGTGCCTCTAATTAGCTGCAATTATAAAAAACAATTGGACATAGCTGAAAATACACTTGAAAAAGACTCCTGCAATACTCCTAAGATATTTTTCATCCAAAACACATTATTAGATATTTTGTTAAGTGCCAGTGAACGTGTCGGAGTCAAGGCCAGCAAATTTAATCCAGAAGGTCACAAAGGCTTTGGACAGCCGAGGGGCGAAAGAACAGTCTTGTCCTAATTAATCTTGCAATTTTGCTTCACACAACTCTTTCACTTTAAGAGCTGGTAATTG
Organism: Pleurodeles waltl; assembly: GCF_031143425.1. Taxonomy (NCBI): domain Eukaryota; kingdom Metazoa; phylum Chordata; class Amphibia; order Caudata; family Salamandridae; genus Pleurodeles; species Pleurodeles waltl. The sequence continues at coordinate 744,261,069 of NC_090439.1, read as the reverse complement.
AAGTACTTCATTCTTTATGACACTGAGGTAACATCTTGGGCGCTAAAGAAGAACACCCAGTACAACTTCTGATAGCACAGAAAAAAATGCACACTGCAAGTGCTATTTGCTTGAGAACAACTCACCAAAGGAAAAAGCAATGATCGGCTTCTACCCAATGGTCATTACACCAATTCATTGTTTATAATAACTTGGGAGGTTATTCAACTGGTGGGGAGATGTAGGAAATCCACCATGACTACTTGTAGGTTTAAACAGCCTCAGTCTTTACAACGTATGTTTCAATGTGCTTACAAGCTCGCGGTGTTGAGGCTGCCATCAACCTGGCTGCCTCACCCCCTGCCATATTACGATGTTCCCACCGGGCTGACCGGTGAGAACATTGTATTATGAAGTTCCCGCCGGTCAGCCCAGCGGGAACAGTGCTATTGTATTGGTCTCAGCTCCCTTAAGGGAACCAAGGCCAATACTATAGCACTAAAGCACCCTCATAATGCGCACTGTCTACAAAGAAGACAGTGAGCATTCTGAGGCTGCTGGCAGGGGGCAAGTCAGGGCATTGACCTCTGGCCCCCTGCAAGCCTTTCCATGGTGGTTGAACCGCCATGGAAAGGCTGTGCCCGTCGGGAACCCTGTTCCTGGCATGGTCGGACAGTCAGGGTTGTAATGTGCCGGTCGGGCCGCCTGGCATGCGGCAGTCTGACCACCACCATGAGTTTGGCGGTCCTTGGACCGCCAGACTCATAATAAGGACCTAAATCTTCAAATACAGCGAAATTTACTACGATCAGTCCTGTGGAGACCCAGCTTTTCATGGAATGCTTCTGAGCACTAGGTCACTCTCCAGCCAGCAGGGTCCAGTCCTCTGCGGCCAGCTGGGCCCTCGAGTCACAAGCCCTTTTGCTTTTTGTGTCTCTGAAGCAAATAAACAGGAGACTAGCCACTTGACCCTTGAAGAGCAGCTCCACTTCCTGGGTGCCAGAAGGAGTCAGGGGTCCACGAGTGCTTGAGGGACTCTTTTATTTCAGGAGGAATAAGGAGTAATCTTTATTCAAGCAGGGCCTTCTCATTAAGGTGGAGTCTTCACAGGTTCATAGATGTTCTGCAGAGGTGGTGGCTAAGGTACTTGATTTACCCTGTGCATTAGCCAGACACTCCACCTCCTATTGCATCATTTGTCCTATTGTAAACTTACCCACAACCTATTGTTAGAGTTTGCAATTCTGGGTGACAAATTATTTTGAATACTATGAATTTATATGATGAAAATAGCTGTAACCGAAGAATTATTAATGTTGCACTTGAAACTACTTTATTTAGATGTCTAGAAATGTGTTTATTAACATAGTACACCTATGCCACAATTACTAAAGTGGATGCTGTTTTGTTGTTCTGTTCATCTTACTCCTGGTCATTACCCCTTCCAATCAATGTCCCCATGCAAATATTCTCTCCTTATAGTTTTCTCGGAGTACAGGAATCTTCTCTCCTTACAGTTTTCGCAGAGCACAGGGCACTGTCACACAATTGATTATTTTCCTAAGAGGGCCAGTACCGTGAATGAAACTCTATGGGGGTCAGTACAACATTGGCGGTAAATGCCGCTTACCGCCATGCAGAAGACCGCCAACACACCGCCGCGGAATTCCACCACAGCTATTACGACACACAGCTCGGAATTCCGCCAAAATCCAGACACCCACACAAATCCGCCACACCAAATGTCAGTGATAAACTGGCGATAACAAAACCCACACCGTCACGCCAACAGGAATACGCCACACTATCATGACCCACGAATCCACGCGACGGTCTTTCAACCGCGGTATTCCATTGGCGGTACACACCGCCATGCTCAAAATACACACACATTTACAAAACACAACCACATTGGATAATTCCAAATACACACACCTGATACACATACATACACCACTCCCACACACTCAATACAATATAAAGCACACACCCACATCACCCACAAACCCTTACGACCAGAAATTTAGACGAAGGCCAGAGAGACAGCACAGCAAAGACAACCCCACCATACAGAAGCACACAACACCATCACACATACACAACCTCGCACAAAACACCACGCACCCCTAAACATCACCCCACAACATCACAACACACACCACCTCACACATCACCCACACCACCCCATGGCACATCGCAAAGACATCCCAGGTTTTCTGAGGAGGAGCTCAGGGTCATGGTAGAGGAAATCATCCGGGTAGAGCCACAGCTATTCGCATCACAGGTGCAGCACCCCACCATAGCTAGGAAGATGGAGCTATGGCGCAGAATAGTGGACAAGGTCAGCGCAATGGGACAGCACCCAAGAACTAGGGATGACATCAGGAACTTACGGGGGAAGGTATGTTCCGTGGTCTCAAGACACCACATCGCAGTTCAGAGGACTGGCGGCGGGCCCCCACCTCCTCCCCCACAACTAACAACATGGGAGGAGCAGGTCTTGGCTATACTGCATCCTGAGGGCCTCGCAGGAGTAGCTGGAGGAATGGACTCTGGTAAGTCAAATCTTTCACTACTTCATCCCCCACCCTACCTGCATGCTATCACATACCCCCACCCTCACATATGTCCCACTATCACAACCCACCCATCCCAACACCAAGCCCTGCATGCAACAACAAAGCATGGACACCCATCACCAATGCATGGCCACTGCACATACCCACACACACACCCATAAACAATGATCACACAAGGTCCTACACAAGAATGCAAGCACTGGGGTACAGGGTCACCCACCCATTGCACACCATGGCACACACAGATGCAATAATTATGCCTTTACACCCCTGCAGAACCCCTACCCAACGTCACCGGACAGGAGGTTCCAGACATGTCCACTCCCCACACAGAAGAGGCCCACAGTGTTGACAGCAGCTCTGTCCAACTGGATCTAGATGACCCGCCCGGCCCATCTGGGACCTCAGGACAGTCAGTTCCCCTCACACTGGCACAAGCCACAACAGAGCCTCCCCCCTCTGGAAACACCAGCACAGCACCCACCCAGAGGGCCCATACCTCTGTCCCCAGGACACGTCAAGCAGCAGTGAGTCCACCACTACAGGGAACTGAGGCTAACCTACCACCCCAACAACAGCAGGGACCTGGGGCAGTGGCAGTGGGCACACGGTTCAGGGGACAGAGGCCCAGGAACACAGGGGAACTGGGAGGGCTGCTGTGCGACGGGGGAGGACAGGCCCAGGGAACCCACTCTCCACGAGGCCCTCCCCAACATCATGGGAGCCTACCACCATTCCCAGGAGACAATGGAAACTGTACTGGCCACGTTTCAGGAGACCCAGCGGCTGCAGGAGGAACAGTATTCGGGGTTCAGTGAGGAACTCAAAACCATCAATACCACCCTGGGCACCATTGTAGGGGTGCTGAAGGAACTCGTGAACACCAAGAGGGACACTGTGGCACAACAAGGGGCCCCTGACACTAGCCTGGACGATGAACCGCCCACCACCTCAGCCGGCGCTAGTGGACAGGAGGCACCGCCACAGGACCACGATACCAGCACCCCAACCCCTGCAGATGGAGAACCACCCCGCAAGCGGTCCCTGAGATCCAGGACAAAGACAGAGAACAATGCCAAGACCCCCGCCAAGAAATGAGACCACCCTGATTGTCATCCATCAACTGCCCTAGCTCCACTTCCTATGCCCCTTTGGACAATGCACCTGTGAGACTAATAGACTGGACTCTGCCATGGACATTCCTCCACCATCATCCCTGACCATTGTACAACCCCCTCCACTATTTAGCACTTAAATAAACACCCTTAAATCACAAAACTATCTGGAGTCAGTCTGAGCTTTCGAAAATGTGTATTTGCAATAACTGAGGAAAAATGCAATATCCATTGTATTGTCAACATACCTATGTCACACAGCTCTAGTCCATGAGGAAACAAAGCAGATGTCACACAGTGGGACCCACATCTGTGAAATCGAAAGGGAAAGTGACAACTCAGGGTCCATACACTGGGTGAAAGTGACAGACAGATGAAAGGTAGAACAAGTGTATCAGATGTAGCAGGCAGTGATGTGTTCTTACCTGTGTCTCACTGGAAGTATTGATGAATCACTATGTTTCTGTTGTCGATATCCTCTTCTTCTGCTTCCTCGTCTTCACTGTCCACAGGCTCCACAGCTGCCATAAGACCTCCATCTGGACCATCCTCCTGCAGAAAAGGCACCTGTTGTCGCAAAGCCAAGTTGTGAAGCATACAGCAGGCCACGATGATCTGGCACACCTTCTTTGGTGAGTAGAATAGGGGACCACCTGTCATATGGAGGCACCTGAACCCGGCCTTCAGGGTGCCGAAGGTCCTCTCTATAACCCTCCTAGTCCACCCATGGGCCTCACTGTAGTGTTCCTCTGCCCTTGTCCTGGGATTTCTCACTGGGGTCAGTAGCCATGACAGGTTGGGGTACCCAGAGTCACCTGCAAATGTTGAGGGACAACTGTTAGACACACACTAACCCTTAGGGACAACCCCAGACACCTAGTCACACTGTATAGGGTCCATGTCCTCACCTAATAGCCACACACGGTGCCTCTGGAGTTGCCCCATCACATAAGGGATGCTGCTATTCCTCAGAATGTAAGCGTCATGCACTGAGCCAGGAAATTTGGCATTCACATGGGAGATGTACTGGTCAGCCAAACACACCATCTGCACATTCATAAATGGTAACTCTTCTGGTTTCTGTACACCTGTTCACTCCTGCGGGGGGGACCAATGCCACATGTGTCCCATCAATGGCACCAGTGATGTTGGGGATATGTCCCAGGGCATAGAAGTCACCTTTCACTGTAGGCAAATCCTCCACCTGAGAGAAAACGATGTAGCTGCGCATGTGTTTCAGCAGGGCAGACAACACTCTGGACAACACGTTGGAGAACATAGGCTGGGACATCCCTGATGCTATGGCCACTGTCGTCTGAAAAGACCCACTTGCCAGGAAATGGAGTACTGACAGCGCCTGCACTAGAGGCGGGATACCTGTGGGATGGCGGATAGCTGACATCAGGTCCGGCTCCAACTGGGCACACAGTTCCTAGATTGTGGCACGGTCCAGTCTGTAGGTGACAATTACATGTCGTTCTTCCATTGTCGACAGGTCCACCAGCGGTCTGTACACCGGAGGATGTCGCCATCTCCTCACCTGCCCCAGCGGACATGCTCTATGGAGGAGAACAGCAAGCAGAGGGTCAGTCAACACTGAGGTACGAAAACACAACTTTATTGCACACATTTTTCAATCCGCTATGTCCCTGTCTTAATGTGTATGCAAGGCCTAGATACCAGCACACCCATCACCACACACCGCTCACGTGCACTCACCACCCCCACTACCATTCACACATCCCCTGTGTCCTCTCCCAGTGTGTCTGTGAGCCCACCTCCCAAGGTACACAAATGCGGTCACACACCCACCCAACAGCCATCCACCTCACGACAGCCTCCAGCCCATGCACCTTCACCCAAAGTCAGCAAACGTACACCTCCTACAACCACTACCTCTTCCTCCACTCCCAAACCCCCTGCATCTACCAGTCCCAGTGTGTCTAAAAAACTTTTCCTGTCCAACCTTGACCTCTTTCCCTCACCTCCCCCACCCATTCAGTCCCCTAGGGCACGCCTTTCCAGGTCCCAACCCAGCACCTCAGCCACCACATCAGCGGGAACAGTGGTGCCAGCAGTAACTGGCTTCTGGAGTGCGCCAAGCAGCAGGGCAGCCAGTGTGCCAAGGAGCCAGACCACGGACAGTCCCCCACCTCAGAAGCATAAGAAGTTGGCCACTGCCCAGAGGGAGAAGGGCAAAACACCTGCCACCAAGGGCTCTCCCAGGACTACAGTTGGGAGTGGGAAGACAGCTGCGCCACCATACAAGGTTGGGAAGGGGCACAGAAAGAAAGGGAAGTCGCCACCAACCTGCACGGCGGACAAGACCGCCAGCAGCACCGCTGCTCAGGACACAGCTGCCAGCAGCACCGCTGCCCAGGACACCGCCGCCAGCAGCGCCGCTGCCAAGGACACCGCAGCCAGCAGCACCGCTGCCAAGGACACCACCGCCAGCAGCACGGTCACTGAGCCACCAGCACCGCAGGCCAATGAGCGCCGCAAGCACCGCCGCTACTGAGGCTGCCACGAGCAGGATGAAGCACTCTGGGCACAAAGCCCCCTCCAGAACCAGTGGAGAAAGGCATCCACTACCTCTGTCCTTGGCAGGATGAAGCACTCTGGGCACAAAGCCCCTCCAGAACCAGTGGAGAAAGGCATCCACCACCTCTGTCCTTGGCAGGATGAAGCACTCTGGGCACGAAGCCCCCTCTAGAACCATTGGAGATTCACATCCACTACCTCAGTTCTTGGCAGGATGAAGCACTCAGCTTTTCAGACTCTGGCCTCAGCACTAATGGCAGCCATTGTCCCTGTGTTCAGCCTCCCCCCTCCAACTTCCTCCACCCAGACCCAAACCCCGTACCTCAGCCTATCCCAAGCACACCATCAGACCAGCATGCACACACCTCAACACACAAGGGAAGCCCTGGCAACCATAAGCACCACATATCACACAGGCACTCACACAAGCATCATACCCATGCAGACATACCAACAGCCACTGCCTCCACTTTGTCCTCCTCCTCCTCGTCTCCCTCCTCCCTCCGTCACATCTCCACTCACACCTGCATGCACTACATCTTCATCCACTACGTCCATCACCAGCACACCCATCACCACACACCGCTCACGTGCACTCACCACCCCCACTACCATTCACACATCCCCAGTGTCCTCTCCCAGTGTGTCTGTGAGCCCACCTCCCAAGGTGCACAAACGCAGTCACACACCCACCCAACAGCCATCCACCTCACGACAGCCTCCAGCCCATGCACCTTCACCCAAAGTCAGAAAACGTACACCTCCTACAACCACTACCTCTTCCTCCACTCCCAAACCCCCTCCATCTACCCATCCAAGTGTGTCTAAAAAACATTTCCTCTCCAACCTTGACCTCTTCCCCTCACCTCCCCCACCCATTAAGTCCCCTAGGGCATGCCTTTCCAGGTCCCAACCCTGCACCTCAGCCACCACATCAGCAGGAACAGTGGTGCCAGCAGTAACCGGCTTCTGGAGTGCGGCAAGCAGCAGGGCAGCCAGTGTGCCAAGGAGCCAGACCACGGACAGTCCCCCACCTCAGAAGCATAAGAAGTTGGCCACTGCCCACAGGGAGAAGGGCAAAACACCTGCCACCAAGGGCTCTCCCAGGACTACAGTTGGGAGTTGGAAGACAGCTGTGCCACCATCCAAGGTGGGGAAGGGGCACAGAAATAAAGGGAAGTCGCTGTCAACCTGAACGGCAGACAAGACCGCCACCAGCACCGCTGCTCAGGACACCGCCGCTAGCAGCACCGCTGCCAAGGACACTGCCGCCAGCAGCACCACTGCCCAGGACGCCGCCGCCAGCAGCACCGTTGCCAAGGACACTGCTGCCAAGGACACCGCCGCCAGCAGCACGCTCACTGAGTCACCCACCAGCACCGCAGGCCAATGAGCGCCGCAAGCACCGCCGCTACTGAGGCCGCCACGAGCAGGATGAAGCACTCTGGGCACAAAGCCCTCTCCAGAACCAGTGGAGAAAGGCATCCACTACCTCTGTCCTTGGCAGGATGAAGCACTCTGGGCACAAAGCCCCCTCCAGAACCAGTGGAGAAGGGCATCCACTACCTCAGTCCTTGGCAGGATGAAGCACTCTGGGCACAAAGCCCCCTCCAGTACCAGTGGAGAAAGGCTTCCACTACCTCTGTCCTTGGCAGGATGAAGCACTCTGGGCACAAAGCCCCCTCCAGAACCAGTGGAGATTCACATACACTACCTCAGTCCTTGGCAGGATGAAGCACTCTGGGTACAAAGCCCCCTCCAGAACCAGTGGAGAAAGGCATCCACTACCTCAGTCCTTGGCAGGATGAAGCACTCTGGGCACAAAGCCCCCTCTAGAACCAGTGGAGAAAGGCATCCACTACCTCAGTCCATGGGAGCATGAAGCACTCTGGGCACAAAGCCCTCTCCGGAACCATTGGAGAAAGGCATCCACTACCTCTGTCCTTGGCAGGATGAAGCACTCTGGGCACAAAGCCCCCACCAGAACCAGTGGAGATTCACATCCACTACCTCAGTCCTTGGCAGGATGAAGCACTCTGGGCACAAAGCCCCCTCCAGAACCAGTGGAGATTCACATCCACTACCTCAGTCCTTGGCAGGATGAAGCACTCTGGGCAGAAAGCCCCCTTCAGAACCAGTGGAGAAAGGCATCCACTACCTCAGTCCTTGGCAGGATGAAGCACTCTGGGCACAAAGCCCCCTCCGGTACCAGTGGAGAAAGGCATCCACTACCTCAGTCCTTGGCAGGATGAAGCACTCTGGTCACAAAGCCCCCTCCAGAACCAGTGGAGACTGTTATCCACTTGAGAGACTGTGGCTTTGCACTCCCCAGATTAAAGCAGTGGGCAACCCACCCACTGGAGAGACCTGAGAGACTGTGGCTTTGCACTTCCCAGGATAAAGCAGTGGGCAAACCACCCACTGGAGAGACTTGAGAGACTGTGGCTTTGCACTCCCCAGGATGCAGCAGTGGGCAAACCACCCACTGGAGAGACTTGTGAGACTGTGGCTTTGCACTCCCCAGGATAAAGCAGTGGGCAAACCACCCACTGGAGAGACTTGAGAGACTGTGGCTTTGCACTCCCCAGGATGCAACAGTGAGCAAACCACCCACTGCAGAGACTTGAGAGACTGTGGCTTTGCACTCCCAAGGATAAAGCAGTGGGCAAACCACCCACTGGAGAGACTTGAGAGGCTGTGTCTTTGCACTCCCCAGGATGCAGCAGTGGGCAAACCACCCACTGGAGAGACTTGAGAGACTGTGGCTTTGCACTCCCCAGGATGCAGCAGTGGGCAAACTACCCACTGGAGAGACTTGAGAGACCGTGGCTTTGCACTCCCCAGGATACAGCAGTGGGCATGGAACCCCCTCGTGGATCTGGCGTCGTGCACTCATCTGGCTGAGGAGCCCCCCCTTCCCTTCCCCCTGAGGTGCCTGTTGTATTTCTATCTGATGCCCCTGCAGTGTTCTCTCCGTTTTGATCGGGTATCTTGTGTGGGCTTCGCCCATGCATTTTGGGCCCAGTGGTCCACGGACTATAAATGGTGCAGTACCTGGACTTGTGTTCTTGGTGTATATATTTGTTAATAGTGTATATATATTTTTGAGTACTGGATTTTAATTGATTACAATCGTTACAATCATTTCCTTTTGTCTTTGCATTCTTCCGGCTGGGTTGGGGGGTGTAACTGTAATGTATCAACATGTTTTAGTGTGTGTGTTGTTGTGGGTGAGGGTGGGGGTGGGGAGATTGCGTGTTGCGTGTCACTCTCTTTTCCCTCCCCCCTCCTCTGTGTCGTAGGTGCAGTACTCACCGTGGTCTTCGCCGCCGGCGTTCGTGACAAAGGCAGGTAGAATATGGAGTTCTGGCTCCATGGCATCCTGGTTCCTCATGGGGTGTGTAGAGGTGAGTGTTTTCCCTTCCAAGTCCTGTTTCCTCCGTGTTTTTGTTCGCGGTGAATCCACGCAGGAAAAGGTGGCGGATTGGCCTGTTGTAATTCTGTTGGCGGTACATTGTGTTCCGTCTGGCTGTTGGCGGTTACCGCCGCAGTGTTTGTTTGTACCGCCGTGGCGGTCGGAGTGTTAAAGTGGCTGTCTATGTTGGAGGTTTCCGCCATGGTCGTGATTCCATTTTTTTTTTTCGCCGGCCTGTTGGCGGTTTTACCGCCGCTTTAACACCGACCACCAGGGTTGTAATGAGGGCCTATGTTTCTAACGTAACTTTCTGAAGGAGATTTCCACTAGAAGTTCTGATGTAGGCTTGCAAGAACAGTGGAATATGAGTCTTTGTTTGAAAATATTTCATATTGTGTTGTATATTTTCGGACTGCTCAGTTGCTCTGGAAGTTAATGGAAAATTTACCCTAACTTAGAAATGGTTAGTGTTATAAATATGTGTGTGGCAATAATCGTTCGGATTTGCTCAATGTGTGTTATTGCTTGTCATGTCATGCTAAATTTGCAGTTTTTGCTTGTTCCCTATGCTTGAAATGTCTATAGAACAACTGGTTTTAAGGATGAGACAGAGACTTAGCCTTTTCTACTAGAGACGCTGTTGGTTTTCTTTATAATTCTGACAGTTACATTCAATCAATCATTCAGTCGTTTGTAGAGTGCATAGCTGCCACTCCTGGGGATATGAGGGTACTGGGATGCAATGTCTCTGTCTTTCTGAAGTTTGCCAGCGAGGGTGCAGTTCGGAGGGGGTGGGTTAGGCCATTCCAGGCCTTGGTGGTAATGTAGGGAAAAAAAGCGACCGCCGCTGCAGCTGCACCGGATTCTGGGTGTGTGCGAGGGCCAGAGAGGAAGAACGCAGGTGTAGGAAGTTGGCTCTGTATGTACTATTTCAAAGTAAGAAATAGTGTGCACAGAGTCCAAGGGTTCCCCTTAGAGGTAAGATAGTGGCAAAAGTAGATAATTCTAATGCTCTATTTTGTGGTAGTGTGGTCGAGCAGTAGGCTTATCAGAGGGTAGTGTTAAGCATTTGTTGTACACACACAGGCAATAAATGAGGAACACACACTCAAAGACTGATTCCAGGCCAATAGGTTTTTATATAGAAAAATATATTTTCTTAGTATATTTTAAGAACCACAGGTTCAAGATTTACAAGTAATACTTCAAATGAAAGGTATTTCACTTAGGTACTTTAGGAACTTTGAATAATCCCAATAGCATGTACAGTTGTGACAAAAATGGCAATAAGCTATTTTAAAAGTGGACACTGCAACAATCAACAGTTCCTGGGGGAGGTAAGTAAATGTTAAGTTCACAGGTAAGTAAAACACTTACAGGGTTCAAAGTTAGGTCCAAGGTAGCCGACTGTTGGGGGTTCAAGGCAACCCCAAAGTTACCACACCAGCGGCTCAGGGCCGGTCAGGTGCAGAGGTCAAGGTGGTACCCAAAATACATAGGCTCCAATGGAAACAGGGGCGCCCTGGTTCCAATCTGCCAGCAGGTAAGTACCCGCTTCTTCGGAGGGCAGACCAGGGGAGTTTTGTAGGGCACCGGTGGGGACACAAGCAGGCACAGAAAGTACACCCTCAGCGGCACAGGGGCGGCCGGGTGCAGAGTGCAAACAGGCGTCGGGTTTCAGATAGGAATCAATGGGGAGACCCGGGGGGTCAGGGTTTGAGGGACCCTGTTCTCCCTATTTAGGACAGGAGGGGGGAATTCATCCTCATGTTCACTAATTTCCCCATCTGAAGGATTATCCCCAGAGGGGTGGTCCCTTTTGAACTCTGCCAAAAGCTCCTGGAGCTGTACTTTGGTAGGGTTGGACCCAGTTTTTATCTTTTTTAGCATACATAGAGTCCTTAACTCTGACATCCTTAGATGCAGGTAAGGGGTGAGGTTGAGTTCCATCACCATCTCATCTGTGCTAGACATTATCACTCTAAAAGTTGGGATTACTTTTTAAGAATCTAAAAACTACTTCTAGCACTTAAATCCAAACTTTTAAACTCTAAAAGAAATGCTAACAGGGACTTACACAAGGCCCTAGCAGGACTTTTAAAAATTTAGAAAAATAGCTCAAATTGCAAAAATCTGTTTCTAATGACAATTTTGGGAATTTAGTCGTGTGATCAGGTATTGGCTGAGTAGTCCAGCAAATGCAAAGTCTTAGACCCCACCGCTGATCCGCCAATGTAGGAAGTTGGCTCTGTATATACTATTTCAAAGTAAGAAATAGTGTGCACAGAGTCCAAGGGTTCCCCTTAGAGGTAAGATAGTGGCAAAAGTAGATAATTCTAATGCTTTATTTTGAGGTAATGTGGTCGAGCAGTAGGCTTATCAGAGGGTAGTGTTAAGCATTTGTTGTACACACACAGGCAATAAATGAGGAACACACACTCAAAGATTGATTCCAGGCCAATAGGTTTTTATATAGAAAAATATATTTTCTTAGTTTATTTTAAGAACCACAGGTTCAGGATTTACAAGTAATACTTCAAACGAAAGGTATTTCACTTAGGTACTTTAGAAACTTTGAATAATCACAATTATGCATGTACAGTTGTGACAAAAATGGCAATAAGCTATTTTAAAAGTGGACACTGCAAAAATCAACAGTTCCTGGGGGAGGTAAGTAAATGTTAAGTTCACAGGTAAGTAAAACACTTACAGGGTTCAAAGTTGGGTCCAAGGTAGCCCACCGTTGGGGATTCAAGGCAACCCCAAAGTTACCACACCAGCAGGTCAGGGCCGATCAGGTGCAGAGGTAAAAGTGGTGCCCAAAACACGTAGGCTCCAATGGAAACAGGAGTGCCCCAGTTCCAGTCTGCCAGCAGGTAAGTACCCGCTTTTTTGGAGGGCAGACCAGGGGGGTTTTGTAGGGCACCGGGGGGGACACAAACAGGCACAGAAAGTACACCCTCAGCAGCACAGGGGCGTCTGGGTGCAGAGTGCAAACAGGCGTCGGGTTTCAGATAGGAATCAATGGGGAGACCCGGGGGGTTCTTCAACGATGCAGGCAGGTACAGGGGGGGCTCCTCGGGGTAGCCACCACCTGGGCTAGGCAGAGGGTCGCCTGGGGGCCACTCCTGCACTGGAGTTCGGTTCCTTCAGGTCCTGGGGGCTGCGGGTGCAGTGCTGGTTCCAGGCGTCTGGTTCCTTGTTGCAGGCAGTGGCGGTCAGGGGGAGCCTCTGGATTTCCTCTGCAGCTGTGGGGGCACAGGGGGGTCAACTCTGGCTACTCACGGGCTCGCAGTCACCGGGGAGTCCTCCCTGTAGTGTTAGTTTTCCGCAGGTCGAGCCGGGGGCGTCGGGTGCAGAGTGTAAAGTCTCACGCTTCCGGCGGGAAACGTGGGGTCCTTAAAGTTGCTTCTTTGTTGCAGAACGTTGCAGTTTGTTGAACAGGGCCGCTGTTCTCGGGAGCTTCTTGGTCCTTTAGATGCAGGGCAGACCTCTGAGGCTTCAGAGGTGGCTGGTCCCTGTTGGATGCGTCGCTGTTGCAGTTTTTTCGTCGAAGTAGGGAGACAGGCCCTTGGGACTGGGGCCAAATCAGTTGTCGTCTCCGTCTTCACTGCAGGGCTTCAGGTCAGCAGGCCTCCTTCTTCTTTAGGTTGCAGGAATCTATCTTCCTGGGTTCTGGGGTGCCCCTAAATACTGAATTAAGGGGTGTGTTTAGGTCTGGGAGGGCAGTAGCCAATGGCTACTGCCCTTGAGGGTGGCTACACCCTCTTTGTGCCTCCTCCCTGAGGGGAGGGGGGCACATCCCTATTCCTATTGGGGGAATCCTCCAAAATCAAGATGGAGGATTTCTAAAGGCAGGGGTCACCTCAGCTCAGGACACCTTAGGGGTTGTCCTGACTGGTGGGTGACTCCTCCTTGTTTTTCTCATTATCTCCCCTGGACTTGCCGCAAAAAGTGGGGGCTGTGTCCAGGGGACGGGCATCTCCACTAGCTGGAGTGCCCTGGGGCATTGTAACTCGAAGCTTGAGCCTTTGAGGCTCACTGCTAGGTGTTACAGTTCCTGCAGGGGGAGGTGTTAAGCACCTCCACCCAGAGCAGGCTTTTGTTTCTGTCCTCAGAGAGCACAAAGGCTCTCGCCCCAGGGGGTCAGAAACTCGTCTCTCAGCAGCAGGATGGCACAGACCAGTCAGTCCTGCACTGAAGGATTGGGTAAAATACAGGGGTCATCTCTAAGATGCCCTCTGTGTGCATTTTTTAATAAATCCAACACTGGCATCAGTGTGGGTTTATTATTCTGAGAAGTTTGATACCAAACTTCCCAGTATTCAGTGTAGCCATTATGGAGCTGTGGAGTTCGTTTTTGACAAACTCCCAGACCATACACTTAATATGGCCACACTGTACTTACAATGTCTAAGAATAGACTTAGACACTGTAGGGGCATATTGCTCATGCAGCTATGCTCTCACCGGTGGTATAGTGCACCCTGCCTTAGGGCTGTCAGGCCTGCTATAGGGGTGACTTACCTATGCCACAGGCAGTGTTTTGTGTGTATGGCATCCTGAGGGGGATGCCATGTCGACTTTGCCTTTTTCTTCCCACCAACACACACAATCTGCAATGCCAGTGTGCATGTGTTAGGTGAGGGGTCCTTAAGGGTGGCACAACACATGCTGCAGCCCTTAGAGACCTTCCCTGGTCACAGGGCCCTTGGTACCACTGGTACCTTTTACAGGGGACTTATCTGTGTGCCAGGGGTGTGCCAATTGTGGAAACAATGGTCCATTTTAGGTGAAAGAACACTGGTGCTGGGGCCTGGTTAGCAGGGTCCCAGCACACTTCTCAGTCAAGCCAGCATCAGTATCAGGTGAAAAGTGGGTGGGGGGGGGGTAACTGCAACAGGGAGCCATTTCCTTACAGCAGGTGTCTGGTGGGTTGTAGGAAGTGTAGAGAGAATCGTTCCTTTCCAACTTAGAATAATTCTGTTTGTAGACTATGCATTCTGTATCAGAGCCTTCTTGGCATATATTTTGTACTTCTCTGTAATGCATATTTTGAGATATTTTCACTTTTAACTTTTCGTTGAGCTAGAACTCAGTTACTGAGTGGTAACAATTACAAATTTTATTACTGTGCTAAGTTGATTTTGTGGGCCTGATGTCGAAGAAGTAGTGACTCTTGTCTTTAGATCAAGGGAGCAGGAGGCGAGCTGACAAAGGTAAATTTCAGTGATCAAAATACTGGAGCGCAGTAAAATATTGGAGTTCAGTTCCCAAGCCGTTTCAAAATGGCAGAACCCACAGACTATTTCAAAATAGCAGAAACCACATGCTACCAGATAAGCCTGACTTCAGCTCCTTGAGTCACTCTCCTATTTAGATGAGTTCTCCTCCTATTTGACAGGGTCAAAATGGAATCTCTGAATTCTGGCTGCCTAAAATGCTTCTGAGGATGAATATAAGAAGTCCTTTCCAGTATCTCCAAGACAAAAGAGGTAGTGCTAAAGAGGTCCTTTGTTCTGCCACTATTCACTTCTAGATAGCTAAGTGGTCAGAATTTAACACCAGTCTACTTTCCCAGGGCACAAAGGCAGACTATTGTCCTAAACTCCCCCAGACAAGGAGGTGTATTCCAGCTCTAGAAGTGTGATGGGTGGGAAAGCTGGTCTTAAGCCAGTGCTGGCTAAGGCAAAAATACTGACATTTTTATAAATTTCCACTCAAGCTTTCAAATTTCTTATTTCATTGTTAAATCAGATTTTGAAAATTAGGTAGGAAAAAAGTTTGGAGCATTTTTCTAGCATTTTCTCGGGAGGAAATAGAAAATATAGGTTTTAATCCCACAAATGATTAACCTGCGGTAGTTAAGGCACTATTGAAAACCACACGTCATTGTAACAAATAGTAACCATAAATTCATAAATGTCCTATTGCAGGTGTGCAAGTTAAAAGGTAACAGCTACCACATTCACCCATGTCTCAAACCATCCCTCTGTATGATATAACTCAGCATTCTGTAGGTTACTCAAGTTAAAAGTTCATAAATCAAAATAAGTGAATTTAAATGGTATTTCCAAGATTAGCAACTTTTCTTGAAAAGTGAGGTAACAGACTACAAGATGGTCTGATAGTGATAGTCTGAAGCATCAGCAAATTATATCCGTTTTGGCTGCAAGCAAACTGGCTTAAATATCACTATTGGACTATTGCCTATTATGTTTTATCAGCAGTCAAGAAAATTCGCTATTCTCGGACACACCATTTGGATTCACTTATTTTAATTGATGAACTTTTAATTTCAGTGATTTAGAGATTGCTTAGTTACATCAGTCTGATAAGATTTTAATCCCATCCAGGACTGTTCAGAACAAAGACTAACAAGGCTTACACAGTGAAATAGCTTTTGCTTTTTATTTCACTGTGAGAGCACACTAACCCCAATATGTAGTGTGCTCTATTTTTATACAGTATCACCCTGTCCCCTGGGGTTACAAGGCACCCTTTGTGGCGACTGATGACTATAGAAACATAGCTTTTCCTACATGGCAAAGGCACTTTTCCCTGCCATGTGCCACTCTGGTGTGTTTAAACTGTATGCCAGATAGAGTGCAGTAGTGTTCCAGGGAGGCAGAATCTTGTTATATATGCAGGTGTTGTAATTACACATTGCAGTCTACAAGACATTAAACTTCTCCACCATAGAAGCATTTTCTTCGTCAGCTACTGTGCTCTTATGGACCAGTTTAATAGACCAATTGGGTAAAACAATTTTACCAATACTACTCCAGGACCAGTGCACACAAACTGTGGCACTGAATAGCAGTGTCACTGTACAGGGGAGGCCTAATATTTGAGGTGTCCATGCAGAAACGGTACCTTTACTTCACAAACTAACAAGATGCCTTTAGATTGATTCTCATTCATCTCAACCTTGAAAAAAATGGGAGTGGGTGAATACATTTTCAATGTGATTTCACAAGGGCACGCAACTGACCAAATGGAGGCTGGGATTAAAAACCATATTGCATTGGAGCAGAGCTTCAAATTTGCTCACTAGAACTCAAATGGGGGAGAGCAATCTTGATGGTAAGGCCCCAGGACTACCATTGGTAGGGTATAAGCACTGTATTGCAAGACTGGCCAAGTTTTGTAGTGTTTATTTCCACCATAATTATGTAAAGTCGAGGAGCCTGGATTACATAGGGATGTGGAATTCCTATTGCCCGGGACATTTTGTTTGGGGTCAAGGGGAACAGGTTTTCATGTTTATTTTGTCATAGGGACAAGTAGGCCCAAGCCCAACCCCCTGCAGCACAAACCCTTTGGCTGCCAGTTTACACAGAAGGGAACTGTCTGTAGTTGAGGTAATATGTGCCCAAATGTTAATGCTGTTCAAGCTTGTAAATATGACTCATTAATGAAAAGCCTTCATTATTAGGATGAACGCTATAAATAAACGTTTTAAGGTCACACTGCACTACTAACAGTGGTTGCAGTAAAAAAAAGTGTACACACATTTGAAAAGTTTAATATGCAGCTAAGTATAGTGCTCCCAGAATGCTCTCTGATTAGATGCAAATGCTTGCAGAAGCTTATAGGCAAGAGTGATGATCATTTGCTTTCAAAATAAAATGTTCAGGAAAAAATACAAGTAGGAAAAAAAACGGTTCGCTACTATGAAATTTTAGGTGCTATTTTGTTGAAGTGTCATTTAGTGAAATGTGTTGATGCATGCTGGTATTTCCAAATAATATTCGTAATGGAAAATCAGTGTAACTATTTTCTCACGATTATGGGAAGCATAAAAATAAACAAGCACTGGCAAAGCCAACAGATCCAACATTTTTTGTGAGTCTTTTGGTTTCATTAATGTGTGTCTTGTTTTGACATGGCTTTTGTAACACTTTATTGTTATGGGAGCTGCCAGGCCCTCATCATTGTAACAAATACTGACAAAAAGAAAAAAAATGTTTTGGTCTCAAAAAGCACACATTACCACCAGTGGCGTAACACAGGCCCGCATCCCCCCTCAGAACAGCACCTGACCTGAGTCAGTCTGGAGGATTGGGGGGCCTCCATGTTTTTTGCAGGAGGGCCACCTCCAGTTTTGTTACACCATTGATTACCAAAGTAGTTCTTGGCACTGAACAAAACTACTTTGTGTGCCAATATGGTCCTCCTGGAAGAGCAGAATGTGATCGCTCACAGTAAAGCTAACCGATAGATAGAGAAATAGAGGTTTAAAGAAAACAAAATGTCTTTGTTAACGCCAGACCTAATTAGGGACCCAATTCTTAAAGAAAGACACAAAAGCGCACCCATGGTATATGTCTTTGAATTAGTGGCTTTCATGAATTCACAAGAACTTACAGAAGTAAACCAGGAATTTGTACTCCTAGAAAATATCTGTGAACTGTATTTTAGCATGAGCAAATATGCAAGTGTAGATTTGCTCATGTGAAAATCTGTTGAATGTTTACAAGTTCACTTACCCTTCAACCACTTTTTTCCCAACCCTGGAAGAACTTCTACTTCTGTCATTGTCAAGAGTAAATTTCCAACCTTTCTCATTATGGGAAAAGATTAGAGAAGAGCTGGTGAAATTTCTTAAAACATGAAAGTTAGTAGGTTTGCAGACTCAAAGGCAATCCAGCCCTGGAACATTTGCTTACTGCTTTCTCCAGCCCCAGTATGTAGATCTGAGGAAAGGTGACAAAATAAGGAAATTGCTATAGTAGGGACTGAAATTGCAAGTATTCAAGCCCTACTATATTAGTAGCCCTGGCATAATCAGATTGGCTATTATCAGAGTTCTTACATAATGAGATTGCTACCATAACTTGTCACAGCACTACATGGCACCAAAGGGACAAGTGGATTTTTTTTTTACAGGACAAGTAGATTTAAGAAGCAACTTGTCCCAAGGACAACTAGATATTTTATTAAATTCCACACCCCTGCATAGATGTAAAGTCATCTGTGTATATGGGTATCTGGGCTTGGTGTGTGCACACCAAAGTGAACTGCTCATTGAGCATTTTCCTAAGATCCTAAGATGCTCCAACAATATCATATAAATGGAAAATGCTGAAGTATATAGTGATACCTTTTTCTTTGGGTCCTGAGGCAGCAGGTGGTTGGTGGATACAGTTATTTCCTATTTTGTTTAAGGGCCCCAAGACTATTCAATTCCATTTGGATAATCGAGGCATTCATGTTTTCCAACTTGCCTCTCCAAAAATGGCAACAGCAAACCTTAGCTAGCATGTGGTAAAAAAGATTACAGCTCAATTTCAATATGACACAGCAATTAAAAACCCTGCCAAAACGTTGGGCCCCTCAAAAAATATGCTGAACTCGTGGTGGTGTTCATTTTCTGACACAGGGACACATTCAGCAGAACAGGCAGGGAAGGGGCTTTGTTATTTTTAATTCTAGCTGGCCCAAAACACAGGCCTACGTTAAAGGGCCATATTCATGCAATGTAAGAATGTTAGATGTGTTGGTCTGTTCCAGTATTTACACAAATAAAAATGTAAATACCACTATTTTATTTCTTTTATATCACCACTCACCCCAATCCAGGGTGTCGGAGCACTTTTCATCACACGTACACATTATGCATTGACAATAAATCATGTGTGTAAATCAATGTACAGGGTGTGTTACATAAGATAGTGACCGTTACCACTGAGGAGCCACGTGTCCTTCATAGCTCATTTTGCCATACTAGAAGGATTACAGGTTATCAACTGCAAGTAACAAAGAGATATCTGTATTAAAAGCAACAACCCACTTACCCATTAACATAAAATAAAAATCTGTCATCTTGTGTCATATGGTGGGCTTTGCAAGACACATATTAACCATTTATGCTACTTTGATTCAGAATTTGGACTAGACAAAACACAGATTTCTTAAGCAAGAGTTCTCTTGCCATTATTATTATTATGAGATATGCAGGGCACACAAAGATCTATGCAGCAGGTGCCTTAACCTCATAATATATAATAAAATGCAGACTTTGCAACCACTTAAGCATAATAGCTTTACTGCCACATTTCTCCTTATTTCCTTTTTGTTTGTGGCTGAGTTTAAAAAATAAATGTATAAGTTGAGGCCCAGATTTTGTGCTGGGGTTGCAGCACTTTTTTTGACAATACTCTGATGCAAAATCTAATTTGTTAAATATTGTAAAGTGCTCAAATGTACTCATAACAGACCTCCTAAACATATGTGTGAGGTCTTAATATCTGATGTCACTTTTTGTGATGGGACTTCCTGCAAGGTCATGGGTTGCATTGTCACTGCCTGTGATGCCACGTGATGTCATGCACCATGATGTCAATTTCATACTGCCATAAATAAACAAACAAAATCCCACTTGACCTCAATCTCTTCACATACAGCGTAAGCTCAGAACAGTCTGCCCAGAAGTAATACTTTCACCACATATACATTTTAGACATTTTAAAAATATATTTTCACTTTGATAAGATCCTCACAGTTGATTTCATAATATTTAGCTTCTTTACACAATTATTTATTCTGTAGAATTCATTTAATCCTTAGAACATACGATAATCAACCAAAGGACCTACTATTTACATATTTTCTTAAAGCTAGACATTAATGATTACATTAAAACTACGAGCTCCTTCCACCCCCTTTAAACAAATTCTTTCCTGCTCACACCAACATTTATACTCAGGCATACATCATCTCACTCATACTTGCATCCCCACCCCAGCCATCTCATCACATACACTACAAGATTCAGCGGGAAAATAGATCTTTAATTAATAATTGTGTAAAGAAACAAAATATTATGAAATCAACAATGAGGATCTTATCAAAGTGAAAACATGACAAAATAAATAAAATAGGTATAAAATGTATATGTAGTGAAAGTATTACTTCTGGGCAGAGTAAAACATGTTCTAGCATTCGCGTTAAGAATTTTTCAATTCTATTAAGGACACGGAGGCGAGGATTATGCTTTCTCTTTCTATGCTTTTTTATTTAACAGCAGCCAATCAAAACGATTAAAACCAAAAAACTACATATCCCAAGACTGGATATGACACGTGGCAACCATAAAGGAGGACGCCTATAAAGTGATGCCTCACACAAGTTGACTCCTCTTTCTTTGCCAATACTAGCACATATAGGGGGTGATTCTGGCGGGCGGCGGAGGCCGCCCGCCAGAATTCCGCCCTCCATTATACCGCTCCGCGGTCAGAAGACCGCGGAGGGTATTATGAGTTTTTCCCTGGGCTGGCGGGCGGTCTCCAAAAGACCGCCCGCCAGCCCAGGGAAAAACTCCCTTCCCACGAGGATGCCGGCTCGTAATCGAGCCGGCGGAGTGGGAAGGTGCGACGGGTGCAGTGGCACCCGTCGCGTATTTCAGTGTCTGCAAGGCAGACACTGAAATACTTTGTGGGGCCCTCTTACGGGGGCCCCTGCCGTGCCCATGCCATTGGCATGGGCACGGCAGGGGCCCCCAGGGGCCCGGCGACCCCCCCTACCGCCATCCTGTTCATGGCGGCTTTCCCGCCATGAACAGGATGGCGGTAGGGGGGGTCAGAATCCCCTCGGCGGCGCAGCGAGCTGCGCCGCCTTGGAGGATTCTTAGGGGCAGCGGAAAACCGGCGGGAGACCGCCGGTTTTCCTGCACTGACCGCGGCCAAAGCGCCGCGGTCAGAATGCCCTGCGGGGCACCGCCGGCCTGTCGGCGGTGCTCCCGCCGACCCTGGCCCCGGCGGTCTAAGACTGCCGGGGTCAGAATCACCCCCATAGTCTTAAACATGAACCCTGCAAACAAAGCCTTGGAAGATGAAGTCCTGGATAACCAAAGAAGAGGCTTCATCCATCCTGGAAACCTGAACCAATGACAGAACGAACTGGGAATTACTTCTCTTCATTTCCTAGAAAAGGAGAAAAAATCATGCCATAAAAACTGAACCTCAAGGAATGATCCTTATACATACTATCAAATAGAGCGGGATAGCACTGAAATACAATACACTTGTCTATCATAAACTTCATATTATCACGATGTACAATATATATACCAGCGCGGTGGGATAATCCTCGCCTCCGTGTCCTTAATAGAATTGAAAAATTCTTAACGCGAATGCTAGAATTTTTTTTATTCTATGTCAGGACCGGAGGCTCAGATTATGCTTGTTCAAAGCTGATTCACCACCACCGATGCAATATCCACAATTACAGTAAAAAGTTTTAAACGTAGAAGGGGAGGACCAGTCTGCCACCCTTAGAATATCTTCTAAACGTGAGCCCAACGCAATAGACTTCGAAGCCATAGCACCTCTGGAGGAATGAGCATCAAATTTTGATACATCAGTGCCTGCTTCATTCAGTAACCATCGCATCCATCTAGCCAGCGTGGCTGATGAAACTGGGTGATAAGGTTCGACCAATGAAATGAGCAATTGACCTCCCATATCAGACCGAAATTCTTCTGTACTCACCTCATAAGCTTTGAGACACTGAACCACACAAAGTTTGGGATTGTCCACAAAACTGGGATAAGAGACCCAACTTCAGGTTAGTTTTAGTTCCTTGCGAAATGGTAAATGTCACTCCATCAGGAGAAAACTCCCTTCCTGCTAAATCCAGAGCTCTAACATCAGAGACTCTCTTACAAGAAATTAAACATAACAACATCATAAGCTTGGCCGAAAGCTGCTTTCTAGATAAAAATCTATTAGGCGGCCATTACTCTAAAAAACATAGAACAATGTTCACATCCCAAATTGAAGAATAGCGAGGACGAGGAGGATTAGCCAATCTAATACCTCTCATTAATTTACAAACAATGGGAAACTCCCCAATAGGTTTGACCTCGATAGGCAAATGCCCCGCCGAAATAGCAGATCCATAATTATTAATTGATCGATAAGCTAAACCTGATGCAGCTATAGAAGATAAAAAATTTAGGACCAGACAGCAATCTGCTGAAGAAGGATTTGCACCCCGAGCACTACACCAAGCACTCCAGCGTCTCCACGCAGAAGTGTATCTCTTGTGTGTATTGGAGGACCAGGAACCCGCAATGAAATCGGAAGATTCCTGCGAAAGTTCTGGGACACTCCATCTTTCCCTGAAAGACGCCATGCCACCAGTGATAACTGACCCGACATGACCAATGGGTGCGGAAAGCCCAAAGGGTCCTGGAGAAGGTTCTTCCTGAAAGGAAGTAGGATCGGATGATTGCAACTCAACTCCATCGCTAGTGGAAACCAGGCCTGAGACCTCCAGAGAGGAGTCACCAGAACCAGATCCGCTTGCTGACATCTGATCTGTGCCAACACTCTGGGAATCATCAGGAAAGGAGGAAAATCGTACCCCTGTTCCTGAGACCAGTTCTGAAGGAAAGCATCCGTTGCCGATGCTTCCGGGTCCGGCCTCCAACTGACAAAACGTTTGATCTGCCGATTGAGGCGGGACGCAAATAGGTCCATCGAGAAAGGACCCCACCGGGCAAAGAGAGCCCGGAAAACTCTGGGGTTCAGTCTCCAATCGCTGTAATCTCTCAGATGACGCAAGTTCTAGTCCGCAACGAGGTTGCTGGTCCCTGGATGATACTCCGCAATGACTGATATCCTGTGTTGAAGGCAGAAGTGCCAAAATTCCTTGGCAATCTCTGCCAAAATGCGGGATCGGGTTCCCCCCAATTTGCTGACATATCTCACCGCTGAGATATTGTCCCTGCGTAGAAGGATACAACTGTTCACCTTGAGGGGAAAGAGACTCTTGATCGAAAACGAGCCCGCCAAAAGCTCCAAACAATTGATGTGAAGATTCAGTTCCACGTTGGACCACCAGACCCCGGACTGATCCACAACGGGCTCCCCAACCCCGACTGGCATCGGACTTTATCACTACATCCGGGGATGAGCTGAAGATGGCTCTGCTGTTCCATGCCTCCATGTGCTCCAACCACCAAGTCATCTCTGAACGAGCTTCCTCGGAGAGGAGAACTTGGTCGCATAACTGAGACACTTTTGAAGATGGGAAATTTTCAATCGCTGACGGGCTCTGTAATGGAGAGGACTGGGGGAAATCGATTGGATCGAAGAAGAGAGCAGGCCCACCATGCGGGCAATCGCCCTTAATGATATAGTCTGTTTGGATAATAGAGATCTCAACTCCCTCTTGATTGAATGTATCTTCCCTGAAGGAAGTACCAACTGAGACTGAATGGAATCTATCTGAAAACTCAGAAAATCCATCTGTTGTGATGGGGTAAGGATGGATTTCTGGGCATTGATTATAAAACCTAGACTCTGAAGAAGAGACACAGTCCACACCAGATGGGAATGAAGGTGGTCTTGGTTCTGGGCCATAATTAAAATGTCATCTAGGTCAATTATTAGACGAACCACCCGAGAGCGCAGGGACTCTACAACCGGTCGCATCACCTTTGTGAAGCACCAGGGGGCAGAAGACAGACCAAAAGGAAGGACATTGTACTCGTAACAAGCGTCTTCCCAAAGGAATTGAAGAAATCTCCGATGCGGAGGAAAAATAGGAATGGTCAGGTAGGCATCCTTCAAGTCTAAACGGACCATCCAGTCTCCCTCTTGGAGAATGTCTCTCAACAAATGAATGCCTTCCATCTTGAAATGTCGATACATTAAGAAACCGTTGAAGTCTTTTAAGTTCAGAACCAGGTGTAAACCCCCCCTTTTTTGTCCACCAGAAACACCGGACTGATAAAACCGGAAGGGTGTTTGGGAACTTTGACAATGGCGCCTTTTGCTATCAGAGCAGAAACCTCTGCGGAAACGAAACTGTGTTCTTGAAGGGAAAAATATGTTGGGCGAGGTGGGCACAGTTGAAACGGGGACTCGGAAAATTCTAGTTTGAACCCCTGCACGGTCTCTAGGAACCAAGCATCTGAAGTAATTAGACCCCAAGCCTGCAGAAAACTCTGAGTTCTGCCCCCCAACATTACATTTGAACTTGCAATCAATCTCACCTGTGGATCCTGACTCCTGGGAGAAAGATTGGTGGCCTTTGGATCTCCCTCTGAGGAACCTGGATCGACCTGATCTCAGTCGTGATGGGTAGAAGGTTGAAGAGGAGGAGTCATACTCCAGAAAACCACCTCTTCCTTGATGGTAGTAACCACGTTGAGGGCCCTGCTGGTTGAAGCGCCCGAAGGCACGCCCTCTATAGCGTCCGGCCCCTTGAAAAAGTGGACGCAGCACCCGTCTGATTGAACCTTGGGCCTTGTCCAAACTCGCATAGGTTGCAACAAACTTGGAGAGTTCTTTTATAAAGGGAGCACCAAACAGTAAACCCTGAGCCACAGGACCTGATTCAGAGGTAGCCAAATCTGCCAACTTGGGGTCCAACTTCATCAGAACGGAATGACGACGCTCCAAAGATATGGCGCAATTAGCATTGCCCAGGAAACAGAGTGCCCTTTGAGCCCAACCTACCAAAACATCAGGGTTAATGGCCTCTCCTTGGCTTGAAAAGCCAACTCAAAAATCTTTGTTAACGGGCCAGAAGCATCCAATAGTTTATCCTGACACCCACGCCAGGCTCGATCTATACCTTTGGCAGATTTTTTGAGAAAAGTGACCAAGGTAGGATCCAACTCGGGGGTCTCTGTCACCTTGGAGGGAAAATCCGGTCTGGGGCATTCAGACCGCAGCCTGGAACGAACCTCCTTATCAAAGCTATGCCTGATGTGGGATTCCACATACTCTGGGATGGACAATGTATCCCGGCTCAAAGGTCAGGACTCTAGGAGTAGGAGCCTCCTGGTGATGAGCCTTCTTTTTACGTTTAAGAGGGGGGTCATCCCCTTGCTCCGAAGAGTGATCAGAGGAAGCAGAAGAAGCTGGGTCACTATTAGCTTTCTTGTGCGACTCTGAATTGTAATCATGCTCTCTGGCCATATTCCTAATAAGGCTCTCAAAGTCTGCTTAGTGGCTTGGGTGCCCGCCGATAGTGAAGGTTCCATAATGGGCTGAATGCCAGACGGAGCAACCCAGCCTTGTTGTTCCGCAAAACACAAAGGGTGGTGCTTAATAGGTTTTATAGTCTGCGCCAAGGCTTGTTCAACTGTATGACGCACCCCTGCGTCAAGGGCATATACCAAGTCCTGTTCAAAAGAACCAGTCGGTTCATCTAAATAATAACCATCATCAGCTTGGTCTTCATAGCCAGCCATGCTGTAACACAGCAGAGGGGCTCCAAAGGAGCGGTAGTAAATATATGAGGCAGGGCAATAAAATCCTTTTTTAGAATGTGGAGGGAGCTGCCCTGAAGGCAGAGACACAGAAAGTGCAGGCCCAGCCTGAATATAATTTTTTGCAATCCCAGTGTACATGCACTGGGGTGTTTGCAACCCCAGTGTACATGCACTGGGGTGTAAATGGGGAGTTTGAGCTGGTCAGGAGACGTAAAAATTGCCATCTCTAATAGGTAAAGAAAATAGGATTTAACAACGCTCTTCTTTACTGAGCGTGTAAACTTTATGAACTCGTTGAGTTCAAGGCAAACACGCTCCGATGAATGCGTGTGAAAAACTTTCCCTTAGAACTGGCAGAGTCCTGGAGAATACGCTCAAACTACGAGCATATATAAAGGAGGCCTGTCACAAAGAAACGCACCGGTTTACGAGCGTCTAAAATTAGACCTCTGTGGGCCGAAGGAGAACTCCGTCTAACAGAGTGCTATAATTAGACACGCGATCCCCTGGGGGCAGAACTGAACACTCGGAGACGCGAGCTTCAGTTCAGGGGAAACTGAAACTGAAAAGACCGGCAATAAAAAGAAGACTGCGCGGAGACGCGTGCGTCCTCTCTCCCCTGCTCCCACTCCACAGGAGATGAAAGCGAGCCGATCGGTCGCTCCAGGGAGGGTAAAACCGCTCCCAAACAAATAATATACAGTATAAACATACAAGAAAAAAATCAATGCACTTAACTGGCTGCGAAGCAGCAAAGAAAGGAGTCAACTTGTGTGATATAGGCGTCCTCCTCTATGGTTGTCACATGTCATATCCAGTCTTGGGATATGTAGTTTTTTGGTTTTAATCGTTTTGATTGGCTGCTGTTAAATAAAAAAGCATAGAAAGAGAAAGCATAATCTGAGCCTCCGGTCCTGACATAGTTTTTTAAGCTTAAACCGTATGTGAAGAGACTGAGGTCAGGTGGAATTTCATTTGTTTACTTTTGGTTTGTTCTCTATTATCTTAGACCTTTAAGTACACACTAAGCACCTAACTTTTCGCAACACTTTCATACTGCCTAACTTGGTTAGTCCCCCATCTATTTTTTTTTTTTTAATAACTTGTGCCCTTATTTTGTAATTTATTTCTTACATTTCATCCGCCCGCTCCCTCCCGGTGGCCCCACCTGTCAATCACTAACCCATTTTGAACACGTAAAACGTCGGTAATACAGCCGGTAACAAAGCCCAATGGAATACAGGCCAGACAGAGGCTGTCCGCGATTGGTTCACTTTACCCACTCAGACCACCCAGGGTCATCTTTACTCCCAACTGCTTCAAAGCCGCCCCTATCACCGCCAACTATCGGCCTCCTCTAGAATAGTGAGAAGCGACATCTGCACCTGACTATCACCACCCGAATCAAACTGACAAATGCTCAATTGACTAATGGCAAAATCCACCCGCGATGTTCAGCACTGCACGGAGAAAGGAGTACGCTATTTGAAAGGGATTCTGCACAGGAACATTAAGGACTTCTGGCTAGCAGACCGTATGCGCAACACTTCATAATTCTGTGTCGTGCACTAGGATTGGATAAAATGCAGCCAATCCTCCAATCCTAGATCACTTTATATACATCACGACTCTTCCGATGCAACTCCCGTAAAGTGTTCATCAGTGGGGTTGGCTATCTTGCGACCCGGAAGCACTAATGTTAACTAACAATTCTTATCCGTACAATAAACGGTAGACAGAGTTGATTGGACGGTCAATGTAAGTACCACAACTGGGGTCATTCTAAGAGCGGCAATGGCATTTTAGTGATCACGTCAGATTTTATTAATCTGACCAAAACATTGTTGAAATAAATGTTAGCAATATGACCAGTGTGGTAGAAGAGTCATGAAGTGAGTCTCCTCAAAAAATATTACCATAATTTCCTACTTTACATTTGCCGCGCAAAGACTACGTAAATGTTTCTTCTTTTTGACAACACCAGGTATTTTAATGTGAGGGGTGCGAGAAAAATAGGGAATTTAGTTTATAACCAAATGGGGCACTTTAGCATGGCTATTTATGGGTTATATTTCCAAACTTGAGGTACGCGGAAGTTTGACAGTGCTTTTAGAAACATTTTTTTTTTGTATTACAAACTTATTCATTGGCGCTCAATGGATTGCCCACAGCTTTACTACGGCGTGCCGCCGGGTCTTGTAAACTCTGAAATTATCTGATTATTTGACCGTGTTGTCTTCCCACAGAAGAGGTAGTTTGGGTAGCTTTCCTTAGAGGTATTTGCCGTGGTTCAGCAGCAAGTGATAAAAGTCGGGAGAGTCTATCTTGTACTGGGGAATGGAGAAAAGGGTGTAGATGTGAGCCCATTTACGTTTATAGGAAGGAAGAAACACCTATGCAACGCACAAATAGCTACTATTGAAATCCATGATGGATATGGCATTAAATAGAAAGTCACATGGCCCATGTGAAAGACCACCGCGCTGCCCCTTGAAACTGGTACTTAAGGCTCTGAAAATGTGTGAAGATCAAATAGACCACCATATGTAGTCTAAAAATGGATGTTTCTCTTCTTTTTTTCGGGGCTCTGGCTTAAGTTTAGCACTCCTCCAGTGAATTCCTGCTTCGATGACATTTTTCCAGACGTGGGGAGCACACAATGATTGCTTTTCTAACTGAACTCCTTATTTTCCCTTGTCTGATGAAGTAATCGATGAACCTGTGTTTTGTACAAATTGTGATTTAAGGTGTTTTCCCAATTTCAATGTTTTTGTGCCTTTTTTCTTTGTTAATGTTTTATCCATTCTTTTAATCTTAGTTCGGTCGGAGTTAGAAATGTTTCAGTGATACTCACTCGATAGGGAACAATTTATACATCCTTGGTCAGAGTTTGGTGTGACATAGTGCAGCATATATTTTTCGGTTACATTTAGTATTTTCATCAGCAAACGTCAAATATTGTTCGTACCTGGCATCATCCATCTGTCTTGTTTGAGCATAAAGTAATTGACCATCGTTCTACCAATTTTGTTTGATTAGACAAATCATTGGGCCCTCTCTTTCCTGATAACACAGACATCCTTTTTGTTGAAGACAATTTTGTATTTCTATAGTGTCTTTTTGTAAAAAGACAATCATTATGGGGCGATATAGGCAAGCATTCTAGCTGTCTGATTTTTTTCCCAAACGATTCTCTTTAATGATTTGCAGTGTCACTGAGATGTTTCAATTTAAAAAAGGGTGATCACAAGTATGTGTGTGGGAAGTTGTGGAATGAGCAATTTCCTTATAGAATCACCTTGTGGCATATTCAATTATGAAATTATTTGGTATAGAGAAACGAATATTGATATCCATGCAGCATCTGGCTTGTTTCAGAGTTGACACTTTTGTGAGAGATCTCCTCCCCCATTTGTAGCACCTTTCCCCTGCCCACTGTATGGCACCAAAATCAGTTGTTTAGGATTCCTCACCTTACCTGTGTTGCACTTATGGTGATGGAGACATTGGTGTGATAATGGTGTAGAAACAGGCTGGTTTGGACGTGTAGGAGGGGAGGTTGTGCAGTGCCCTTTCCATGAGGTTGCATAAGTACCCATTACATTTTTTCCATGTTAGTGAGGTAAGTATTGTGTGGTTGTTAAGTTTCCATGATAAATTTGTTTGGTTTAAAGTCACCTCATTAGCAGAGACACGCATGTCAAAAGTGGTTAATTTACTGGTTTACTTTGTAGGTTCCCAATCAGTGATTTTAGGTGCATGTTGACTAGTTTCCGGAAGAATGAGATTATATTGGTGCATTTCACTGGCATGCATCAGTAAACTGTGGCTCTTCAGTAGCAAGCCAACCATTTATAAAAACGTGGCGTTCTATCCTCTTTGAGGACGTTAAAATGGCTCCTGTGCTTTCATGCTGGGACCTCCTGATGAGTGATTTCTTACCCTAACTCTTTCTGGTGCTTAAATATTGCCATCCGATACCATGCAACTGTTTACTTTAGGAATGAGGCCATGTACAGAACAGACCATATATAGTGTCTTATAAAAATCTGATCCCTAATGTAATCTTTTTTCAGGGAAAAAATAACGTTCAGTAGAACCCATAAACAGTTCTTTTCTCAAATGTAATTGTATTTATATAGCGCCTACTACCCCTGATGGGGTGTCAAAGTGCTTTTCGTCGAGTAGCACGCTACTCCAGAACCTAAAAGCATTAGTGGTGGATTAGTATACGGAAATATGATTACAGTATTAGTATAGGGAATGTAGGAGTTAATTTAAGCGGAGGACATGGGAGTCTGTTAGTTAGTTTGAAGAGAATAATGGGGGGGATAGAGGAGGGAAGAATCCAGAAGTGTTAATTGGGTGATCATAGTAGTAAGATGAGGTTAGGGATGAGTAAAGGAGAGGTGGAAGATAGAAGAGTCTGTAGAAAGGGATTAGGTAGATCATAGTAGTTAAATGGGGCTTGGGATGAGTCAAAGGAGAGATAAATGAGGAAGAATTTAGTAGGGTTGTTTAGAAGATCATAGTCGTAAACTGAGGTTTGGGTTCATCCAGGAGGGATAGAGGAGGGAAGAGTCTAGGAAGGGTTATTTTGGATCATAGTAGTAGAATGGGTTTGGGATGAGTCAGAGAGTGGCATTAGAGGATAGTTAGAGGTATAGGGTGATGGTCAGACAGAGTAGAGATTTCAAGAGAGTATTTTTTCCCCTCTTGTGCAGTACGATCAGAGTAGTAAATAAATAGATACATGTTTACATAATTAAGGGAGTACATGTATAAGGAATATAATATATTGAGATTTAAAAGTGGTATCATAAATACGGGCTTTCAAGAGTAACAGTATTTGATGTTAATTAATTTGTGTACTTTTATAACATTATTTTATCTTTCCTCAATATTTTAATAGTGAAAGTGCTTATTGATAAATAGGTAAGATATTGGACCATTGTGATAAATGAAATAACAGATTCATAAGCATCTAATTAAGCAGCTTATATAGAAACTATGCAATGACCTAGGAGCATGTCAAGTGTAGAATAATATACACACACACACACATATAAATATACATAGAAACATACACATATACATAATAATATATGCATATACATACACCTACACCTACAAATGCATATATATATATATATATGTATATATATTCAACTGAAGTAAAATATACATTTGTTAAACAGGCCCAAAGAGTACGTATATATTATCAGTTAAAAAAGTTATTATACATATACCTGCAAAGAAATACACATACCTAGATATATGTATACACATAATCAAATTAAACATGTTTACATACACAAGGATATGCAGTACATTGCTGTTTGAGTATGGTGGTTATGTAGGAAAGAGCCAACTGAGTAGTCTTCTGAAGATAAGATAGTTATCCGTGGATCTTATATTTGGGGGTAATGAATTCCATAGTTTGACCGCTTGAACAGAGAATGATGACATCCTATTTTCTTTTTCTTGTATGGTGGTGTTTTGAGGTGTGGTGCCAATCATGAGTGGATGTTTCTTTGTTGAATGTATTTGGTTATTTTTTTCCTGATGAAAATGGTCCTGTTCCATGTATAGCTGTTTGGGTGATACAAAGTAGCTTGAAAGTGGACCTTCTGGCAACCAGTACCCAGTGTAGGGTCCTCAAGTGAGGGGGGATGTGGGCTAGTGGCTTTACATGTAGGGGTAGTCTGGCAGCCGAGTTCTGAATGTAGTTTTTTCATAGTAGGTAGAGGTGATCCATGGTAGAGGCCATTGGTGTAATCCAGTTTAGATAGTGTAAGAGTGATAGTAGCCTGCACCTTGTGTGGAAATCGGAGGTGGGGGAATATGCTCCCCAGAGTTTTCATGGTGATGAAGCTTGATCTTGCTAATTTGTCCACATGAGCATTCATTGTTAACTTGGAGTAGATGGTAATTCCAAGGTTTCTTACTTCCTTAGATAGTTTAGGAGGTGGCCCAGATTGTCCAGCCAGTCGCAGAGTGGGTCATCATTTTTCCAATCGCTACATGTGAGTATTTCTGTTTTGGAAGCATTCAGTATGAGATGGCCCCATGTCATCCACTGATCAACAGCTTTGAGGCAACTGAAGATTTGTGAATTTTCAATGTCTATGAGGCATTCCAGTTTAAGGAGTATTTGTGTGTGAGCTGCATAGTTGTAGCATGTGAGTTGAAATTAATTGATCATTCTCAGTAATGAGTTCATGTAGATGTTGAAATCATGGGTGAGATGATTGAGCCTTGAAGGACCCCTGTGAATTTTCAATGTCTTTGAGGCATTCCAGTTTAAGGAGTATTTGTGTCATCTGCATAGTTGTAGCATGTGAGTTGAAATTAATTAATCATTCTCAGTAATGAGTTCATGTAGATGTTGAAAACATGGGCGAGATGATGTAGCCTTGAAGGACCCCTGCTTTTGTGAAGTAGTGTTTGGACAAGAAAGGGTGAGCATGGATGACATTAGTTCTGTTTTGAAGGTATAATGTGATCCAGTCGAGAGCAGTCCCCTCTATGCTGGCTTCATAGAGTCTTTGCATTAGAGTGTCATGGTCAACTGTGTGAAAGGCAGTTGAGAGGTCCAGGAGAAGTAATGCAGCAACTCCATTGTGATCTGTTGTGTTTTCAAGATCATCCCAGATGGCGCAGAATCCAGTTTAGTAGTCTGAAAGTATGGAGTTAATGTCAATGAATTGTGAGATCTGGGCGAAAGATGCCTTTTCTGTCAGTTTGCCCTGGAAAGGAACATTTGTAATTGGTCTGTAGTAGTTGGGGTCACGTGGGTCCAGGTTTGTTTTCTTTAGTAACGGGTGTATGTATGCCTTTTTAAGATTTTCAGGAAAGATTCCAGTAGTTAAAGAATTATTGATGATTTTTCTTACTCGTGTGGCAGCAGAGGTAGCTAGAAGCATGTTCTTGAAGATGTGTGGTGGACAAAGGTCAGTAGGGCAGCCGGAAGGCCTGCTTGCTTTGACCAGATCCAGATGTGTGTAGGAGGCTGGCCCTCTATGGCCCTCTATGTAGAGTGCAAAACTAGGCACACTGTGCAAGGGGTCCAGGCAACTACACATTTGTTTTCAGAGGTAAAAATTAGACCGCCTAATGCTCTAATTTCTATGGTAGCTTGGTCGAGCTTTCTGCCATGGGTTGAACTCATCCATAGCAGCTTTTTGGTCATACCAGAGCTTTTTCAGCTCTTGGCTGACCTGTAGATTTTGACTTGCTTTCTCCATGTACTCTGCCATCATTGAACATAGGCCACGTACATAGTCCACAATGTCTTGCTTGGGTTCTTTGAGAGGCGTCTCCCAACCTTCCCTTATAAGACATAGGACCACATGTACAAATATTAGGTTTTGCGACTACAAATTGTGAGTCTTAGCGACTCACAATTTGCAAATCGCAAAACCTGATGTACAACAGTGTCAATGACACTGTTTGCAATTCCCAGTGGGGTCGCAGTTGACCCACCTCATAAATATTCATGAGGTAGTTTGCAATTTGCGACCCCATTGGGAATGGCTGCCCTCACAGGGATGGTGGCCTGCTGGGGACAACAGACCACCATGTCTGTGACTGCTTTTAAATAAAGCAGTTTAAAAAAAAAGGAAATGCAGCTCATTTTCCTTAAAGGAAAACGGAATGCATTTCAAAAACAAAAGTTTTAATTTTATTTTTTCAGAGCAGGCAGTGGTCCGTGGGACCACTGCCTGCTCTGTAAAAACATTTTTGCTACCAGTCACAAAGGGGAAGGGGTCCCATAGCGAATGGGTTAGCACCAGTTTGAAATTTGTGCTAACTACGATTGTTTTGTGACTGCATTCACAGTCACAAAACAATCCTACCTCGCACTGCCACTCGCAATGAGGAAGGGAACGACCTTTCCATATTGCGATTACCGAATCGCAAAACAGGGTCTGTACCAAAATGCTTTTTTCTTGTCGCAAAAAGCCCGATTCTGCAAATTGGGCTGTTTGCGTCAAGAAAAAAGGTACGTACATCTGGCCCTTAGTAGTCCCCTGACAGAATGCCCAAATAAAAGTTCAAATAGAGAGAATCCCACTCTCCTTTGTGGCACTTCCCTGTAGGCAAAAAGCAGACATCAAAGTAAGACATTCCATCTACTGATGTTTCAGGGAGTCCTCCAATCATGTTTTTTAGGGTTTGGTTAAATCTCCCAACCAACCCATTTGTTTGAGGATGGTATGAGGTAGTGAACTTATAAGTCACACCACATTCCTTCCCCATATGTTTTAAGTATACAGACATGAAGTTTGAGCCTCTGTCTGATACTTCCTCCTTAGGGAACCATACTCTGGTATAAAATACCCAGGAGGGCTTTTGCAACTGCAGGAGCAGCAATGGTCCTAAGGGGTGTAATCTCAGGCTATCTAGTGGCATGATCCACTAGTATGTATCTGTGTCCTGATGCTGTTTGGGGGTAAAGGGGACCAACAGTGTCCACCCTACCCTCCCAAAGGGAACCCCAACCACAGGTTGTGGCATTAAGGGGGCCTTCAAGTGTCCTCCTGCCTTGCCACTGGCTTGGCAGGTAGTGCAGGGCTGACAAAAGTCCTTCCCTTTTTGTGAAATTCCTGGCAAGTAGAAGTGGTTACCTAACCTGCTCCAAGTTTTATTATGGCCTAGATGCCCAGCTAGGGGAATCTCATGGAATAGAGTGAGGAGAAACTCTCTATACTGCTGAGGTACTACCACCATCCAGGTTGCACCAGGCTTGAGGGCTTTGGCCTCAGTGTATAGGAGCCCATTCTCCCAATAGACCCTGTGATTACCACTAACATTTCCTTGCTCTTCCTGTGACCACTTGCTGCCTCAGGCCTTCAAGAGTGGGACAGGTTCTCTGCCAGGCACAGATCTTCCCTGGAGGGTCCCCCCCTCCCAGGCACAAGAGCTCTGCGTGGTAAGGCCCAAGTTCTGCAGGCCCAGTTCCCTCCAGGATGGGTGAGTCCGCTTCCTGGGAAGAGTGGTTCTGATTTTGGATCTGATTTGTAGCTGGTTCCCCAGTCTTCTTGCCCTTTCCCTTGGGAGGCCGATCAACTATTTCATGATCCAACTCTCCCTTTTCTCTCTGAAGTTTACGCTGTGCCCTAGTCTTGAAACAGGCTCATTCTGGGATCCCTAGCATTGCTGTATGTGTCTCACTTCTACTTCAGCTCAAGGGGAATGCTCCAGGTCATTTCCAAGCAGGCAATCTACTGGGATGGATGAGGACACAACCACTTCTTTTTGCCCTACTACTCTCCCCAATCAAAGGTTACCATAGCCATGGGATGGAACTTTGTCTCATTGTCAACATTGGTAACAGGATAAGACTTTCCTATCAGGTACTGGTTTGAGTGGACCAGGTGCTGGGCTACCATGGTAACGCTAGCCCCTGTGTTCCTCAGTGCTTCTAATGTCTCCCTATTAATCAAAATTAATCAAAGGGTGCTGCCTATATTTGTGCATGTTACTTGGCCAGGCTGCACGGGATAACTCTACCCCACCCTCAGTGACTAATGTTGCCTCTGTGGGATCACTGACAAGGTCAGGCCACACTCCCGATCCCATCTGGAGATTAACTACTGCATTTACGGCGGTTTGGCTAGAGGCATCATTTTATTTCTACAGCTAGGATATCTAGTTTGGTGCCCTCTGATTTTGCAATCATAGCACCAAGCCTTGTTAAGATCAAAGCTCTTTCCTTTGTACCCACCCCTAGACTGTGAGGAGTTTCTGGGCCCTCCCACCTGTGCAGGTTTTTGGGGACCATGAGAAGACTCTTTAATTTTGTATTGGCTCCCATCTTACCCTTGAAGGTGCCTTTTGGCCTCTTTCTTTTGGTCTCCCCATCAGTTGTAGTTTAGGTCACCCTTGTTTTGACCTAGAGGTCTGCCTTCCTCTCCAACTCCTGAGGGGAAAGTGTACCTTGGTCTACCAGTTATTGATGTAGCCTCTCATTGTAGCAGTTGCTCAGCAGATGCTCTTTAATGAATAGGGTGTACAGCCCATCATGATCTTTTACCTTGTTACCAACTAACCAGCCACCCAGCATTTCTACTTAATAGTCTACAAACTCTACCCAAGTTTGACTCTGGGTTTTTTGAGCCTCCCTGAACTTTATGAGGTAGTCTTCAGTTGTAAATCCAAAGCCCTTAATCAGGCTACCCTTCACAAAGTCATAGGATTTAGAACCTGCCTCATTCAATGTCAGGAGCCTATCCCTGCACCTCCTGAGAATAACTCCTATAACCGTGTGCCCCAGTGTATTTTCTCTAATTCCCACCGAATGCAGGCATTAAAGGCAGAAAACCATTTTTATTATACCACCCCCTTCTGTAAAGGGAGCAACAACTCCTTTTGGGAGTTCAAAGACAAGTAGGCAAGGTCCAATTCTCACTGTTCTCAAAATTGCCCAAAATGAAGTAATTAAACAGTGGGTAGTCAATCGGGGAACGGACCAGTTAATCCCAAATCAGAAATAGAGATCCAAAAAGATCGAGAACCCACTTTGAAAAAATCCAAAAGTGTATTCGTATGTCGAGTTATGTTCAGAAAATAAAGTTTTGAAACCAAGTTTTAGTTATCAGTGCGTTTATTAGTTCCATACACGATAAATTTGTCCGAAAAAACAAAGCGAGACAGCCGACACGTGTTTCGCCCCCTAGTGGTGTGTTCACCCGGGGTTTTTTCAAGGCTGCAAATAATGAATCAGGCCAGTATAGTGTTACTATCAGGATTGAGAGGTTAAAATATTAGTTGAAACCCAATGAAGATACCATTCCTTGGTGCAAGAAATAATAGATGTGCCTAGAGAGGGAAAAGGGAATATTGAGTGGTGATCATAACTAAGTTTAAGTCCCGAAGTCATGCCCAAGATAGTCGTAGCGTAGATAAAGTAGATGAAGAGATAGATAGAAGATTAATGCCAGAGATGATGGGTCGCCCTTTGGGAGGGTAACCACCCTTATGTATTTTGGGTAGAAGGCATAGAGTGGGGGTAGTCGGGTGTTGAATGATGGTGTTCAAGGCAAATCCTTACCCCAGAAGAGTGAAACTTCCGTTTCATTTGATAAAATACCAACTTTCCAGTACTTGAGAATGAGATTCTTTATAGGTCTAAAATGTGAATTTCGTGGTCAAATACTTTTGACTATTTATATAAACTAGTAACTGCTATGACACTTTGTTTACCAAACTTTGCTTCCTTTCCTGGACTTATATTACAATGGTTTTTAATTCATGCCATTTGGTCCAAGACTATATCATATCATCTCTTCATTTTGATATATTTTGTCTCCTGACTAATCATCACTTTCCTTGGCTCCCATATTCATAATCATCTGTAGACTTATATGTCTGAAGTACAATAATGGATAAAGATAGGCTCTTGCAAATTTTTCCTGCTGTCCCCCAAACTAGGGTTTAGATATCCCTAATAAGGTTTTTTTTGGGTTTATTTTCCACAATCAATAAGATAATTTACATTGTCCAGACTCTTCTTAGCAGCTAGAATCAGCATTTAATCATATGTATTAATAGCTATTCAATATGGCCGACGCCACTCCCGAGCTTTCGATTGGGTTAGGTTGACCAAGATAAAAGTAGGACTCCGTTAAGAACAGCTTCACTACAAAAACAGTAGAGTGACTCAGGACGCCGCCATCCTTTCCATAATCGGCATGGGAATAAAAGTAGGACCACCAGAACCTCCGCTCTTACAATATAAATAGCCATAGAAGCGATGATGGGATTTTTTACCAATCCAACATGGCGCCCGCACGGGATGCCGCGATCATGATCTTAGGATTGGCTTGAGAATTCTTCTACCGCAAACAAGGTAAGAGACAAAAGTCCCATGAAATTATTCATAATATCAACCCAGATTACATGTTCTTAGCTGTTCAAATTTAATACCTTTTCAATTCTTGTTGCAATATTCAATAGCACAACCTAACCAATCAAAAAACAAGGGTAACATATTTATTGGACATATTGTTTTTCTTATCACCACAATATTCGCTAATACTGATCAGGGAATGACTACTTAGACTCTATGCTAAACATTGTGTTACTGTCTTTATATATTATGTGAATATGGGACACTTAATACTCTTCCAAACAGCTATAATCTATTGTACATTATCAAACATTGTTCTGATCTCCCTCGGAGGAACTGATATACTTGTCTTTCACCAACTGGATGTCTCTACAGGGCTACTTAGACCTATTACCAGTATTATGACATAAAATATGCCCAGGACAAGGACCTGCAACCCATTTACTGTCTAATACTCGTGTATCTGATTATTGATTGACCAAATGTATCTAAGTGTTTTATTTCACGTCTTGCTTCCACCTAGATCATCTACATTAAGCAATGAATTTTCTTTGATGTACAACGATAATGGTATGATGCCCTTTGACTATATTTGTTAACTTATATACTTGATTACTAACGACTACTCTATGTATTACTTGTGTTAGTCACTCTATGCTTCACGGTGCCAGCACTACTTTTACTCTGTATTTTGAATTTTAAACACTGACTATTTACACTCTACTTTTATTTATATTTACTGAATCGTTTATCTTTGCCACAAGTCTATGAGCATGTCTGTTGACATCACCAGTTATCCATCTTCTATCTATCTCTTTATCTACTTTATCTATGCTACGACTATCTTGGGCTTTACTTCGGGACTTAAACTTAGTTATGATCACCACTCAATATTCCCTTTTCCCTCTCTAGGCACATCTATTATTTCTTGCACCAAGGAATGTTATCTTCTTTGGGTTTCAACTAATATTTTAACCTATCATCCCTGATAGTAACACTATACTGTCCTGATTACTCTTTCATAACTTGCAGCCTTGAAAAAGCCCCAGGTGAAGACACCACTAGGGAGCGGAACACGTGTCAGCTGTCTCGCTTTGTTTTTCTGACAAACTTATTGTGTATGGAACTAATAAATGCACTGAAAACAAAAACGTGGATTTAAAACTTTGTCTGAACATAACTCGACATACGAAGACACTTTGATTTTTTCAAAGTGGGTTCTCGATCTTTTTGGAACTCCTTTTGGGAGCTGCCACCAGAGATGGTCCTTAACCCATCTCTTTCTTTTGTTTTGCAATCTTCAAAAGCTGACTCTTTAAGGCCTGTCTTTGGGTCAGCCTGGCTAAGGCCAGGTCTTCTTCTGTGGGTGCACTAGTTCTTTGGGTGGAGGAGCTACACTCATCCCCATTTCTCTCAGGGTCTTCTTCTCCCCCAGGAGTTTCATCATTCTGTCTGTGGGGCGATCTTTCTCATGCTGGGCCACCAGAAGCCCAAGCTTGTCTGTATTGGCATGCTTTCCAGTCTGAGTCTTGTACAGCGTGGAGAGTTTCCTTAACCTCTTAGCTGCTGTGCCCCCCTCGTGCTGAACACTTTTTTGGCTGTTTGGGGTAGTTTGCACTTAGGCCTTCATAACTTTTTGTCCACATAAGCTATCCATGCCAAATTTGCGTCCTTTTTTCCCAACACCCTAGGGACACTAAAGGTACCCAGAGTTTGTGGGTTCCCCTGGAGGAGACCAAGAAATTAGCCAAAATACAGCTAACATTTCGTTTTTAAAAAGAAAATGGGAAAAAAGGGCTGCCAAAGAAGGCTTGTGGTTTTTTCCCTGGAAATGGCACCAACAAAGGGTTTGGACTGCTAAAGTCACAATCTTCCCAGCTTTCAGGAACAGGCAGACTTGAATCAGAAAACCACATTTTTCAACACAATTTTGGCATTTTACTGGGACATACTTCATTTTTACTATTTTTGGTGCTTTCAGCCTCCTTCCAGTTAGTGACAGGAATGGGTGTGAAACCAATACTGGATCCCAGAAAACTAAGCATTTCTGAAAAGTTGACACAATTCTGAATTCAGCAAGGGGTCATTTGTGTAGATCCTACAAGGTTTTCCTACAGAAAATAACAGCTGAAATTAAAAAGAATATTGAAATTGAACTAAAAAAAACAGCCATTTTCCTCCAAATTTACTCTGTAACTTTTTCCTGCAATGCCAGATTTTTTAAAGCAATATACCGTGTGCTGGACTCTTCTGGTTGCAGGGATATGTAGGCTCATCAAGATCCCTAGGTACCCAGAGCCAATAAATGAGCTGCACCTTACAATGGTTTTTCATTCTATACCGGGTATACAGCCATTAATTTGCTGAAATATAAAGAGTGAAAAATAGGTATCCAGAAAAGCTTTGTATTTCCACAAATGGGCATAAGATAAGGTATTGAGAAGCAGTGGTTATTTGCACATCTCTGAATTCCGGGGTGCCCATACTAGCGTGTGAATTACAGACCATTTCTCAACTAGATATCTTTTTTACAGACTGTCTTACATTTGGAAGGAAAAAATGTAGGGAAAGACAAGGGGCAATAACACTTGTTGTGATATTCTGTGTTCCCCCAAGTCTCCCGATAAAAATGGTACCTCACTTGCGTGGGTAGGCCTAATGCTCGCGACAGGAAAGGCAACATGGACACATCACATTTTTACATTGAAATCTGACGTGTTTTTTGGAAAGTCCCTAGCTGTAGATTTTGGCGTCTAGCTCAGCCGGCACCTAGGGAAACTTACCAAACCTGCGCATTTTTGAAAACTAGACACCTAGGGAAATCCAGGATGGGCTGACTTGTGGGGCTCTCACCAGGTTCTGTTACCCAGAATCCTTTGCAAACCTCAAAATGTGACCAAATAAACACTTTTTTCCTCACAGATTGGTGACAGAAAGTCCTGGAATCTGAGAGGAGCCACAAATTTCCTTCCACCCAGCGTTCCCCCAAGTCTCCTAATAAAAATGGAACCTCAGTTGTGGGGGTAGGCCTAGCGCCCGCGACAGGAAATGTCTCAAAACACAAC
This sequence comes from Pleurodeles waltl, assembly GCF_031143425.1. Classification (NCBI taxonomy): domain Eukaryota; kingdom Metazoa; phylum Chordata; class Amphibia; order Caudata; family Salamandridae; genus Pleurodeles; species Pleurodeles waltl. The sequence goes on along the minus strand of NC_090439.1, from coordinate 744,220,288 downwards.
ATGGACACATCACATTTTCACAAAGAAAATAGAGCTGTTCTTTGCAAAGTGCCTAGCTATGGATTTTGGCTTCTAGCTCAGCCGGCACCTAGGGAAACCTACCAAACCTGCGCATTTTTAAAAACTAGACACCTAGGGAAATCCAGGATGGGGTGACTTGTGGGGCTCTGATCAGGTTCTGTTACCCAGAATCCTTTGCTAACCTCAATATTCGGGGAAAAAAACACCTTTTCCTCACATTTCGGTGATAGAAAGTTCTGGAATCTGAGAGGAGCCACAAATTTCCTTCCACGCAGCATTCCCCCAAGTCTCCCGATAAAAATGGTACCTCACTTGTGTGGTTAGGCCTAGTGCCCGCAACAGGAATAGATCACACAACGGTCAATGTTGGTCCTTACATGAGGCAACTGTTGACCCTGGGGTGATCCATTCCTGATGCAGGCACTAGGTATAGGCACTCAAGTGGGTTAGTGTGTTTATCAGGACAGGTGAGGAATCACTGGGTAGTAGGAATTTTGTGGATCACAGCATATTCCTGTAGTTTGTGTGACAGAAATGCAAGAAAAATAGAGTTTTTATTCAACATTTCAGCTTTGCAGGGTATTCTGGGTAAGAAAACTTTGGGGAATCCCATGTTTCCCTATATGGCCGCCGAACCCAGGACCAAAAACACAGGTGCCTGCCTTACAAAACCAGTTTGTTTTGTGATAGATAATTTTGATGTCTCCACAATACAATTTGGGCAGTGGAATTTGGAGCTGAACTAAATTAGGGAGCTCCCAAGAGAGCACCCTCTCTGTGCTTGCCGCTGCATTCACCTGCTCTCTGGGTTGGGCTAACCCACTATTGCCCCGTTGCAAAGACTGTGCTTGCGAAGGGACAACAGGACTGCCCTCATCACCTCCCTCACAATTTACTAGAAGAGTTATCCAATGGGACTCCTCCGACTGAAAAATCACTCCCAGAGGCTGCACCATTGTCCTATCCCTCAGATGCTGTCTCAATATCTGCTGTCTCAGTCTCTGATCCTATGTCAGAGCTGTCCTCTATAACCCGAGTGACGGCGTCAGCAGCAGTCATCCATCAAGATGCCATCTCTCCTATTGGCTAAACTGTTGCTCTAAAACACTAGCCTACGTAGATAGTCACAAAATTGCTGGTGTGTGTGTGTGATACGTGCAACAGTAGAGGCCACCTTACCTGCGCTTCTTCCCTCAATCAGCACATTCTTTCAAGACACTCAAAAACACCTTGTCACATACCATTCGTCACAGTCTGTAGCACCTCCTGTGCCCAGTCCAACAATCATTATTGGTGCTCCCACTCCCATGACCTCCTCCTCCGATTCCCTCATTACCACCCAGCAAATGTGCTCTTCATCTCTCCATAGCCACCCCCCACCCCGCACATACATTTGATTTGTATTATAGCGCAGGTAATGGCTGACTTTACTAATGTACTCAGCTATTTACATAAAATACAGATTTGCTCTTTGCAGTAGGCATATAAACCTTCTGCGCTTCTTTATGGCACTAAAACTGCCACCAGACAAAAGTCTGATCCTTTTGTAGCAGAAACATAATCACAAGAAACTTGACTTTTTTATTGCTGCCTAAAAGCTACAGTTGAAATGCGTCAGTTGAAGTATGTGCATTGCTTTGAAGACGCAAGCTGCAACTGCAAGACAACTGGTGGCAAATATATAGATTACTTTTATATGTGGGGGACCGATCGCAGCCCCCAGGGAAACCACACATGCATTGACAAAAGTGATCTATATATATATATATATATATATATATATATAAAATAATAATCCTCAACAGATGGAACGATAACCATCTGACGGCTGCACCAATCCCATTAGTTGAATCTCGACCATTTGAACGAAATCATATTCAGCAATGCCGAATTAAATTAGATTGTATCGAATTTATTGCTTGTTATGGTGACACAGAGTCCTGCAATGAAATGCCAACGCGTTTCGGCAGAACGCCTTCTACTGGACAAATCCGGCCAACAAGCCGGCACCATATATATACAAGTTAAAATCCATCATTTGTTTTCATAGCATTCTAATGTAATCTACTGCAGCGGCCATCTTAGAACATGCAAGAACCTAAAAAGAATCAACATATCTATGCCCCGTTTTTTTAACTCCGCAAACATGACATGAAATGCTTTCAATGGTTTAGACATAGAAACACTGTATATATCTTACATATTTCATAAATAAATAAAGACTACATATCCTTATTTTGAAAAAATAAATAGATTAATTATGTATTAATACATTATTTAGACCAATATCATCAATCTTTCTACTCAACAATCATCACTCTAATGAATCAAATATTTATAGGATATAATCTCCAATGTGAGTTGCTGTATATAAATATGAATATAAATATTTCAAGTAATCCAATTATTATAAATATTATGAAAAACTATAAAATATTATACAAAGTTAATACATATAAACCAATCAGCATAAATAGCTACTATTTTATGATTCGATGTAAAAATGACATCCAAAGTGGTTATAATTTGCAATAAATAAGATCTCATTCATTATTAAATTCAAAAATTTAAAACCAATAATAGAATGTCAAATCCATCTCATATAAACAACTAATCACAATGTCAAGCTGAACCCCATTGGACTTTGATCTTCTGTGTAGTCTGCATCTTCGATGTCAACATATGCTATAACCCTTATACGTAATCGATAAGTTCAACAAACTTTAAAGTTACCTTATTTTATCATGATGTATAACATCGACATCTTGAAAGCAACGAATTTATTTTATGAAGTAAATCTTTATTCTAATCCATGTTATAGGATCCTACTAAGTGCATGTATATGAATGGATAAAAAGAGGCCACAGACTAAAGTGCGAAAGTGCTAATTAAACAAAAATATTTCTCTATTAAAAAAAGTGTCTATGACTAGTGAAAAATGGTGATAAAAACTTATATCTATATGTCCACTCTTCTGTACATATTGGTTTCTGAAGGAAGAAAAATTCAAAAAAAGTGTAAAAGATAAAAAAATCCCAAAGAATTCCATAAATATCAATTGAGGACTAATACCTATTCCTAAAATTTCTGTAAAATCACATATATTTCATTGATGTCATTAGAGTCACCCCCTATTGGTGGCAGTTATAGAGATTGTAGTATATCCACAGTATTAAGTAGGCAAAGTTTCACAACATATTTGATTCCTCTACTGTTATTTCGTAAATGCAATAGACATTCTGTATTTTATCTGAGATGGACATGTAGTTCAGCATCAAGGTTATGTCCCCAGGGAGATTCAGAACCCAGTAATAAAATAATCTTCGATTCCATTTGTCTAAGCTCAGATGTTCTGTCACCCGCCCTAGGATTATTTTTAATAGATTTAATACCATAGAATGATAGTGTGCTGGAATCCCCTTTGTGTATATCCAGGGATGTGGAATTCCTATCGCCCGACAGGGACATCTTGTTTGGGGTCAAGGGCAACAAGTTTTTATGTTTACTTTGTCCTTGGGACAAGTAGGCCCAACCCTTTGCAGCACAAACCCTTTGGCTGCCTGTTTACCGAGAGTGGAACTCTCTGCAGTTGAGGTAATGTGTTTCCAAAAGATAATGCTGTTCGAACTTGTATTTATGGTTCATTATTTGAAAGCCTTCATTATTAGGGTGAGTGCTGTAAATAAATGTTTTAAAGGTCACACTTCACTACTGACGTTGGTTCCAGTACAAAAATAAAAAACGTGTATACACATGTTTGAAAAGTTTAGGCTATGAGGCTAAGTATAATGCTCCCAGAATGCTCTCTGATTAGATGCAAATGAAGTGTCATTTAGTAAAATGTGTTGATGCATGCTAGTATTTCCCAAAAATATTTCTAATGGAAAATCCGTGTAACCATTTTCAACACGAATATGGGAAGCATGAAAATAAACAAACACTGACAAAGCCAACTGATCTGACATATTTTTATAAGTCTTTTAGTTTCATCAATGCGTGTCTTGTTTCGACATGGCTTTTGTAACACTTTATTGTTGTGGGAGCTACCAGGCCCTCAACATTGTAACAAACACTGGCAAAAAAAACCCAAAAAGTGTTTGAACTCTAAAAGCACACGTTGCCACCAGTGGCATAACAAAGGCCCCGCAGCCGCCCTCCAGGGGGCCCCTTCAGCACAACACCTGCCCTGAGTGAGTCTGGAGAGGGGGCTCCTCCATGTTCTTTGCAAAGGGGCACCCTCCAGTTTTGTTACGTCACTGACTGCCACTGTAGTTCCTGACACTGAACAAAACTACTTTGTGTGCCAATATGCTCCTTGTGGAAGAGCAGAATGCGATCACTCAAAGTAAAGCCAGCCGAAAGAGAGAGAAATAGAAGTTTAATGAAAACAAAATGTCTTTGTTAACACCAGACCTAATTAGGGACCAAGACCCACATGTAGGTAGCTTTTTGCATGTCGCAAACAGCGACTTTCGCTGTTTGCGACGTGCAAAAAGCACAGTGCGATGTACAAACCCAGTTTTGCGATTCAGTAACCTGGTTACCGAATCGCAAAACGGGTTTGCGACTCGCAATTAGGAAGGGGTGTTCCCTTCCTAATTGCGACTCGCAGTGCAATGTAGGATTGTTTTGTGATTGCGAATGCGGGTGCAAACCAATTGCAGTTTGCACCCATTTCAAATGGGTGCTAACACTTTTGCAAAAGGACAGGGACCCCATTGTGAATGACACTGTAAACATTTTTTCATTTTTGTAATGCATCTCGTTTTCCTTTAAGGAAAACGGGCTGCATTACAAAAAAAACAAAACTGCTTTATTGAAAAGCAGTCACAGACATGGTGGTCTGCTGTCTCCAGCAGGCCACCATCCCTGTGAGGGCCGCTATTCGCAAGGGGGTCGCAAATTGTGACCCACCTCATGATTATTCATTAGGTGGGCATTTGCGAAGCCCTTGCGAATCACAGATGGTGTCAGGGACACCATCCGACATTCGGATTTGCGACTCGCAAATTGCGAGTCGCTGTGACTCGCAATTTGCGGGTCGCAAATCTGAACCTACCTACATGTGGCCCAAAATTCTTAAAGAAAGTCACAAAAGTGCACCCATGGTATATGTCGTACCCCTATAAAATATTTGTGAACTGTATTTTAGCATGGGTCAATACACGTGTAGATTTGCTCATGTGAAAATCTATTGAGCATCTGCAAGTTCATTTTCTCTCCGGCCACTTTCTTCCCAACCCTGGAAGAAGTTATAATTCTGCCATTGTCAGGAGTAAATGTCCAACCTTTCTTATTATGGGAAAATATTAGAGAGAAGCTGGTGAAAATCTTTAAAACATGCAGGTTAGTAGGTTTGCAGACTCAAAGGCACTCCAGCCCTGGAACTATTGCTTACTGCTTCCTCCAGCCCCAGTATGCAGATCTGCAGAAAGGTGGCAAAATAAGGAAATTGCTACAGGAGGGATTGAAACTGCAAGTATTCAAGACCTACTATGGTAGTAGCCCTGGCATAATCAGAGAGGCTATTATCAGAGCTCTTATATAATGAGATTGCTGCCATAATTTGTCGCCACACTACATGGCACCAAAGGGACAAGTAGATCTTTCTACAGGACAAGTAGATTTGAGAAGCAACCTGTCCCATGGACAAGTAGATATTTTAATAAATTCCACACCCCTGATATCCCAAAAATGTTTGGCCAGGGGATATGTTCTATCTTGATTTTTAATGGCTCTAAAGTGTTGTAAAAATCTGACTTTTAACTTGTGGATAGTACTACCAATGTATTTTTTATGACATCCACATTCGACAACATAAACCACAAATTCAGTGTCACAAGTAATGCGATCCTTGATGTCACAGTAGCGACCATCAAAAGTTTGATATCTTTGCATATTTTGTACATACTTACATGCCTTACAATGGCCACACTTCCAAAATCCCAAACTTCTTTTGCTCAACCAGGATATACTCTTTTTTGTAGAGAAAAAACTTCTAGTTAGGTGATCCCCTAGTGAGCGAGCCTTAAGATAGGTTATGGATGGATGTGGACCAATACTGTCTCTAATAGTGGGATCATTCTGTAGGATGTGCCAATTCTTCTAAAGTATAGTTTTCAAAGTGTTATGTTGTTGATTATATTGCAAAAATATTCTAGGGGACGATTGTATCGTCTCACTGTTGGTGGATATGTTATTGAATAGTAACTCATCTCTGCTTTTATTTTTGACTCTGTTCTGTGCATCCACCAAAATTTTAAGAGGGTATCCTCTATTTAGAAATCTTTCCGTCATAGTCCTAATTTCCAAATCATATCTACTCTCATCTGAACATATTCTGCGAGCCCGCAGATCTCTATATAGATAAATCTATCTACATGGATATACCTATAGATAGATCCATATATATATATATATATATATATATATATATAGTGATCTGTCTGTAGATATATCCATAGATATATCCATGTAGCTAGATATATATATCTATCTACGTGGATTGATATATATATATATATATATATATATATGTATATGTAAATCACACTCAGTTAATACAAAAAGACACCGGACGGCTGCACAATGCCACAGGGATCGTATTTGATGAGGAGAGAAAATATCCAAAAGGAGAAGAAAAAGAAAGTCTTCCAATGTCAATTCACCGTCAGCAATTTTATTTGAAAAAATCAATCCATAATAATAAAATTAGAACCAAATCACCATCATGCTGTCCTGGCCAAATGTCTACGCGTTTCGGCAGACGCCTTCAACTGGACATTGGCAGACATTTTTACACACATCTATTTAACCCATAAAGTCTTTCTTCAATGTTTGTACCCCACTGCTCAATAGTGACAGCGGTGGCCATCTTGAAACATGATTAGTTGTTACTATGATATAATGAGCTGTCTTTCAAATATCAAAAACGCTTCCTAATATTACATAATCTCTCTCTCTATATATATATAGATCTATTTTTTTTTGGTAGTTGTACGGTTTCCTTCCAAAATGGCCCCCAGGGAAAACCTACAACTACCAAAAAAAAATATTGCCCCATAGGGGGATGCCCTGCCCACGGGTGACCCCCTGTCAATTTCTTTTTTTTTTTTAAATTAGCCTCTGGGGGTGGCGTGATCGCACCCCCCCAGGGCGCACCAACCTTCAAATTAAAAAATATGGCCAGGGGCGTTTTCCAAGGGGGCGACCCCCCCCAGGTGAAATCCCTGGTGTCTGTGCTGCAACTGAGGGCCAGGAATCACGTTCAGGAAGGCCTTGTATGAAAGGGGAACGTCGGGAAGGCCGTTTGGGGCCGTTTTCCACATCGGAGCGCCTCGTGGCGCGCTGACGTCACAAAGGGGCGGGGGGAGACACAAAAGAGCTTCCGTGTCTCCCAGGGGTTTAAAAAAAAGAAAAATAATAATCCCCGGGTGCAACGATTTTCTAACCCCCTCCCTGGTGTCGGCCACTGGTTGTGACCTGCACCAGGGAGGTAGTGTGGCCGACGCCCGCACCAAAGGGGTTAACTGGTCAATCAATCAATCAGTCAGTGTATTTGTATTGCACGCTACACCCCATGAGTGTCTCAAGGGGAGAGGGGGTGCTCCTACTGCTCAAATAGCCAGGTTTTGAGCCGCTTCCTGAAAGTCAGCAGGTCTTCGGTCTGTCGTAGGGGTAAGGGAAGGGTGTTCCAGGTCTTGGCGGCGAGGTGGGAGAAGGATCTGCCTCCGGTAGTCGCTCTTCGGATGCGGGGGACCGTGGCGAGGGCGAGGTCGGCTGAGCGGAGTTGGCGGGACGGGGTGTAGAAGGTGAGTCGTCTGTTGAGGTAGGCTGGGCAGGTGTTGTGGAGCGCCTTGTGTGCGTGGGTGAGGAGCTTGAAGGTTATCCTTTTGTTGATTGGGAGCCAGTGTAGGTCTCTCAGAAGGGGAGTGATGTGGCTGTGGCGGTGGGCATCGAGGATCAGGCGTGCGGAGGTGTCTTGTATGCGTCGCAGTCGTTTGAGGAGTTTGGCCAGGGCTCCTCCGTAGAGGGCGTTTCCATAGTCAAGTTTGCTGCTGACAAGGGTTTTGGTGACTGTTCTTCTTGTATCTGAGGGGATCCATCTGTAGATCTTGCAGAGCATGCAGAGGGTGTTGAAGCATAGCTATATGCCTTGTAAGGGGCCAGGTCGAGCTCCCGCCTCTGGGTCTCCGCATCTCATATATATAAATTTGGAGCCCCTGTTTTTGTTGGATACTAAAGTAAGGACTTTTAAACTTTTGGTATTGTTGTAGGGACCTAACCCTGGCCTTAGCAATTATTTTAAAAATAAAAATAAAAAAATTGTAAAAAATAAATAAATGTTTAGCCAATTAAAAAACAAAAACAATTAAACTAAAGGCAATTTGGGGGATTATTTGTGTGTTCACAAAATTGGCAAGGTGGTATCAGCAAATGCAAAGTCTTGATCCCACCGCTGTTACACCAAATGTAGGAGGCTGGCCCTCTATGTAGTGTGCAAAACTAGGCACCCTGTGCAGGGGGTCAGGGCAACCACATGTTGGTTTATAGAGGTAAAAACTAGACCACCTAATGCTCTAATTGTTATGGTATCTTGGTTGAGCAGCTAGGCTAATCTTGGAGAAGTGCAAAGCATTTGTTGTACTCTCAGTATCAATAAATGAATTCACATTTAAAAGAATAAATCGAGACCAATTTACAAAAATACTTCAGATTTTTATAAAATGTTTAAAACCACGATCATGACAATCGGGTAAGTCTTTTTTATGTTTTGAATTTTTAAAGTTTAATAAAAATAGTCTTTTTGTGTGTAATTATGCACCATAGGAATCAATAGAGAAATACTTGGAAAATTCACAGTAAATCTGGTAGTGCGTTTACTAGTATCTCCTTTTGCAGGTTTGTCAAGGTCATCGATGGGTACCCTGGACCAGCTGGAGAGGTTCGGGAGACTCCCAGTTCCGACGGGAGCAGCTGCAGAAAGTCAATGGAGCTAGTGTCCGACTTGAGGTGACGAGTACCTAGGGCTTTTGCATGGTCTGGCCATTGAAGGGTGCAGTTCTACCAAACTTGGCACACTGGCAGGGTTTGTCCTCCTGGTCTGACTGGCAAAGTTTGCTCCAGCTGTGACGTCCAGTTCTTTGGTCAGCAGCCTGTCAGTAAAGTGGCCTTCAATGGGTCTTTGGTTCCTTGGTGTTGCAGAGTGATGCCTTCACTCTGGAGAAAGATCTTATGTGCTTTTTGAAGAGTGGAGGTCCTCTGGGGATTTATAGAGTCTGTCCAATGTCCAAGCAACCCCTCGGCGGCGATTGTTGAGTATTGGGTGCAGCAGGCAGGGTTTGGCACCTTTTCTTGGTGCAGCAGGACTTAAGTTCTTGAGCCTTGGATCTTCTTTGTTGCTGGTCTTCTTTTATCCATGGAATCTGATTTCGTGTTCTAGGGCTACACACTAAATACTGACCAATGGGTCATCTACCTTAGGGTGGTTACTTCTTGTGGGCAGAGGTCACTTCTCTTCACCTGATTGTATTGTATTGTATTGTATTGTATTGTATTGTAGTGTAATAGTATTTATATAGCGATTACTACCACTGATGAGGCGTCAAAGCGCTTTTCGGCGAGTAGCACGCTACTCTGGAACCCAAAAGGAATTAGTGGTGGATTAATAAATGGAAATTTGAATACAGTATTAGATTGGCTCTTTTCCTTCCATCCAAGATGGAGGAAAATGAAATGGAGAGGTCACCTCGCATGCAACACCTTAAGGGTGGTGCAAGCTGGGGGTGACCACTCCTTCTACCCTTTGTCTGTTTTCCCGCTGTTGCTCCAGCCAAAATTGGGGGTTTGCGGCCAGCTGGCCTTCTACTGCTAGCACCAGGCCTGGGGGGGGTCATGTTTCAAGGGCGGTATGCCCTTTGAAGCTCGCCAGCAGGGCAGTGCACGTTCCTGAGGGAGGGGATGTTAGCACATCCTCCCAGGAAGGGCTTTGTTCTGAATCCCAGAGAGGAGGATCCCTGATGGATCTCTTAGCTCAGGGATTCAGAATCTTGCTTGGTGGTGGCAGGCTGGTTGTGACTGGCCAGCAACCACGCCAGGGTAGTTAGATTTTGCGGGGGCACCTCTAACGTGACCCCTGTGTACATTGTATACTAGATCCAATACTGGTACCAGTTTGGATTTATCATTCCGAGTTTTTTGATAACAAAACAACCCAGAGTTCAGGGTAGCCCTCTTGTAGATGTGAAACTCGTACTGACCAGTGTCCAGCACATGCATTAAAATTGCTGCCCCATCTACATACTGTATCCCATGTTTGGCAAGGACACAGTAGGGGTATTCTGCTCATGTATCTATGCCCACAAATACCATATAGAGCACCCTACCTTAGGGCTGAAAGGCCTGCCAGAGGTGCGACCTACCTATATGCAGTGTATAGTGAACAGGGCACACAGGCTGTGTGCGATGTTGAGTTTGTTTTTTAGGATTGCATCGGAACACTCAGCCTGCAATGGCAGTGCTGGGTGCTTCTGGATGCATGGCCCTAGAGGGTGGTACAATCTGTGCTGCTGCCCTTAGGGGTCTAGCCTTAGTACCTCATGCCCTGGCTACCTAAGCACTATTTACTAGGGACTTACACTGCAGCTAAAGGTGTTGCCAATGGTACCAATGCATCACAACAGTTTTAGGGAAAGAGATTTGACCCAGGGGACTTGGTTAGCAGGGGCCCTGGGCACTAACAATTTTGAGACTACATCATATACCAGGCAAAAAGTTGGGGGTCTAACTTCTGACAGAAGAAGCTTTTTTTCACAGTGTGAAAGAATATAGTTATATAATTTCTAATAGAGCACCTCACTGGTTTTCAATAGATCTCTCAGCAATAGGTTCAGGCAGGATAAAGTTGGTCTCAAAATGAATCCAAGTAGCATCAGCAAAAAGAATAAGACAAAATGTGTTAGAGTGCCATCAAGAGCCTCTCTGCTAGTCTGTGGCAGCTCATCTCTCAAAGAAAAGGGACTTTCAGGGAAAGGGTTGAATCTCAATTATTTTATCTAACCTGAGAACATGCTTTTATTGCATTGTATACTGCTACACATTTTAAAACTTGAGTAGATATTCTTCGGCTCTGACCAGGACAGTTTCTGTCAAGATGGCAGGTTTTAAAAAGAACATTCTGAATACACAATACATTTAACTAATATCCAAAGTAGTAATGAAACATGCAGGCTTCTTCCCACAAATTTGACCTGTAAAGCAAAGAACAGTCAAGTAAGCATGATACAAATTTGAAATGATTTCACTTCCATTCTCACACATCTTTCTAACAGAACCTATTCATAGAGAAACAGTTTTTTAAGATTAATCTAACATTTCGGTAATTCCTTTCATAGGTTAAATGGCCAAGAAGCAAAGGTTTAACACACTCTATATTAATTTTCCTGTTACCATAGGTCATGTGCGTCATGGAATGTTATACTAATGACCATGACACAAGTCAAAACTATCAGAGAGGAAAGAACGAAAGGAGAAAAGGAAAAATAACTTGTCAGCAGTTCAGTCAAACACATGTTTTGTGCAAACTTCAAATGCAAACCATGTTTTAGTTAAGGCCTACAAAACACTTTTGCACAAGTTAATAAAATAATGTTTTATTTTTTATAAAAAAAGACTCTCAATTCACCCATCTGATGTTTTGGAACTATCACACATTTACTTTCACAGATGTATTGAGAGTTCACTCTCTTCTGCTGAATCTCTCCTTTTTCTCTTTAAATGTTCTCTTTCTTTTAGTCTGTGATACTCTTTTAAATTCTTTCACTCAGTTGTAAATCTCTCTTCATCCTTTTGCTTATTTTTCTATTTTTCTTCTTTTAACAACATCTTTATAGCCTTATAAACTGCTAGTGTAGATAGAAAAATGACTACTTTTAATATGGAAACTAAAATGGCTTTGAGGATTCTTCCTCCTGCTGCTTTTATCTAGTTGCTTATCGCTGAGACTCCTTTAGTAAAGCATTGTACTATGCTAGCGGTTTTTAAAGGTTGTAAATCAAGCTTTAAGTCAGAAATATTCTTCTTTGTATAACAATAATCTTTTTACTCTTATCTGGTATATAAGTACATTGATTCTCAATTTTCAGCATCTTGCAGACTCTGCCCTTTTCTGCGAGTAAAATATCTAAAGTATAATGGTTTAGAAGTACCATTGATCTGATTGCTACAAAATCTGTGTTTTCAGCTAACAAAGCTCCATAAGTACTGGTCGCTAACTTGCCTACAACTGTTGATAGCTTTCTAATCTTCTCATCAATTATTACTACTACTACTACTGCTTGTATAATAGTTCCAAGTATGTCTCCCATTAGTTTAGTTCCCTCATTTAAACTGTGTGAATACCTATGTGCAGGTAACATTGTTAGTGCATCTAGACCATGGGTGCTCGCAAACATTTTCCCAGGGGCCAAAATGTTTGGTCTGTGACGTGCCTGGGGGCCGCATTGATGCCAGGGCGGTGGCGGTTGGGTTGGTGGGGTGACTAGGGGGATTGGTGGCAAGGTAGGTGTAGGGGAAGCAAAGGATATACATCTAGTGGGTGAAATAAACAATGGGAAACCAGAAACCCTGGAATTAATCCTGGCTTACCCACTTTTCCAAATTTTTTGATCCTAGGCAATTGTTTAGTGTCACTTTCCCTCCTTTTTCTGCATTATCACATTTAAGATGACCTCAAAATACATGATTCATGGTGTGTGCTGCACAAAACCTGCTTCTATGTTTGATTTCATAAACTATAATATTGTTTATGTATGATAGTAACCCAGGCCACCCATAAAGTGCAGATACCAAGTGACTTGCCTCTTTAATTTACTATTGGTGTTCTCAGGGTAAGGGAAATAATTAATGTTTCCAAATTTATGTTTGAAAACTATCACTTTAAAATGAATACATCTCAATGCACTGATAAAATAAATTGTACTAAGCCGAAAAGTTTCTGCATGTTAACTAAATACACTTAAATAATTTTGAAGAGACTGTCTTAGTTTTACACTTATGCTGCAAGATGTCTTTAAAAATGAAGGCGTTTCTAAAGTTAAGTGCAGGAGTCCCTAGTTACTTCCTTTCTTTAACACCAATTAAGTTTGAAATAAATGATTGTGTGTGTATTTAATATTTTTGTCGAGCAAAAAGCTGCCCAGTGCTCCTGTTGCCCCAGGGGCCGCATGTAAAGGTCAGAGGGGCCTCATGAGGCCCACAGGCCGTACTTTGAGTATCCCTGATCTAGACCCTGTATGTGATACATTTTTGGGAAAAGCAAACCTAAGTAGCAGATTCCCTCCCAGTTAGCTGGTAAGCTGAAATAAACATTCTCTCTACAAATAAAATACACTCCAGGTATAGTTAGATCATCCTCCTGCTAAATTTGACATGTTCCCCCTGACAATTCAAAAACGTTCAAAATTACTATTCCCTGCTGGTGTGGTTCTTACCCTGAATTCTTCTTTTAAACACACACACACTTTCCCCTTGTGTCTCCTATCTCATTTTAATGTCTAATCAGACATTTTCTTTCTAAAGTCATCTTCTCTTCTCCATACATTCTTCAGGACATCTTACGTTTTATATGCATTTCATGCAAACTGTGCGTTTCTCTCTTCTAACATTAAATAAAAGACTTTTCTAATGGGTTTATTAAGCAGGTTAGAGTATTTTCATTAGCTTTAACAGTGTTTACAGGAAGGGAAGATCTAACGTAATACCAAGCTGTATCCATCTCCTTAAATTCATGCTTTTCACTAGTGGATGTTTCAAAAGAATTATGTAAAAATTAGAGAAATAGTATTCAAAGTGCCTCGGCCTATGTGTGCATACATACCAATCTTTTGCATCAATGGCTCTTGTATATTCTTGCACTAATCTCGAATAAACATTTGTTGAATAATCTTCCTTTATGTAATCTACAAAATAAACTTTTAACTCATCTTCATTGATACCTGAACTAGATGTTGTGTTAGTGAATGTACTTACAGATTTCTGTGTCTCTGATGTTTAATGTAGCACTAATAATATTGCAACTGTTAATAAAACTATGAATAAAGGTATAATTCCTAAAATAGTCTTGTACCTATTTCTAGATAAAGCACACGTTTATCTAAAGTCAGATCTTGTAAAAGCAATATGTGTGTAACAGTAAAGTTAATGTCTTTATTTCAATATGCAACAATTCTTAATTATCTTCTTCTTTTAAGTTAGTTTCTTTCAGCTTTATTTACAACAATCTTCATATAGTCTTCCTTAACCCTACTCTGTTTTCTTCTAAAATATTATCCCCATTTTTCTACTTCAGTCTTGGGCCTGAGTACTCTTTTTATCTTCTTAGCAAGTTTATCATTTTTTTAAATTTCACACTGTTCATTTATTAATTTGGTCACAACTGTATTTCTGCGATGAGTAATTTCAAGGAGGTTCTGGCAGTTCTTTATTCCAGTCGAGCAGATCTGAAATTGAGATGTTTATTAATGCTGAAGCATGCCTAGTGGCAACAAAAAATGTCTTACATGAGGCTATCACTGAAGTGAGCACTGAGGCTGTAGGTTTAATTTCTGAACTGAAATCCCCAACGGAAAGATGTACTGGGACGGATCCTAGATCTTTCTTAGGCTCTTTATTACCTACAGATATAATAGAAGAAATCGATTCCTTGAACAGTACAGATGACCAAATTGACTCACCACCAAAGAAAAAAAGAAGTAGTCAGACTACTATTTCTAAGTTTATGCTACCATCTTCACAGTTTTCTAAGGGTAGAAAATTAATAACTGAAATGCATGGGGATCATGCAGTAACACTATCATCAGACAACGATGGCCCCTTACAAAAACGTATGGAAACCCTTTTCAAGAAACTGCATGGAAAGCTAGACCAGATAGAGTCAAAAGTATTGCTATAATTCAAGGAGATAAAAGAACGTATAACTAAGATAGAAGTAAGTGTTAATTCAATGACTAAAGTGAAAAATTTGTCCCATGGTTGTGACACTATATCAAAATGTAGATATAAGGAATAGTGCAATGACAGGGAAAGCAGATTCTAACAAAAGAAGTATAGAATATCGGCACCCCATACAGAAAGAAATTCCCTTGCCTAAGGAACCCATGACTAATCATATGGAGCAATTGGTCAGAAATCATAGATGCCAGTCCTTGATTAGGAATAGACCTGTGAAAGAGGTATTACAATTACCGCCAGATGCTACACCATATACAATCATTCTTAAAAATGTTCCTAAATTCGGACCAAACATTGTTGAGACCTGGGCAGATTTACGTAACAAGGTAGTACACTGGATGGCAGGGAATATATGTACACCAGAAATACTATTTCGTGAAATCTTATATGCAAGAAGAGCTGATTGGGTGGGATATTCGGAGGAAGAAGAGGGAGACTGCATTGTGGTTAATTTTCGTAATCCTCGTTTTGTGGGCCAATTACTAGCAGACTTGGATATAAGATATCGAACTTGTAAAAATCTGAGAAAAGAGATTATGGCTGTTCCTTTAGGATATTTTTGTAGAATGATGAATACCTCAGGCACAAGAGACACGGGGGTCATAGGGAAAATATCCAGTAATTTGGTGAGGTATAATAAACCAGAGTGTACCAATCGATTTGCTCCCCTGAGTAACATGGAGGATTTGGACTGACAGCAGGAGGACATGAGTAGAAAAGAGATCTTGCTACCTGACAAAATGCAACCTACTATTGTAGCCCCCATTCCAAAATCTTCAAGTTGCAATGGTGACACTGAGACAGATGGGAGGCCCCTAGCAGGAGACTTAATTATACTCATGTCATGGAATATAGCTTGAGTAAAAACGAAAATGGTTGAGAAGGAATGGCAGACCATAATAAGTTCATCACATATAATCTGCCTACAAAAGACATGGCACACGGGATCCTTTTTTATTGAAGGATATGCCACATTTTCCACCCCAGCTTCTGCCTCACCTATTGGAAGGGCAAAGGGAGGATTAGCAATACTGATCTCAACATTGGTACCGTATATATTGGTGAAATCCTCCCTTGATTCCCCTTATTATCAGTTTTTATATCTTCGGATAGACGGAATTTTAGGGTTTGTTTTAATAAACTACTACAACAATAAATTTGATGGCACCAATAGAGTAGTGGCATCGACTCTTCAGGAAGATTTGCAAACTTTTGTAAATGATATAACTTCAAGCTATATAATAGTATGGGTTGGAGATTTTAATATTGGGACATGCCAGAATACTATAGGAAAGACATGTGGATTTGTCGACGATGGGTGGAGCGCACAATCGCACTTTTTACATAACAATTACGGAATTGCACTGAATGAGATATTATTTAGATATGATTTAGAATTGATGGAACAAGACGGGCTTAAAGGAATGAAGCTTCCATCATTTATAGGAAGAGGACATTTCTCATTAATTGACCATATATTAATGTCCAAGAGTAATATGGATATGGTCGAATCCCTGAAGATTGAGCCAACCATTTACAGTGATCATTATCCCTTGTTATTAACTATGAGATTGGCTAAACCCTTTAATATAGGTGAACGATTGGCACGGAATATAGGAATAAGAAGGGAAAATGGTATTGTAATTAAATGGACTGGGGTAAATGAAATAGATGTGATGAAAAAAGTTGTGACACAACACTATCAGGAAATTCTCACATGTACAGAACATAACCAAAGCTCAAATGAGATCTTAGGATCCTTTATCCAGCTTAGAAATGCCATTGTAGGAAGCCTAGTGAGAACATTGGGGAACAAAAAGAGCGAAAAAGTGGGGTGGTTTGATCACAATTGTTCACTAGCAAGCCAGGAATTAAAACAAGCCCTGCAGGCTCGACCAAGAAACAGGGAAGAGGTAATTATTAAACGTTCTAATTACAAACATGCACTAATGACGAGGAAGGCACAGTTGAGAGCTAGGGCATGGGCTAATCTTGAGCAAGCAACTACATTAAAAGATAGTACTTTATTTTGGAAAACAATTAATCAACCATTCCTAAAAAATAATGATGTACCCCAAATAACAGTACATGTCCCGTCATCAGAATGGCTTTCACATTTTGGCTTAATTTTTAACCCAGATAATCTGACTACTCACATATCGAATAGAGGGATAATTGAGATAAAGCCACCTTTTTTGAAACCAGTTAGTATAGGGGAAGTGAAATCTGCTATGGGAAGATGTTTGAAAGGGAAGGCACCAAGCCCTGATGGGGTGCCAGTAGATGCCTACTTGACATACATCGATTTATGGTGCCCTATTTTGACCCAAGTCTTTTCGAGTGTGACAAAGGGATATATTTTAACATCTTGGACTGAAAGCATAATTGTCCCATTTTCAAAAAGGGAGATAGAGGTGACCCCAAATGCTATCGGCCAATCTCACTTTTAGATACGTCCGTCAAATTGCTGGGAAGAGTACTCCTAGAAAGATTAGAATTATGGGCAACCAAAAATCATATACTCACAGAGGCTTAATTGGGATTCAGGCCTGGGGTTGGTACTCTGGAACAATGTATAAACCTTAATTTAATAATAAGCAAATATACAATAGCAAGGAAGGGTCATATGTTCCCCTGCTTTGCTGATCTTAGCAGTGCTTTTGATTTGGTGAACCATGCTAAGCTGTGGAAAGTTTTGACAGATATGGGCGCACCCTTAGATATAATAAGTTTCTTGGCACAATTATATAATCATTTAACAGCACGGATGAGATATGGAAGAAATGGCGAGTGTACCCCAGGTTTTAGGATAGGGAGAGGAATACGTCAAGGCTGTGTTTTGGGACCTCTTCTATTCTCCCTTTACATAAATGGAGTAGATGCCCATTTACAAAATATGAAAATCAATACCCCTAAATAGGAGAATGCTCTATCCCAGTCCTTTTATATGCAGATGATGCTGTACTGCTGTCACGAACTGCAAATGGGCTGCAGCGGTTAATCGAGGGCTTTGTGGAATTTATGGAGGAAAGAGATATGTTGTTGAATATGAGCAAAACTGTTGTAATGACTTGTGGGCAGGGAAAGGTCAGGAAGAAAGCCTTTTTTATCAAAGGTTATACATGTGAAGAGGTGAATGGATTTACATATCTGGGTATACAGTTTTCTAATATGGGACATTGGAAACAACTTCTAGAAATCATCAAGATGAAGTATGTTAGGACAACTGAGGCTGTTTTTAGATTTTCAAAAAGAATTGGCAATAAACCCCTTAGGGAAATGCTGCAAATCTACAAAAGTAAATCAATTAACAGCATTACGTATGGTTCTGCCCTTTGGGGTTCAATGCCCGAGATCCGTTCATTACAAGTGCTAGAGAATACATTTTTTTGCATACTATTGGCAGTGCCAAATACTACCTCCACATTTATGGTACATAAGGAGTTGGGTTGCCCTTATGTGGAAGATCTAATATACACCAACGTGCTGTTGGCCTGGCATGGTATTTGGTCTAAAGAAGGGACACATTTTACCCAAAAGATTATTAAAGATTGCCTTACACTAGAATATTGGGATAGAATTCCGTGGTTCATGCATTTAAAAGATTTGTTGAAAGGTATAAATCTAGTTCCAAATTTGGACAATCCAGGTATTATCCTTCAATTAGGCAAGAAAGAATTGAAAGATCAACTTATGGCATGGAGGGTCTGTGACAGAGAAAATAGGGAATGTAGGAAGACAACAGTAGCACTTTATATGACAGAAAATAATGAGGTAATGCCAAATTATTTGCTGAAAGTAGCAAACACTCAGGACAGATTTTATCTGACTCGAATGCGCTTTAGAATGCTGCACTTTTTGGTAGCTTTCCCAAAGGTGAGGATTTGGAGTAAAAGTCTACCGAAGTGCCCCTGTGTGGGACAGTTTGCACAATCCACAATGCACTTTATCATATCTTGTAAATGTTATCACGATGCTAGGAAGCAATTTTTAAAACCTTTATTTATTACTAATAAACTATTTTATTGTAGAGAAGCTTTTAACTACTTATGTAAATTGGATACCAATGAGAAATGTGATGCAGTGATAAAATTTATTCTAAATGCCATTGAACTAAGGAAAAAGCTGTCGTACTTATAAAATCTTCGGTATGAGAATGAATAATTCCTCAATCTGTAGAAGTAAGGGCTTTTTATCTACTTATTTATCTATTAATAATGTTTTACTATTTTAAAGAGATTGTTTTATCTTTTATGGAGTAAAATCCAAATAAAGATTGATTTGAATTTGAATTTGAGATGTTTAATACTTGGCTCACCTAGTATGTCCATTCAGGTACTGAGTATCTTCAACAAGGTACTCTAGCTGTTTTAGATCTTCTGAGTGTTTGTTGTTCTTCTTCTGTGTCACTTATCCCACTCAATTCTTTCTTCATCAGTTCTCAGTGGGATGGATCCAACTAAAACACTCAATATATCAACTTCTTTTGATTGTAAGTCTTTGGCCACTTAGCATTGTGGGCATCTTGTTGTTCTTGATTGAGAACTTGTTGTTTCTCTTGGATCTTCCTGTTGTTTGTGGGAATATCTACTGTCACTTCAGCTTGAGTTCTTGTTTCTCCACTTTCTATGTCAAGAGCTCCAATGCCACATTGTGAAATATCTGACAATTACATTTCTTCATGTATCGGCAGATCTTCACCCCGTGCTTTTTCCTGGCTTTGCTCACAATCTCTAGTAGATTGTACAGATTGCGGTGGTACATTCACTAGTGTTCTCGGTTCTGGCTCATAGAACACTATTTCTTCTTAACCCCTTTGCTGCCAGGCCTTTTCCCCCTCCTGTGCCAGGCCTTTTTTGCCTATTTGGAATAGTCCTTGCTTATGCCCTCATAACTTTTTGTCCACATAAGCTACCCACGCCAGATTTGCGTCCTTTTTTTCCAACATCCTAGGGATTCTAGAGGTACCCAGACTTTGTGGGTTCCCCTGAAAGAGGCCAAGAAATTAGCCAAAATACAGTGAAAATGTAGTTTTTTTCAAAAAAATTGGAAAAATGGGCTGCAGAAGAAGGCTTGTGGTTTTTTCCCTGAAAATGGCATCAACAAAGGGTTTTCGGTGCTAAAATCACCAGCTTCCCAGCTTTCAGGAACAGGCAGACTTGAATCAGAAAACCCAATTTGTCAACACAATTTTGGCATTTTACTGGGACATACCCCATTTTTACGATTTTTTGTGCTTTCAGCCTCCTTCTAGTCAGTGACAGAAATGGGCGTGAAACCAATGCTGGATCCCAGAAACCTAAACATTTCTGAAAAGTAGACAAAATTCTGAATTCAGAAAGGGGTAATTTGTGTAGATCCTACAAGGGTTTCCTACAGAAAATAACAACTGAAAAAAACATATTGAAATTGAGGAAAAAAACAGCAATTTTTCTCTACGTTTTACTCTGTAACTTTTTCCTGCAATGTCAGATTTTTGAAAGCAATATACCGTTACATCTGCTGGACTCTTCTGGTTGCGGGGATATATAGGGCTTGTAGGTTCATCAAGAACCCTAGGTACCCAGAGCCAATAAATGAGCTGCACCCTGCAGTGGGTTTTCATTCTATACCGGGTATACAGCAATTCATTTGCTGAAATATAAAGAGTGAAAAATAGCTATCAAGAAAACCTTTGTATTTCCAAAATGGGCACAAGATAAGGTGTTGAGGAGCAGTGGTTATTTGCACATCTCTGAATTCCGGGGTGCCCATACTAGCATGTGAATTACAGGGCATTTCTCAAATAGACGTCTTTTTTACACACTCTCTTATATTTGGAAGGAACACATGTTGAGAAAGACAAGGGGCAATAACACTTGTTTTCCTATTCTATGTTCCCCCAAGCCTCCCCATAAAAATAATACCTCACTTGTGTGGGTAGGCCTAGCGCCCGCAACAGGAAATGCCCCAAAACACAACGTGGACACATCCCATTTTTTGACAGAAAACAGAGGTGTTTTTTGCAAAGTGCCTACCTGTAGATTTTGGTCTCTAGCTCAGCCGGCACCTAGGGAAACCTACCAAACCTGTGCATTTTTGAAAACTAGAGACCTAGGGGAATTCAAGATGGGGTGACTTGTGGGGCTCTGACCAGGTTCTGTTACCCAGAATCCTTTGCACACCTCAAAATTTGGCTACTAAAACACATTTTCCTCACATTTCGGTGACAGATAGTTCTGGAATCTGAGAGGAGCCACAAATTTCCTTCCACCCAGCGCTCCCCCAAGTCTCCTGATAAAAATGAAACCTCACTTGTGTGGGTAGGCCAGGTGCCTGCAACAGAAAAAGGCCACAAACTTGTAGAGATTATGGGGATAGCACAGCGAGTTGATAAGCACATATTCTTCTTTTATACATCTTTAGGCTGACTCTGCTTTGGGGACCCACACAAGTGAGGTGTCATTTTACTTGGGAGACTGAGAGGAACGCTGGGGAGTAGGAATTTTGTGCTGGCGCGGTGATCGTACAAACGAAAGTCAGGACAATATGCTTTTTTAAGCAAATTTTGAGGTTTGCAGAGGAGTCTGGGTAAGAAAATGTTGGGGGATCCACGCAAGCCACACCTCCCTGGACTCCTTGGGGTGTCTAGTTTTAAAAAATGTCTGGGTTTGGTAGGTTGCCCTAGATGAAGGCTGCACCCAGGACCAAAAACATAGGTGCCCCTTCCCCCCAAACACAGGTAGTTTTGTAATATATCATTTTGATGTGTCCACATACGTCTGTGATGTGCCAAACACTAAAATTGTGAAAAGAAACACACTTAGGTTATGTAAAAAAAGACCTCTCACCCACAAAGCAAGTTGGTGGCATGCTTCATCATCGGGGTCCCACCTGAGACACCTAGCGTGTCGCAAGTGTGCTGCGATGCCTGATTACAGCGGAGCAGGTTTTGTAATTTTTACCACACATACTGGTTGGATTTGGCACGAGGGTGAGTGATGGTTCAGTAGATCAAATTTTATTAACAAGAGATTTCACAAAAGTGAAATGCACTGGTAATAACTGAAAGGCCCAAAAACTAAACCAATGACTCACAGCTCGTGAGCTGTAAAGCCACGGCAAGGCACCAACCGCTTTATAGTACATTCACACACCTTTCATACATGACATGCACAAGACCATTCACGCCGCCAGCCACGGGCCCAGCACATTACAACACTCGCATCGACAGACAGCGCCAGTCAAGGGCCTATCACTTTCATACGCCCACATGCCTGATATAGCAATCACACCAGCTGATGAGTGTGTGGACTGGTGTTTGGCTGGCACCGCTAGCCAAGCGCCACCCCACCCATACTGCAAGCCAAGCGCCACCACACGCACACCGCCAGCCTAGCGCCACCCCACGCACACCTCCATCACTTTTTCTTTTGTTTATAAACAACAAAGAAACCACTAACTAATTATAAAATAAGTACAAAACTACAAACACAAAAGCTCTAACTAAATACATGACAGTAATACCAACCGTGAAACTGAAAATATGAAAATATAAAACGGGCAGTTTACGCTCATGGTATTTCCCAAATGTATTTCCTAGTGTGGTAACTTCTAAAACAGCCGGGCACACACAGCCCAGGCTTTGAAGGGCATTCGGCGCAGTACATCCGTCTCTACCTCCGGATTGCTCTCCGGACACATACTCTACATTTCTTTGTGGGCAAGTCTTTTTTGGGAGTTTGTAGGAATGTGATCTGGAAAGTGGCGATCTTTCAATTCCACCACTTCTACTCTAGGAACTCTTGCCCGTTCTACCACAATAAGGCTCTCTATCACTGACTCCTGAAATTTAACAAATGTCATCCTTGACTCAGGTGAACAATCCTTGAACACAATAAAAGCATTAAAAGTTGCCAAATGAAATAAATGTAGGGCCAACTTTTTATACCACACGTAAGACTTATGAAGAGCAGTGTAAGGTTCCAACCTCTGATCTCCTCTATCAACACCACCCATGTGCCTATTGTAGTCCAAAATGCATGCAGGTTTGCGCACTTCCGCAACCTGACTCCAAACAGTCACAGGGGAAGTACTCTCATCATGGATGGTAGATAGCATGTACACATCCCTCCTGTCTGAAAATTTCAGAGCTAGCAGCTCATTATTCCGCAAGGCACTGCACTGTCCCCTCTCAAGTTTTTTTTTACAGACAAGCTCCCTTGGATAGCCTTTCCGGTTAGAACGGATTGTGCCACAAGCAGCAGTGTCCACTCTGAACAACTCCTTGAACAACTGCACTCCAGTGTAGAAATTATCTACGTACAAATGGTGACCTTTGTTAAACAGTCGTCTACCAAGTTCCCACACAATTTGTTCGCTAACTCCAAAAGTGGCCGGACAACCAGGAGGGTCAATACTGGAATCCCTACCAGTGTAGACCCGGAAATTATACACATAACCTGTACTGCCTTCTGACAGCATATACAATTGAATCCCATACCGTGCCCTCTTACTAGGAATGTACTGCTTAAAAACTAAACGCCCCTTGAAAAGGACCAAAGACTCGTCCACACTTATCTCTTTGCCTGGAACATAGACCTCTGAAAACCGATCTACAAAATGATCATGGACAGGCCTAATCTTAAAAAGACGGTCACAATCAGGGTGATCTCGTGGCAAAGCTAAAGCATTGTCTACAAAATGCAGCATACGAAGAAGAAACAAATAGCGATTACGTGTCATAGTTGCAGGAACTATAGCCGTTGCCATCAAGGGACTAGTAGACCAATAAGACTCCAGTGACGGCTTCCTGATCAACCCCATCAAAAAAGTCAAACCTAAAAACTTTTTCATCTCTTCCAGATATGTGGGAACCCACTGAGTAGCTCTAGACTGAGGCCTAAGTCTGGCAGCGTTGTCCCTCAAATATTGCTCTGCATACAAATTAGTCTGCTCCACAATCTCTTCCAAAAATACATCGTCTGCGTAAACAAGTGAAAGAAATGGACAGGCAAAAAGTTTCCCGTATAGACTCTACACCCTGGGAGACCAGTAAATGCAGGTAACTGTGGCTGCTCCATGTTTGGGGCAATCCAGGTGTCAGGTCTTCTAATGGGAAATCCTTCAGCCCCAGGCTGCTGCACTCTTGGCACATCAATGTCCTCCTCTAAAACAGGCCCTTCATCTGCACTGAGAATAGCTTCCTCATCAGAAGAATACTCTCGGACAGAAAACTCACTGCCAGAATCTCTCACCTCCTCCTCTGCCTCAGATGCAGAGTCAGTCTCGTAATCATGGTCTGAGGACGACTCAAAGAGCATGCCAACAACCTGCTGAACGGTCACTCTGCGGCTAGCCATGATCCTCACTAACAACAAATGGATTGCCAACAACAACTAGCACTAAAATAACTAATAAACAAAGTGTAGCTTTATCACAAAGAGTTATGTACTAAAAAACTATACCACTCACTTGCCTGAAAAAGCTACTCACCAGCAACTACTCTGCACAGACACAGCAATCACCAATGATATCCCACTAAAAAGAAAAAAGAAAAAAGCAAATTAGACATATGACAACACAAATATCATTGTGCTCAAATCTAAGGACAATTTCACACACAATACTGCATTTAGTACACCACCTACAAACATGTCATTTATGCATGTCAACAATACTCCTTTGGAGTAAATTGCTTTCATTTACATAAAACATGCAACTATGCAAACCGCAGGACAACTACTGGCAAAACCGCAAGGATCCACAGCAAAGAAAGGAGAAAGCTTTGAACTAGAACAAAAAGAAGAAATAAACTGTTATAATCACAAATACAAATACTTCGCCAGTTGACAAACACACCGCCACCAAGAACTTAGAAATTGTCAGTGATGCCTAAGTGGCTTCTGCCCCACTAGGAGGCAGATGGGCCTAAAAAGAAATAGGCTGATCTGCCCCCAAGTGGGGCGGAAATGACCAACAGCTCTGTACCCTGTTTGGGGGGGGGGGGGTGGCGGCCCTTGCCAAAGGGAGCGAATGGGGGTGCCCACAGCACAAAAAAAACAAAGGGAACCAAAAAAAAAAAAATCTCTGACATCTTGGTGCCTTCTGCCCCCCTTGGGGGCAGATGGGCCTAAAAAAAAATAGGCTGATCTGCCTCCAAGGTGGGCAGAGATGGCCAATACGAAATTTCCCCCCTTTGGGGGGGGGGGGTGGGGGGTGTGACCCTTGCCAAAGGTGCCGCCCCCCCACACAAAACACACACACACAGGATCCCTGATGCCTAAGTGGATTCTGCCCCCCTTGGGGGCTAGCCCCCAAGGGCAGAAATGGCCAACAGCTCTGTGCCCCCTTTAGGGGACGACCCTTGCCAAAGGGGGCAAATGGGGGGGCACCCCCAGCACTAAACAAAAAAAGGGGAACCCCCAAAAAAATCCCTGCCGTATTGGTTGTTTCTGCCCTCCTTGGGGGCAGATGGTCCTACAAAAATAGGCCCATCTGCCCCCAAGGGGGGCAGAGATGGCCATTACGAAATTTCCCCCCTTTGGGGGGGCGACCCTTGCCCAAGGGGTGCCCCCAAACACACAAAACACTCACACACCACACAATCCCTGGCGCCTAGTGGATTTCGACCCCCCCCTCCCCCGGGGGCCAGATCGGCCAAAAACATGGCCGATCTAGCCCCAGGGGGGGCTGAAACATATCAAAAGAATTATTGCCCCCGGGACAGCAGCCCTTGCCTAAGGGGTCGCTGCCCAAAGACAAAGAAAATAGTTTCCCTGGTGTCTAGTGGTTCCACCCCCCCCCCCCCCCCCCCAGATCGGCCGAAAAATCGGCCGATCTGCCCCCAGGAGGGGCCGAAATAAGAAAAAATGTTGCCCCCAATGGGAGTGACCCTTGCCCAAGGGGTCGCTCCCTAAAAAACATGCCCAACATAATTTCCCTGGTGTCTAGTGGTTTTCGGCCTCCCCTGGGGGCAGATCGGCCGAAAAATCCACCGATCTGCCCCCCGGGGGTGGGGGGGCAAATAGGATGATAATGCCCCCAATGGGAGCGACCCTTGCTCAAGGGGTCGCTCCCAAAACTAACAAACAAAGAAATCTCTGGTACCTACTGGGGATTCCTGCTCCAAGATCGCGGGCCCCGCCCGCGATCGTGGAGCAGGAATCCACTGAAAACAGGCACAGGGGGGAAGGAAAATCCCTTTCCTTTCCCCCGTGTCTGTTTCCCCCCCCTTAGCCCCCAAAGAGGGAAGGACTTACCTGAAAGTCCTTTCTCCCCGATGCACTGGAAGCAAATGGCTTCCAGCGCGTCCCTCTGCAATATTTGATGAGTATGGCGCGCTGTGAGCGCGCTGACATCATCGGTTTGCCGAGGGGGGGGTCGGGGGTGGAAGGGGAAGGGATTCCCCTTCCATCCACGACCGGGGTGTGTGGGTCGGGGCCCCCTAGCGCTCCCCCCGTGGGCCGGGTGCAGGACGAGGTGATCTCGTCCAAGGCACCCAACCGGTTAAGGATCTTTTATTCTCTGGGTATGTGAAGCATGCACCCAAGTTGGCACTCCAGTGCATTTGACAGCTGTGTTTATGATCAGGATTACCTGGTAGAGGCCTGTCCGCCTTGGCTCTAGACAAAACTTTCCCACTTGCTTCTTGATAAGCACCCAGTCACCAGGACTGAGGTCATGGCACTGCTCTTGATGTGAATTTACAGTGACACTTTCAACCTGTAAGAGACAGAACACACCACATCAGCTAGTCCTTTGCAGTAATCAAGTACCATGTCATCTGGTATGTTCACAAGTGCATTTGCAGGAACATCAAGCAATCTATTGCTCTCCCCATGAGGATCTCATGTGGGGGTAAAACTGTCCTTCTGTCAGGTGTACTTCGTAGACTCATTAACACCATAGCTGAAGCATCCAGCCATTTCAATGAACTGAAAGCACAGACTTTTTGCCAATTGGGATTTCATGGTTCAGTTGATCTGCACAACGATTCCATAAATCTCAGTTTGATAACTACAGTGTAACTTCTGTTCAACTTGTAATGCTGGACTTAACATTTTAATGATCTCACTGTTGAAGTGAGTTCCTCGATTTGACTCCTGAGAAAGTGGTATGCCTTACCATTGGACCAACTTCCTCATAAGCAACTTGGCTACAGTGAAACTGGCATTCCTCCACGTTTGATAGGCTTCCACCCCCTAGAGAAAATTCACATTATAACCAGGACATATTTCAGCCCTTACAAACTGGCAATTCTGTAAAATCCATTTGCATTCTGTCGAAGGGACCACCTGATCTCACTATGTGACTCATTGTGACAGGTATTTGTTTCCTTGCATTCATTTGTTGAAATGTTACACATCAATGATATAATTTGTCTGCATGCGCTCTAAATCTGGGATTAAACTAATTCTCTCTAAATGACCTGATCCTAGCATCCCTGCCTAAGTGTGTAGGTCCATGGAAATATTGTGTTATTGGGGACAATAAACTGTCTGGTAACACTGATCTTCTATATACTGAAACACAAATGACATTTTCATTCTTTTTACATCCTGCTGTATTCTAACTCTATTGTTCTGTTTCAGAGACATTGGGCCTCATTAAGACCCTGGCGTTTGCGCCACAGTTGGACCGCCAGCAACGCCACTTTTCCTCCACTGGAGGTGTTGGCAGTCCTAATCCGCCAAGACAACCCCCCTCTCCACCAGCTTTTACATGGCGATAGCACTGCCATGTAAAGGCTGGCAGAGATGGGGTGCAGGGGGCCCCTGCACTGCCCATGCACTTGGCATGGGCAGTGCGGGGGCTCCCATGGCCAGCCCCGTTGCGCTTTTCACTTGCAGACATTAAAAAGCGTGACAGGTGCTAGTGCACCCTACGCATCGCAGCATTGCGGCTGGCTCTATTATGAGCCGGCGTCAATGTTGTGGGCTGTTTCCTGCTGGGCAAGCGGGCAAAAACAACGTTTCTGCTCACTGACTTAGCGGGAAACTCCTAATGGGGCCCGCCGGAAGCCGGTCACACTGGCGGCAACCTGACCGTGCGACTTCGCCACGTGGCCTATTCCTTCTGCCGGAGTCATAATAAGGCCCATAGTGTCAGCTGTTCTTAGCAGCATGGAAAAGACAGTGTCCTTTTGAGATTCTTCTGTGAATGTTCCATTAAATGTACAAGCCACAGTTGCACAATAGCGTGCCACTTGTGACATAACCATTGTCACTTCTGTGTGCTGCACAGCAGTTTCAGGTGGTAGCTGTAAAGCTTCCAGCTATCGTTTTACTTGCTCCCCAAACTCTCTGTGACCATGACTGTCCAAAATCGTGGAGCACACCAAACACATACTGACTATCTGTAAATACAGTCACTCATTTGGGCTATCAAGCTCCAAGCTCTAGTAAGACCAATCAGTTCTGCAGCTTGTGCTGAAAAACCTCTTTGAAGCCATGAAGCTTCTACTGTTTCTTCAGTGGTACAGACAGCATAGGCTGCTCTTTGGGAAATGTGTCCTTAACCATGAGCCATCCACAAAATGTCTCATCTTTTATACCAGATCTTCGCTTAGTGCATTCATGTGCGACATCAAGACCGTCATGCTCAAATTTATCTGATGCCTCATTTTCAGGCAGAGGCATGAGGGTACGTGAATTTAAAATCTGAGAGCACTTAGATTCTCAGCAGTGAGAATCTGTAGCTCGTACTTAGCGAAGCTTTGGGTTGGTCATATGCTGTGTTTTTGTTCTGCTAAGCAAAACCTGAACAGAATGTGGGACCATAACAGTTAGTGGATGTCCCACCACTATGCTTTCACATCTCTGGAGACTAACACTGACAGCAGCCACTGCTTTAAGAAAAACAGGCAATGCGGCAGCCAAAGGATCAAGTGTAATTGGAAGTAGGCCCAGGGCCTTCTGGCTTTACCATGCAACTGTGTAAGCACCAAGAGAGTGCAGCCTTCCTTCTCACTGCAAAATAATGTAAGTCACTTTGAATGATCAGGCATTCCTAGTGCCGGGGCATGACAGAGACTTTCAGCTCTATGAAAGCTTTCATGCATTTGTTGTTTCTGTGTCAGCCTCAGTAAAGGCAATGCCACCAAAGAACAATTGGGCATTCACTGACTACGGTAGCCAACCATTCCCAAAAACATTCTGACTTCTCTTCGCGTCTTTGGAGGACCCATTCATAAAATGACTTCCACTCTTTTTCGTGACACTTTTCTTGTTCCTTTCTCAGTGATATGTCCCAAATATTGGAAATTTTGGGGCACTATTGCAGGTTGCTCAGGGACACCTTGAGTCTGATTCACAAAGGTAAAATTAAACTAAAAGTCTGACTTTACTACTTTTTGGTATTCACAAAGGTAAAGCTAGACCACAAGCCTAAATTAAGGCAAAAATCTAACCGGCCAAAAGTCAACCTTTACTCTGAGTAAAGTTACTCTTTTGGTCTAACTTTACCTTTGTGAATACTGAAAAGTAGTTAAGTTAGTCTTTTGGTCTAAGTTAGTCTTTTGGTCTAAGTTAGACTTTTGGTCTAAGTTTACCTTTGTGAATCTGACCTTTTATGTCCATTCTCCACCAAGTGATTCAGCATAGCAATGGTGTATGGTTTACAAGATTCTCTTGTTTCTGATGCCACAAATAGGTCATTAGTATATTGAATGGGAACTGAATTGCAAGGCATTATCAATGTCTCCATTCTTATCTTTAAAATTTAATTAAAGATTGAAGGACTCTCAGCATTGCCTTGTGGGGCTCGGCATCATGCTAATACTTTATCTCGAAACACAAAGGAGAATAGATACTGGCTATGCTTGTGTAATAGAATTTAGAAGAAAGCCTGGCAAAGATCTATGAAAGTGAACCATTCTGCTGGACATGGAATCTGGTAAAGTATAGTGGCTGGGCTTGGTACCACAGGACAACATGGGATCACAATGTAATTTTTCTTTCTCAATTCCTGAATTATCCTAAACTTTCCATTGGGTTTTTGTAATCCCATAATTGGTGAGTTGCATGGACTCCTGATAATTTCTTTTCGGATTCCCGTCTGAATCATGTCCTCAGTTATTGGTGTTATCCCTGCTATTATTTCTGGAGATGTGTGATAAGATGGTGTTCTCGGGGAATATTGCATTTGGTTAGACATCTATCCAGACTGGTTCTACACCTTTAATTAGTCCAATATCTTTTCCTGTGAAATCCAAACTACTGGGTTTACTGTATCTTTTAATTCTGGAGGTAAATGTTTAGCTGTCGTCATTGGGTAAAGCTCTACTATATCATGTTGAGTCAATTTAAACTCAACATTCTCATCATGTGTCTGAAACTCAACCCCATTGGGGGGTGGGAGGTACAATAAATTGTACAATCAAGTTTATATAATTAGTCCCTTCCCCATAGATTTACAGGACTTGAATCACAAACCACAAATTGATAATTTTCTTCAAGTGAGCCTATTTTCCCAGGAGCTTCTTTTGAGATCGGATTTGTAATTTGCTTATTTGTAACACCTACAACTTGGATCTTCTTTCCCAAGAGGGATAGGTCTGAGGCTTCCTCTGTTCTAACAGTAGAATAGATAGCTCCAGAGTCAACCAGAAATGGCACTTGGTGGTCATTTACTTCACCTTTTACAAATGTTCCACTCTGGTCTACCACTAAGACTGTGCCAAGCACACAATCTGCCTCTCCACTCAGGCACTGTCATTGCAACATGTCTGAGAACAAGCTCACATCATTACACATAGGACACTACTGAATCCCATTTTGGTTTTGCACGTGCATTGTATTTATGTTTACTCTGGGCAACTAAATTTTATTTCATCTTACGTTGCCCACATTCTGTTGAGCCATAGGGACCTTTGAAACTGGCATAATTTGAACTTCATTCTGCATTGGTATGTGCACCTGTCGTGCAGGCACGTTCTGCATCTGCATTTGGTTTCCTCCTTGTGTCAGATTATTGTTTATTCTGTCTGCATTGAGCCTACATCAGGATACAAAGATGACAAGGAGTCATTTTCTTCAATGTAGCAACTTCAACACCTGTATTTGGATCAGTTAGAACTCCTAGATCTCTACTTTGATTGACAACCATACCTCTTTAAATACTATGCTTTCCTGCTTGAAATCCAAATCCTTGCACATTGCCTTTAACACCAACACCTTGAGCTACACCACAATTTCCTACAAACAACTGATTCTGAAAACCTCTCTGTGTCTAGCATGAACATAACATTTCTTTAAGTTTCCTCTGGTTCATCTCGTGCTCATCACTGCAATACTTTGCATACTTTTTTTTTAGATCTCATCTAAAGACTTAGGGCCTCATTACGAGATCGCCAGGGTCACGTTGCAATCTGACCGCCAGCACCGTCATTTCTCCTCCACAGGAGGGACTGGCGTTGCTGACTGTCCTAATCCTCTAGGGCAGCGCTGCAAGCAGCGCCACCTTGGGGGTTACGACCCCCCCCCTCCGCCAGCTTTACATAGCGGTACTCTTTTACATGGCAGTAGTACTGCCATGTAAAAACTGGTGGAGATGAGGTGCAGGGGCAGTGCAGGGTCCCTCATGACCATCCCCATTGTGCTGTTCACTGTCTGCTTTGCAGACAGTGACCAGCGCAATGGGTGCTTGTGCACCCTACGCACTGCAACATTGCCGCCAGCTCAATTATGAGCTGGAGTTAATGTTGTAGGCTGTTTCCTGCTGGCCCAGCAGGAAACTCCTAAAGGGGCTTGCGGGAAGACGGCCGCACTGGCAGCAACCTGACCACAGGAGTTTGGCGGATGGCCTTTTCTGTTTGCCAAACTCATAATGACCCCCTTAGTCTGCAAACAAATCACATTCTGCTGTATATGCTATCTTCCGGCCTCAAACCAAGAACAAAATATGAAATAAAGAATCCCATATCAGTAGGTTCAAGATGGGTTTGACCTCTATGCTGTTGTAATGCCTTCAACAATCTTTAATAATACTCATACCCTGATTCCTTTACTTCCTGCTGAATTTGATTCAACGTCAAATAATCCAAGTCCTTTGGAGCTACTCTTCCTTTCAGAAAAGTAATCACCTCATTGTATTTATTCATCACAAGAGGCGAAGGTGCATTAGTGCAAGAGTTTCTTGTCTGCACTACATCTGGCCACTGGACAGCAATTTTGCATTTAGTCCACAAATTATTTGGAACAGCAGTGTCAAAGAACATATTCAAATCAACCCACAGCACCTTCGAAATCTTAACAGATCTCTCAACTTGTGGACACCACTGCATAGGGTTCTCTCTCAATTTCGGAAAATTGTTTGTAAATGATGCAAGTTCCCCTCTATTACCCCTCAAAAGGTACATGAACATATCCTCCACCCAGTATCTCAGTTAATGGATAAGCTGTAGCTCCCTCATTATCTGGGGATGTAAAGGTGGCTTGCTTTTTACTTTAACCTCCTCTATCGGTTTCTTTTTCTTTTCAATTTCTTTGCCCATTTGTTTTCTAATTTCTCATCTGCGGACAACTTTTATTAATTCTGTAATGTGCATTGCTGAAGAACCCACAGTCTCAGTTGATTCATCATCCAACTGTACCCTGAAACTTCCTCTGCAATGGGATGCTTTTGGAAAGATCGATTTCATACTCATTTGCTAGTTTAGTTAATTTATCATGTACAACCGCAGCTATTCTTGTAATCTCTTTGCACAAATAAATAAATTATTTTTCTTGGTAATGAGGTGCATGATCAAGGTACAAACACCCTCTAAATGATTTCCTCAAATAAATTTTTTAGTCTCAAGACATTTAGTGGTCTTTTAGTCTCTAAACCTGAACTAGTGCTCAGTCTTTCTGTGTCCTCTGCCTTTGTACCCTTCTTAACAGCTTCCTCAAACCATGGAGGAAAATCCCATCTTCAAACAGGTTCATCTCTCCCTATGCTGTTTGTGTTGTAAAAACAATTCACATTCCTTCTCCTATTGCTCGTATCATTTGTGGTGGTGTTCACATAACAATCTCTGAATTTTGTGAAGTCGGGATATATCCTGTCACTGAAGTACCTCCAACAGCTCCTTGAGCTACTGCAGTTGGGGCTCAATTAATCCGGGCATTTGATGTGTTTGTTACACATGTCTCTACTGGCGGGTGCTGGTGCAGTCACTACAGAAGTAATAACACCGGTAGGCATAACTACCTGGGCAGTCCCTATTTGAGGTGAAACATTTGGAATTACTTGCTGAACAACAAGCTGTGTCATAATAGTCTGTGCTACATTTGGCTGAGTCACTACAGGTTGGGCAACAATAGATTGTCACTTGCACTGCCTTTCAATCTGACATGCATTTGGATAGGCTTTAGCCATGTCACATTTTGAGTTACTGTTGCATCAGCATTTTTCATAAGGTGGTGGATGTGCAACTAATAATTAATCTAAAATATCCTCTCCCGAATCAGTATTAGTGTCTGACTTTGTTTCACCTTTTGTTTATTTCTCCCCTTTAATCTTTTTCATTTTAGGCTTCTCGTATTTCTCAGATTGCTCAATTTTCTCATTTGTTATTACAGGGTATAGTCTTGTCCCTTCTACTTTTTTTTTTGTTTTTTCATCTTTGCGTTGTTCATCCCATATAGCATCTGTATTATTTCACATAGAGCTTTTGGTTCGTCTTTGGTATTTCTCCCTCTCTCTCTCTCTCTAGTGTGAGCAATCTTATCCCACGTACACAGTGCTTCAAACTTTAGGAGGTTAATTTCACAAAGTATTTCTCGTAATCTGTCAATAATTCTAAAATGTAACTGTACCCCATTTTGGAAACCTCAGTGGACCTTCCATCTCAGTGACCTTGCACCATTGACAAAGCCACATACATGTATCTAACCTTTTCTCATTCATCATGTATTATTATGGTGCACTCTCGGGAGATGCCTTTTCACCCTCCCGTACTGCAATAGTTACATCACCTCTTATTAAACTTCTAATAGCTTTGAAAAATGCCATGATTTCTAATTACATTTCCAGAAATGGCACACAATTAAAGTACAAAGCGTCAGTGTTTTGATTCTGTTCCGTATATGTTACATTTCAGAAAGCTCTTTTTCCCAATCCCAACGCGGCTCAGTAAACCAATCAACCAGTCACTATACAAGTCTTCACATAGCTCAGAGTGGTGTTTACACCAACTACAAAATTCCAGCGTAGCACACTGTAACAACTCGCTCCTTGCAGCGGCTCATCCTCTTTTATGATTTCTTTGTTAACTCACAAAGCTACAATTCTATAACTCTAGGCAACACAGAATGACAGTCTTTGTCTGCTTCTTCTAAAGAAATCAAGAAATGAGTCAGCAACCTAAATTGAAGGTTTTTACACCTTCTGACAATCAAAAAGAGTTTTACACATACAATGATGACATCTCAACCAATGTGAAATAACCTAATAAATGTACTGTCACCTTTGCGCATCAGGCTTCACCAACATTGCTCAATATTATTACAACCACAACAGATTTGTTACTGTCTCTTTTTCACTTGTGCAGTCAACAACGTCTCACAACCTGCACATCAAATCGTTAGCAGACAAGAGTACCATAAATCAACTCTTATTTATCGATCCCAGGATCTTGGACTACTTCTTAGTCCCGAACACTCTTTATCTTCTTCAATAAAAGCGCATATGCATCAGCAATACACTATCAACACATCAACAACAATTCTATTAATCACAATTAAATGTGCAATCACAAGTCACAATAATCATAATATATGTGATGTATAAGCCTATTGATACAACTGTAACAGGAAAATCAGCAAATCTGCAGCTGCAACTGCTGGCACCCGCTTCATGAGTTGCACTCCATCAGTTTTTGAACTCTGGCTTTCGGCAATGAGCATTTATCTTATTTCAGGTAATTTTTTAGGTTGAGCCTAAGCGTACATCCTCTTGTATACATTGTAAGTATACTTCTTCAGTGAGCTGAAAGGCATTTCATTTGCCCGTTTGTGTCATTTAAAAATCCTTCCTTGCTAGTGGTCAGTCATGGCTGTTAGTCTCTCCTTTTTCTGTTTGGGAGCAGAGACCAACTAATTACCCTTTGTCCTGTTTATCTGTTCTTTAGGGGACTTTTTTTTCCTTTGTTTCCTGCTTGTGTTCAGTCTTTTCATTTGCAGAGCATTCTTGCTGTCAGCCCAGCTTCCCTATAAACAAGGCTGTAAATTAGGCTGTTATCTTGTTTCTTTTGCGAGGCCTCTGCAACTCCTGAGACAGTTGTTCTTGCAGTGCCCGGATTGCACGCAGTTATATAATAATCATGATATGTTCCTTTAAGAAATCAACAGTTTGTGAATGACTGTAGATACCAGCCACATTCACTCAAAAGGAGTGTGTTTTGATTACTGAGTGCGTAACTCGCTTCCCATTTTCCTGCAGGATTATGCACCCCTTCCATGTGTTTTGGCAACGCCCATCCCCCAACCTCTGCTGTCCCAGAGATCAACACGCATTTTGGTGTAAATGTGGCTTGCAGGAGCGTGACTAAACTGGCTGCTTAGGCCTCCTGGGATAAGCCTGGTACCTCACTGACACAAAGCAGGCCCAGCCACATATTGAGACTGGAGTGAGAATGGTAGGCAACCATATGTTCTCTTCGACCCCACTTACTAGCACCTCCAGCTCTCTGTCTGTTTTCCGTGCTTACAATACATGTTTACCCTTGTGCCATGCCTTTGTAATGCCCCCTGCCAAATCCTGGTAGTTTCTGACTCGTGTGGGTGTTTTCACTCATCATGAGTGTGCTTAGGACGGGAATGCTTAACTGACAGGCACAATTGTAAATGCCGACCATTGTTCAAACTGAGGCACGAATTGCACAGTTTCTCTCTGAGGGCATTTTAATATTACTGTGGGACTGAAATCGACAATGTGCATCCTTTTGCCACAGTCCCTTACCAGGGTTTGTTGCATCTGTGTTGTTGCCAACATTCAAAGTTTCTGATTGTGTTTCACACTCCTTTCATGTGAGTGCCAGGTCAAGGCGCGCACGTGAGTCGCGGTCACATGGGTCTGACCTGTGCCAACAGGAAAGGCAATGACAACAAATGGCAGTCCTCTCACATAATGTCTCGCTTGTTGCATGAAGGTGTTTCTTGACTTTGTTTTTTTGTGTCTTGATGGAGCCAGGTAGTCACCACAAGGGCCAGACACTGTATGGGTGCCTGGCCGCCCTGAGACTACAGACTTTCTACTCTGCAGGTGAAGGTATTGCTTCAGAAGGAACCGCCATCTTGTTGGAGTTTTCATTTATTCTCCCCATGTGGGTCTTATGGTTCTGCAGGTGTCTAGTCCCAGGGCCTTACACCCCCCTAAAAATTTTTATTCTTAAGTAAGTAGTTGGGTTACAAGTGCTTTCAATTGAGTAATGTGAAGTGTCTTTCGGATATCACCTGGAATGTTTACACTGTTTTACTGACAAACACACACACACTCCTACGTTTTGAAGACCTTAGCAAATGTGGATTAAAGTGAAAAATATTGCATTTTAGGTACCCCTAACAATCTGCCCTCCTCTCTCTTTACAATGCCCCTTCAGCCTCCCCATGTCTCGTTTTTAGGGTCGAGCCTGCGTCGCATGCACTTGCGCATGCGTTTCACTAAGCGAGACGCTTTAGTAATTAAAAAGGGCTCTTAGCCTTGTCCACGTCATGTCAGTGTTTGTCATTGGCTTGTGGGCTTGCCTATTAGAATCTGCTTGATTTCATTAGTGGAAGGCATGCATACGTCATGCTGTTTCCAGTGGATAGCCCTCCTCGAGCGCATCGACCAAGTACAGAAAACATGCGAGGCTCGCTGTTTTCTGTCTGGCTCGTGGACTACTTTTTCTCTATTTTCCCAGCGCGATCTCGCTTTGGAGAAGTCGAGCTCTTGTTACACAGTTAATTGCACTTTTTCCGGTTAGTACATAAATGCACTTTTGCCGATAGGTTTCATTACCAGTGAAAAGTCGGGTTAGGAGTTTACAACGCTATCAGCTCTAACATGAGCAAACGCGAGACCCGTTGCATTGCAAATGCTTGTTATATAATGTGTTTTAGCAAGGTAACCAAGTGTGACTGTTGGGAAATCTGAAGCTCACCCCCCCAAGTCTCACTGACCAAGCTACACCCCTGACCACAGTGCCAGTGGTACCAGACATGGCTTCTCACACCATTTGATCCATAGCAGAGACATTACTGGTTTGACTCCTTGTAACATATTTAGCTTTCTGTTTGATAATGAAGTGCTGGGGGATGGTTAAAGACATGGAACCTACAGAAAATAAACAACTGCTCCAACCACTCCCTTTACGTCTGTTCTTGCGTTGATTTTGTGACCTCTGCTTCTGTCACCAGGGTAAAGGTCACTAACGGGCAAGCCAGTAGAATCAGCTGTTACAAATAAATGACCATCATGTTCTTAACATTCTTCTGCAAGCCATACTTTTACATTTCTGGAATTGACTGTCCTGATTCCTGACTTTTCGAGGTACTGGTTTGATATGCGTGTACATGCTTGAGGCTATGGGGCAAGTGAACGTGTGTGAGATACATGTTTGTGTGCGTGTGTATATATGTATATGTTTGGGTAATGTAGAATTGTTTTATGATCTCCATATGGGGCACAGCAGTAAACCATGAGCCCAGAGGCTTGGTGACTTGAAAGTTAAACTGGAACCCCACAATATCATTTTTGGAGCATTATTTTGGTTTAGTTGGCATTTAAATATGTTTTCTTTTAAGCAAGAACATGTTTATTGAAACATAACTTTCAGACTATACTGCAGTATTTCTGATGATTTGCAGTTAAAAGAACAGAGGACATATCTCCATATATTTTAATCAATGGCTGTGGCTGGTGTTATTCTTTTAAGCGGTTTTAAAAATCTGCTTTGTCTGCAGAGTTTTGATTTGCAGCTTCTAAATGCAGTGTTCAAATAGCAGTGGACTTCCTGGTTGTAACAAATGTTTGGGTTTCATGTGCTTGATGGGGAAAATGTTGCAGTATGTTTTGATTATTCAAAGGTATTGTGCTGAAGAAGGAAATGTTACTGAGGGTGCATGTCTTTTTTTTCTTTCAAATAGATACTTGTAGAATAAGGTAGGCCTCGTAAATACACCCCACCAGAATCTTAGGCATTGTTTCCAGCTCACTCGAACAAAGGTTGATAAGAACTCCTGACCACGCACAACCAGCAAGTAGACTCAAAGGCACGCACAGCATACAGGCATACAGCAAGTGTATGAAACAGTGCAGGATAACCAAAAACACCCTTCTACTCTTGAAAATGTGAAAGGACAACACCACACCTGTGATGACACTGTACCAGAAATGAGGCAAAGCATTTATCGATGCTCAACACTACATACTGACACAACATACTGTATATCATCATGATACAAGAAGCAACAACTAGCAGAAACCATGTACCATAAGCTTTGAGGGCACACGCATCCTGCCTTATTCATCTGCTAGTAGTATGTGTCAGCACCCCAGATCGAAATAGTACAAGAAGGCTACTGGCTCTTTACAGCAATAATGTTCATCTAAAGACATCTTAAGAAAATATATCTCAACTAGATAATGTACCAACACTGGGTACCTTGCTCAAAGAACAGACCAAATCAACCACCACAGCAGAAATCTTGCAACCAGATCAAATGGGTTAACACTCACACTGGAGATGTCTTGAGAGCCAGCCAAGGAAAAAGTCAATCTACTTAGTGACTACAATTTATTGGAGACTGAATTGTTTGTCTCCATTTTTTGATCCAAGCAGCAATGAGATTATAGTAATTGTGCAGACCGGAAACCCTTTGGGAGCCAGTTGTCAATGATCTGGTTCTGAAATCTTGTCTACATCTTTTAAATGTACATTTACAGAGGTGCCCACATGTGCCACTCTTGCTTATTACTAAACACAGTTTGCAAATTGAGTTTGTTGTCCATGGACCTAAAATTTGCTGCAAAGGTAAAATTGATCCACTCCAGATAGTGAGGTGGCACCTCATATTCTATTTTTGTGGATGGTGCATTCTGACATCTGGGTCACAAACCCAACTGCCAAAACACTATGTTATTGAATTCACTTTTTTTCTGGGGAGGGGTTATAAACATTCCTGGCATATTTTCTCCATCCAGGAGAAAAAGCAGTTTAATGTTGTATCTCTGCCAAGAGAGGGGAGCTGTCTAGCGTTTTGTGGAATATATTTGACAGTTAAATACATTTGTATGGAACTTTGATGCAAATATGCTTTTCCATGTACAAAGTTAAACAGCCAATGTTCTTTTAGATCATTGCAGTCGATGTCACTTGTCATTTTATTACAGTCAAGTGTCACACAGTCTGATTAAACAATTGAACCATAATAACATGTCTGCTTTCATCCGCTTGCCTTTATACTTCACTTATTTCATTTCTGTTTCTCATCAAATGTCTGTTGAAAATCCTGAGGCTCTCCTCTAGTAAGGACAAGGGGTATCTGGACGCTACTGCAGCCAGATAAATGCCTTGCAGCCGTTGTCTCTGGATTTGCCAAAATTTCTGAAGGCTCAGCCCCAGTGAGATCAGAGTTGTTTTGACCAACACCTGCTCCTGGTGGAGGGGCGTGGCTAGACGCCAGTCAAAATGGCCGCCATTTAGCGGCGCTCCGCTCTTGGCTCTCCAGTCCCCCATGATACCCGTACACAAATCCTCTCTCCCACCGGCAGCTGCGGTTCAGATGCAGCTGGAGTAACGGGGCAACTGTTTGGGGGCTGTTGAACCCGTGCACCTAGATAATCAGTGCGAGTGTGCTCGGCGGCCTGGAGGTGTCAAAGCGGCCGGGTGGGGCCGATCGCCGGAGAACTGGGCAGTGGAGAGGCAGTATTAGGCGGGGTACCCGATCTGGGGAACCTTGAGTGCCGGGCCCGACCCGATAGCCGCTGGGGACGTTGGGTGCTCCTGCTTCTCTTCCCCTCTGCCACAGATGACTAGAGTGACGTCGGGGGTTGGTGGCCCCAGAGAGAGGTGGCGGTGTGAGGCGCAGGAGTTTGAAGAGGCGGGGCGGGCGAGCAGCAGGCCAGTCTCCCACCTGCGATTGGATTGAGTGGGCAGCCCTTATATTGCATCCCGCTGTTGAAGTCAACTCGACCCGTGCGGGGGGAGTGGCGGGTGGTTGGCCCCCTACCCCTTCATCTGTAGCAATGTGGCTGAGGTGCACAAGAATTGGGGGAAGGCTCAGACCCGACCCTCCCCCCCCCCCACCCTCCTTGGGATGAGCAGTGATAAAGCCTGGAGTCTCGGCGTGTAACGGCGTGGTACTGGTGAGGGCTACGCTTGTTGGAGAGGGCCGCTGCCTGACTTACTGGACTTCGGCTTGGGGACATTAGACGCCTGTGACGGGGTGAGGCTCCGGCAGGGGGGGTCGCCGACGAGCCTCCTGGGAGGAAGAGCCCCTCCAGCATGGTCAGGAATAAAGGGCAGCCCCTGCAGCAGTCAAATAAAATGGATAAATACATGGTGTCGCGACAGACAGGGGGCCTGTGGTGTCGGACAACACAAAAGGGGGACAGGAGAAAGACCAGGGCCCCTCGGGCGAACACTCCTTGGGCACAATAATGGCAGCCATTCAAGACCTGAGGTGATTGCTGGAACCCAAGCTAGACGCAGTGATCGTGGATGTTACCCTTCTCCGAGCTGATCTAAAATAAGTTGCTGAGAAAGTTACCAACGCAGAAACGGATATTGCCCGGTTACAGTCTACATCTAAGAGGCTCGAGGACCATGTACAATTTCTCACCACGGAACACGAGAAAATAGTGGCACGTCTGTAAGATCAGGAGGGGAGGGCCCGAAAAAACAATATCGAAGTGGGTGGGGTGCCAGAGGGCATCGATGGCCCGAGTGTTGAGCTTTTTCTGGAGACCCTAATCACAGACTCACTACGACTTAAGAGGCTATCTAAGTTCTTCACTGTTGAGATGGCGCACAGGGCTCCGGTCCCGTCTCTGTGGCCGGGGGCCCCTCCGAGGTCCATCATTGCACAAATTTTTTACTTTCGGGACAGAGATGCCATCCTTCAGGCTGCCAGATCCCACGGAGATCTTCAGTATGAAAATGGTAGTGTATGTTTTTTTCCAGACTTTACGCTGAGGGTCCAACGACAGCGCCAAAGCTTTCAGAAGGTCAAAAAAGCACTGCAAGACCGTGAGCTCAAATACATGATGCTCTTCCTGGCAAGACTGAGGGTAATCGTGAAGGAGAAAATGTGGCATTTTGACACTCAGGAGGAGGCGTGGGCATGGGTGTAGGGGTCCTGGTCAGCAGGCCACACGGATCGCCGGGGTCATAGAGTGGGACACAGCGGATAGGGGAGGGCACCCCACCCTCACAATGACAGGAACAAGGGAAGGAGACAACGGGATCATCGACATAATGACTGGTGGCTTCGACCTGGACGCGCTGCGGAGACTACAGAGATCGAACTTTGGTCGTTCATGGCTGCGACTAGGGCACGGCAGGCTTGGTGCTCCATTAGTACTGGCGGGAGGCACAAAGCTTGTAATGTACATTGGGGGATTGACTTGCTTAAATATTGGCGTTGCTGATGGTGAAGGCAAGGATTGGTGGCTCTAGCCCACCCACACAGGAGTTCCTGGTTGGGGTATGTTGATTTACTGTCATGGTTCTGTACTGTGTCTATGCCATTGTACAGCTATGTGATGCTATGTGACGCTGCTCGGGCTGAGGCGGCATGGGAGGGACCACAAGAACAGGCGATTGGGGCGGTGACCCGGTTGGTTGGGGGAGGGCTCACACATGGCAGGACTGACGGTTCGCACCCTTAGGGTCATGACATGGAATGTGAATGGTCTGAGCAGCTGCATTAAACAAACCATAGTCTTTCAATACCTGCGCAGACATGGCCCCGACCTTGTCCTGTTACAGGAAACACAACTTAAAGGGAATTACTACAAGGCGTTAGACAGGTTTGGGTACCAGTTGGTAGCTCATGTGGGTTACACAACGGATTTGGATGGGGTGGGTATCCTTCTAAAAATAATCAGTACCATTTATCCTACCACGCACTTGGTGGAACACATCGGGGCGATATGTGGCAGTCTCAGGAGTGTGGGAAGGGCATGTGTTCGGTATATGTTCCTACGGGACTGCAGGGGTCTACTCTGGCGGACCTTGAGGCCCTACTGTGGAGTCTCCAGCTGAGGCTCCTGATTCTGGGTGGTGACATGAATCTTGAGACTGACCCGGGGCTAGACAAAATCTCACATACAAGTGAGCCTGCTGCCCCAATGGGGTTGCGGTCCTTTATGGACTCCTTCGGCCTGGTGGACCTTTGGAGGGAACATAATCCAGGGACGAGGCAGTTCACCTACCATTCAGTTCCCGACAACAGTTCATCAAGGCTGGACTATATTCACGATAGCGTCTGTGGGTAGGTTCCGGGAGGCAGCACACTACTCGAGAGGGATTGCTGAGGCATTGCGGGGGCTTCAGTCGGGCAAAGCGACAAGACCAAATGGACTCCCGATGGATTTGTTCAAGTGTATGGGGAGCAAGGTAGTAAAACATAAGCTGGCCATGTTTCAGGAGGCAAGGGAGATGGGAGTATTGCTGCCGGATTAACAGGCCCCAACTATCGTATTGATCCGGAAGAGGGATAAGCCCCCCCTGAGATGTGCGCCTCCTATAGGCCCATCTCCCTTCTCAATGCGGAGGTCAAGGTCCTGGCAACCAGACTACGAGCAATCATTACCAAGTTAATCCATCCGGATCAATCGGGCTTTATGCCGTCCAGATCCACACGCCTGTACTTGAGGAGACACTAAGGGGTTCTGCACATGGCGGAGCATCAGAATAGTGAGCAGGCGGCGCTGCTGTCCCTTGATGCTAAAGTGGCCTTCGATAGCGTGGAATGGCCTTACAGTTTTTGTGGACCTTAGAAGGTTCGGAGTGGGCCAACGATTCCTGGCCTGGATCAGACTGCTTTATCGCAAACCGGTGGCTTGGGTGCGGGTCAATACGACTGTGTCCCGGCCCTTCGCCCTAAATAGGGGCACCCGATAGGGGTATCCGCTCTCCCCGATCCTATTCGTGCTGGCTTTAGAGCCCTTGACGGAGTGGATTTAGGCAGGTTCCCCGGATTTGGGGCATCAATTCCGGAGCTGCATGGGAGGAACGTATCTCCTTGTATGTAGATGATATTCTGCTGTATGTCACCCGATCCCGATGGTCAATTGATAGGATCGTGCTTATCCTTCGCACATTCGGGGACCATTCCGGCTTTCCGATTAATTGGGCCAAGTATTTTGTGTTCCCTCTGGCTGGGGCCCCCACCTTGCCCCCAGGTTGTGAATTACAGATTTCAACGGACGGTTTTAAATACTTGGGGATATATGTGACCAGGAATCAGGAGCGTTTTCTCTGGGGAAACCTGCAGCCTCTGCTTGACAGATTCCATAGGGATGTGGCCCACTTGAGGGCCCTGCCTCTCTCTCTATTGGGAAGAGCGGCCCTCTAACAGATGATGACTGTGCCCCGCCTGCTGTATGTTTTTCAGAACACCCCTTATAGGGTACCGGCAGAGGTATATCACCGATTGGATCGTGACATCAGAATGCTGTTCTGAGACGGCAGCTGTTCCCGTGTGGCATTGATGAAATT
Source organism: Pleurodeles waltl (assembly GCF_031143425.1). Classification (NCBI taxonomy): domain Eukaryota; kingdom Metazoa; phylum Chordata; class Amphibia; order Caudata; family Salamandridae; genus Pleurodeles; species Pleurodeles waltl. Next base: position 744,176,589 of record NC_090439.1, on the reverse strand, counting down.
GAAACTCGGGTGTATGAAGGTGGGCTGGCTATTCCGGACCCTCTTCGTTACTACAACTGGTAACTGTTAACGACTGGACCTTTGCTGACCAGGGGGACCCGGTATTCCGGGTGGACAGACAGATGATGGGCAGACAGACAGACAGATGATGGGGAGGGGGGATATGAGAGGGCCCTCTACGCCCCTGCGAGCGTGCAAACACTGGCGGTGCATACTGCAACAGTGGTAAGGGCATGTTGTGATGCCACCTGCTTCCTTGGTTGGGGAACTACCTTGATGGCTTGGATCCCACTGTGGTGTAGTGATCTGTTCGGGGACCTGATTATCCTGGGCGGTTTCCGCGGGTGGTCTCTGTTGGAAATTGAGCACCTGGGGAATGTCTGGAGAGGCCAGGCACTCGTGACTTTTGAAGTCCTTCAGCAAGAATATGCTATGGCAGGCACAGAGTGGTTCAGATACTTGCAGCTTTGACATGCACTGAGTCAATACGTCCCGCAGCATGAGCAATTGCCTGAAGCGGCCCCCCTGGAGGACTGCCTTTCGATGGAGCCTATGGTGGCAAAGGCCATCTCCCTATTGTACAAGAAATTGCGGAATAATTCCCCGGGCCTGATGACTATGGACATGCACAGTCATAGAGACATATTAGGAAGGGATTGCCGAAGTAGCGTCCCGGTTGTTGGGGAGAGAGGCCCAGTTGGAACTCAAGCTGCTTCTGATTCATTTGGAGGGGAGGAACACTGGCTGAAACACAAAGCATTGTGGTTGGCCATAGCTGCAATAGTAGCCAAAGGCAACATAGCGCAGGTGTGCTGAATCTCCATCAAGTATCCCCGGGTGGGAGACGGATCTGGACTGGTGCTGCAGCTCTGAAAAGCAGGGACTGCCCCAAGAAGCGGGAGAAAATCAGGGGAGGATGGGGGGCTTACAGATGCATGGTGTGACCTGTGGTGGGCTGGGTGCGGGCGAACGAGGGGTGTGCGATTGAGCCGTACCTGACTGTGTGACGGGTGGGGTGCTCGACCGACATGTTAGACCCTTGAAATTTGATACTCGCTATGATTGGTCTCTGAGTAATAGATTAATGATGGGACTTTTATTGCCGTCTGCTATATTGTACAATGGCTGTTTTGTTGTTTAATAAAAGGATTTATAAAAAAAAAAAAATTAAAAACACCTGCTCCTGGCGACTGGTTATGTGAAAAAATTGGATGTTGGCATTGATTCCAGTCATTCTTTTACAAAACTATAACCATTTTTTGTATAAGTCTCAAGTCCTGGTGGAAGCTTGTACCATCCATCCCACTACTTTGTGAATTGATAGCCGAGTGTATGTGCCTGGAATGCCCTACATGGATTATGATGATTATGTGTACATGAGCCTACTTCACAAATCTCTAACTTGGCTACAAAGAGACTAGAACACTACTGACATTTAGGTTCATATTTGGAAATCATGATAACTCTCTCCCTACTTTATAGTAGTGTTGATAATTACAATGGTCCTTCTGTGGTGCTTTCTGTAGAAACCAGTGGCCTCTTTTGGTTACCTGTGGCTATCATTGTAAGATTTACCTTGTTGAACTGAGCCAACTTTGACACACATTGCTCTGGTATTCTCTCATTTGTTTCCTACGCACTGCCAATAGTTTCTACTTCTGAATTGTTTTTTATGGTTCCCCTTCCTAGACACTCTCCACATCAGCAATGGTCCTCGCCAATCGATTGAAGCAGTTAAAGGGAGGGACCATCATGTGTAGACAAAAAACAGTTCTCTTTGCCTAGTTCTGCATCTCTAGAGGTCTCCAAAATTGGCATTCCATGGCGTTTGGCTTCAAGACCCAGCTGTTCTAACAGTGACATAATCCCCTGCCTCACATCTCTGCCAAATTAAACATTGATGAGAAGACATTTAGATGTATGTTGTACTTATAAATGATTAGACTCTATTGCAGGATAACACTCAATGTTATTTGCTCACAATTAACTTTCTAATCAAGCACCCTGTATGTTGCCAATCAAAAAATGTTCATTACACAATAAGTTGTTGGTGTGAATACAGTGGCAGAAGTTTTAATCTGTTGGGGCAGCACTATACAAACAAAACAAAGTAGTTGTGCCAAGAAACTCAATGTTTTTAAGTCTAAAAATTAGTCTGACAAGACTGGTAAAGATCCTGGTAGCTGCTTCTCCCACCTCACATCTTAATAATTGGTGTGCACCTTTATTGTCACAGTGGTAGGTGTTTGAATTTCAATCTCAGTAAACAGGATATTCTTTGGTGCTGCTCATGACTTGTTAATTATTTCATTGTAAACATAAATACTGAGCACTTCAAATAAACCAGTGTCACAGTGACTTATTTTTTCTTGGTTTTTTAAAAATAATTCCCACCACTCTTCGTACTGTAATGATGAATTAGAGTATACATTTTGAACGTGTGCTTCCTAATGGATTAGCCAACAGGCAGAAGAGTTTATTGAGCATTGAATAAGGAGCCATGAAGACCAGATTAAGCTATCTGGCTGCTTTCTCATGAAGTGCAATCAACCTGTGAATTTCAAAGATATACGAATAGGGGAATGACTGGCATTCTGTAATGTCACTAGTGTACTTCTTTGTAAAAAAATCATAAAAATACAAACCTGAATCCAACAAACTGCCTCACGCCAGTCCCACGAAGATCAACTTTTAGGTCAAGCGTGCAAGCGTTTTTTTGGCCTGTTGTAAGTATTTTGGACTTTTAACCACATCCACCTCAGGCCTGTCGCTTTCATTCGTTCGTGGGCTTGTCTTTCAAAAATCACTTGATGTCATTGGTAAATGCTTTATGTTTCTCCCTCCTTGAGGCTGCTTTGCCACGTTTTGCAGACTGACCCTTTTACATGGATTATTGCACGATTGCCGATATACTTAAGCGTGGACAAACTGCTTTTTTCTTTTTTCTCTCTCCTTCGTGCAACATGGCTGCCACAGCGTGTTCACAGCGCAAACTTGATTAGCAATATTAGACCGCTGCTCATATTGTTTATACTGTTACCTAATACGAGTTGTTCAATTTTGCTTTTAGCACTCCCCTTCCCGCTCCATGACTTTCTAAAAACACTTGTAATTGGTAAATGCTTTACCTTAAAAACATAGAAATCCTCAAAGCGGCTCTCCTGACACAGCGGGAGAGACAATACTACAATAGTCACTGCACTCTGAAAACTCTCCCCATAATGCTTTGCGGGGCATTACTTTTATGAAACATTTTTGCCTATAGCTCAGCCTGTGGTGGTCGTAGGACAATGGAATCACCTTCCAAACGTTCACCATGGCCTGCTCTTTCTGTCTGCATCTCTC